>NC_056726.1:1187085232-1187410232 GCF_019279795.1 Protopterus annectens
TATATATATATATATATATATATATATATATATATATATATATATATATATATATATATACAAAGATAGATATAGATAAATAGATATAAATATTTGAGCAACTGTAGCTCACTAAACAGGTAATAACATTGGGCATTACAAAAACTCTTGCTAGGGGTTAGACCAAACTACTGCTGTGGGATTTCACAGATATTTTTTATGTAAATATGTTATTACTACAAGTAACAGATTAATTATTGACATGACATTTAGTCTTGTTTTGTTTTAATTCTTAGAGCGAGGAATTAAAGGGTACTGCTCATAGACTACATGCACATCTTCTTCTTGACATTGCTGTCAATGTCAAGAGTAAAGCGACAATGATTTCAGTCTGTCTGCTTGATGAATTTTCTTTGTAAGGAACCTTTGTGGTCTCTTGAATTGCAGCAGATGTTTGGAAAGGAGCATAACAAAGGGAGAGTGTTGCTCTATTATTGGCCTGATGAGGGAAAAGTACAGTGAGGTTATAACCTCTTTTTGCTGGAGACAATGCTCTTACTTATGAGATGAGCAACATAGAATGCTCTTGTTACCACTGTGGAGACATAGTGATCAAAAGTAAGGTTGCTGTCAACCTGTTTGCCCAGATCTCTCACCACAGACTGTGTGCTTAGGGTCAATTTGTATTGATGTAGTAGTCTGAGGGAACATCACTCTTGCTGAACGGGATGATAATGCATTTTTTGCATTAAATTTATGAATTAGACTTTGGCACCAGTAATCAGTCTGCGTAAGACCTTCTTACAGGATGTTGACATTGCTAGGGGTTTCAATGATCGCTCCCAGTTTGTAGTCATCAGCAAACTTTGTTAGCCACATTCCTTTAGTTTTAGCCTGTACTTTGGAGATGTAGATTCTGAATAGAAGGATTTATGGAACTGATACCTGTGGAACACCACTGGTTACTGCTCTGTTGGAGGAGATGGAGTCTTCTATTTTGTCCAAGACTACTTCCGTTAGTTTTTTTTATGTTCTTTTTTAATATAAAAGCTGCAGAAAGAAGAATGAATAATGCAGACATGGTGCTGGAACAAAATATGAAGAATATAAAATGATAGGGATGCTGCTTGTCTTTTGAAACAAGCAACAGTTATATGAGCAAATGGAGGAGATGGAGTCTTCTATTTTGTCCAAGACTACTTCCCTTTGTCAGACTCACTAATTGTCGAACGGCTCTACATCAAACCCTATTTGTCGAAGTCTTCATCTGCCAAACGATTGTTTCAGTGAACTTTTTCCCACGGTAAGTAACCAATGTGCCATTATCAGAAATTTGCCCTTTTCCCCACTGTACTGCAATCTTATCAGGAACTGGCCCTTTTCCCCACTGTACTGCAATCTCGGAGTTGGTATATTTAATAAGGGGAGGGTATGAGGGGCACAGCCCTCTGCCAGGGAGGGTTTTAAAAATGCTGCTTTTGTTACACTCAGTAGGTTGGCCCACTGGTTATGTACCCTGGGAAAAAGTTTTGCAGAAGCAATCATTTAAATGATGAACATTCTACAAATAAAGTTTGACAAAGAGGCATTCAATGATTAGTGAGTTTGACAATGTGACATAGACCCTTTTGACAGTATGAGTTCTATCAGTGTGTCAGTTTGCAACCTACCTGACAATATATGGGTTTATACCCAGCTGGGTGAGTTTATCAATGATGCCTGAGTGGGACATTGTATCAAAGGCCTTGGCTACATCTAGATAAGCTATATGCACAGATTGGACTTAATCTAGGGCTTTGGTCACTGTCTCGAAGAAGTCCAAGTTTAACAGGCATGATCTCTCCTTGACAAAGCCAAACTGGGTAGGGTCAAGCATTTAGAGATTTCCTATATCATTGTTAATAAGGTCCATTGGTTCATAGGTTCATGGGTAGGTACTAGGCTATTGGCCCTGGGGCCTATGTAAGCCTAGCCAAAAAGGTTCCCTGGCTTTTGCCACCCAAGAAAATTATTTTCCTGTGCCCCTGTCAAGCAGTGCCACAGAAGTGATCCCCAGGGTGAATTTTCTATTTCCCATCCAGTCATCAAGATTTTTCTTAAAGAGGGACAATGAGGAGCTTTGCTTGACATGAATGGGTAGTTTGTTCCAGAGTATGGAAAGTCACTGGGACAGGAATCTATCCCTCCAGCATTTTCTATTTATTGTGGTGACAAGGTTTAGGTCCCTGGAGCATGTGGTTTGGAGAGACTGGGGTTTCTTTAAGTGTAGCATGTCCAGCAGCTCTGGGTTTGGGATAGCTTTGTATGTTAGGCAGAGATTGCCTCTGAGTAGGTGATATGCAACCCAGAAGAGCTGGAGTTTTTTAAGACGTTGTGAGTATGGTATATGTTTGAAGCTGGTAATCCTCTTAGTGAGGTATTTCAGTGGCCTTTCCAATTGTTGTAGGTGTCTTGTGAGATACATGCCCAACAGGGCATTGTACTCTATAATGGGTCTGATGAGGGATGAGTAGAGAGGAACAATTACCTCATTTTTTCTAGAGGACAACCGTTTTGTGATGAGGTGTGCCATGTAAAAGGATTTCATGACTACTCTGGCGATGTGGTTATCAAAGGAGACAGTACTGTCCACCTGTGTCCCAAGGTCTCTTATCACACTTTCAGTGTTTAGTGAGCTACCGCCTATGTTCTAGTTCATGGCTACCGAGTTTTTCCCAAAGAGGATAACAATGCACTTCTTGGCATTGAGCTTGAGGCCATGCATTTGACACCAAGCATCTGTCTCTTTGAGGCCCTTTTGTAGAATGTCTACATCATTAGGTGATTATATTATGGCTCCCAGTTTGCAGTCATCTGTGAACTTTGTTAGCCAAAGACCTTCTGTGTTGGCCGGCACTTCAGAGAAGTAGATGCCAAACAGGAGAGGACCCAGGCCCGTACCCTGTGGTACTCCACTCCTCACTGATCTAAAGTCGGGCTTGGAGTCGGCTACTTTTACTGTGTTTGTTCTGTTTCTGTCAGTGATCCAGTTGGCCTCACATCTTGTGACATAGGGATTTATGCCCAGTTTAGTGAGTTTATCTATAATTCCATCAGATTTAGTAGACATGATCTACCTTTTACAAACCCAAACTGAGTGTGTTACAGGGTTTGGAGGTTACCTATGTCTTTGCTTATAAGCTCCAAGATGATATGTTCCATGGCCTTGCTAACCAGGCTCATCAAGCTAATGGGGGGGGGGTACTTTCTGGGAATCCCTTGATGGCACCCCCTTTCTGGAGTGGGATAACCATCACTGTATGCCATTCATAGGTTAATAGGTTCATAGGTTTATACTAGGCTATCTGCCCTAAGGCATTTATAAGCCTAGCCCAAAGTTTTGTGTCTTACGCCACCCCTTATGTTAAAAAATACTGTGCCCATTAGTTTGTTGTGCCTCTGTCCAGCAGTGACACAGAGATGATTCCCGGGGTAAACCTACGATCTCCCATCCACCGGTCAAGATTTCTCTTGAACAGAGCCAGCGAGGTGCTCTGCCTCACATGGACTGGGATTTTATTCCACAGCATAGGGAGTCTCTGGGTGACAAATCTATCCCTCCAGCATGTCCTATTTATATCCGTGCTAAGGTTTAAGTCGCTTGCTCTAGTGGATCTGGTAGATTTGGACTTTTTGAGGTGGAGCATGTCCATTAATTCCGGGTTGGACATGGCCTTGTATGTCAGGCACAGGTCACCTCTGAGCAGGCGGTATGCGACTGAATAGAGATGGAGTTTCTTCAGTCTGACAGCATATGACAGATTTTGGAGTCCCTTTATCCTTTTGGTGAGGAACTTTTGGGGTCTCTCCAATTGCTGCAGGTGTCAGGTGAGATACATCCCGAATGGGGCATTGTACTCGATCATTGGTCTGATAAGTGAAGAGTACAGGGGAACAATGACCTCACTTGATCTGGATGTGAATCCCTTCATGATCAGGTGGGCAATGTAGAAGGTCTTTCTAACTACTTTATCAATGTGAGTGTCAAAAGAAAGGCCACTGTCAACCTGGGTCCCCAGGTCCCTGATAACCTTTTCTGTGCTTAATGGATTGCCACCTATATGGTAGCTTGGGGTTACCTTGTTTTTCCCAAAGGGTATGACTTTACATTTTTTGGCATTTAACTTCAGGCCATGGCTCTGGCACTAGTTATCAGTTTCCGTGAGACCCCTCTGAAGGATATCTGTGTCCGATGTGCTTTCCACTATGGCGCCCAGTTTGCAGACATCTGCAAACTTTGTCAGCCATAGTCCTCCTATGTTTGCTTGTACTTCTGAGAAGTAGATGCCGAACAACAGAGGGCCAAGGACTGAGCCCTGTGGGACACCACTTGTGACCGGCTTGGAGTCTGACATGGTGCCAGCAACTCTAACCCTGTGGGTTCTGTCCTTTAGCCAGTTTGCAACCCATCTTGTGACATATGGGTTTACATTTAAGCTGGTAAGTTTCTCTATAATACCCGAGTGGGGTATTGTGTCGAAAGCTTTTGCAAGGTCAAGGTAGGCTGTATGGACTGCCTTTCCCTCATCAATGGCCTTGCTGACTGTTTCGAAGAAGTCGACCAAGTTCAAAAGGCATGATCTGCCCTTGACAAAGCCAAACTGGGTCGGGTCCAATGTCTGCAAGTCCCCTATGTCTTTGTTTATGAGTTCCATTATGATCTTCTCCATAGCTTTGCAGACCAGGCTTGTTAAGCTTATGGGGCGGTAATTTCCAGGGTCCGTAGAGATACCGCCTTTGTGGAGTGGGACCACAGTTGCCGTACGCCACTCCTTGGGCATGTATCCTGCGGTAAGGCTAAGATTAAACAGCTGCCTTATATGCGGGTTTAGTTCCTCGTTGAGTTCGTGTAGCACACAGCCGGGGACACCATCCAGTCCCATTGATGCTGTGTTTTTAGCTTTAGAAAGAGCAGCTTTCACCTGCGCATTAGAGATGTCTGGGAGGCTACACTCCGCTGGGATAGTTATCTCTCCTTTTGGGGGGGAGAGGGGGGTGAAGTTTGCACTGAACCTGTCTGCCAGTATGTTGGCAATGTCTGTGGGTTCAGTGATTTTTGTATCATTTTGGACTAATTCTGCACATATCTGGGAGTTTCCACCCAGGTTTCTAACATAGCTGAAGAAGGCCTTATGATTGTCTTTTGAATCTATTGCAATTTTTCTCTCAAATTTGGCCTTGGATGATTTTATGAGTGCTCGTATTTTTTTACTAATAATGATCAAGGGTGTCTTCTCTTTTATGGATTTTGCTCTATCCTGTAACAGCTTTCTCCTCTTATTGTAAAGTTTGTTTATGGCTGGGTTCCACCAGACTGGACGTTTGCCCTTGGTGGAAAGAGTCTTGGTTTTATTAGGGATTGCCTGATCCATGCAGTCCTGGAGGTGTTCGTAGAAGGCATTTGTAAGGGCTTCCACAGCTTGGGTTGTGGTTTCCACTGGCTTGGGGGCCTTGAAGGATACCACACCAGTCTTGAGTAGTGTGAAGTTTGCTTTAGAGAAGTTCTTCACTGTGGTCTTTTTTGTTTGGGGTGGGGGCGGGATGTGGATTTCCAGTGAGATAAGTTTGTAATCTGATCTCACCAATGAGGGATATACTTCCAGTGTGGAGCATTTTGTCCCCATGTTTGTGATGATGAGATCTAGTATATTTTCTCCTCTTGTGGGAATGGTGACTAGTTGTTCCATGGCATTTGAATTTATGAACTCCAGGAACCTTTGGGCTAGAAAGTTGGGGCTTGAGTAATGTTCCCAGTCTATATTCGGGTAGTTGAAGTCACCCAATATAATGGTGTTTGGAGATACATTTATACCCTCCAGTGTCTTCAGGAACGCTGTGTGGGGTTCCGGAGTTTGAGAGGGTGGCCTGTAGCATGCTACAAATTGTAGAGCAGTTTTGCCTATGGTTAATTGCACCTGGATGGTTTCCGATGCTTCGTGTTGCCACCAACCTGGAGGTGTGGGTATCCTTGATGAATATGGATACACCCCCTCCTTTTGTGGTGTGGTCCGGGTTTTGGGGCCAGAACGCATGATATGAGGTAAAACCTGATAGTGCCGGGGTGCTCTCAGGAGCCTTGAACCAGGTTTCAGTCACAGCACAGACATCGATGTTCTCCATACTGAGAAGGGCCTCAAGAGCGTGCATTTTGAGATTTAGACTTCTGGCATTGAGCAGCATTACCCTTAGTTTCTTCCCATTTTTGTTTTCTAGGGTGGTAGGTTTAGAATTTGAGCCTTGCCTAAAAAAAGGCACTATGGGGGTGGCAAGAGCCTTAGCCAATATCCGGAATCCCAGGGGTGACAGGTGCAAGCCGTCCCTTGCGAAGCAGCGTGGCTTGTTAAGCATGTCATCCCAGGCAGATAGACACTGGATCCCCTTTGAATGACACCAGAAATTAAGCCAATTGTTAAAGCTGATCATCTTGTCTCTATGTTGTGGCATCATTCTTGGTGAAGGAAGGATACTGCTCAGGGTCAGGGTCATACCTACCTGGGCTACATAATCAGAGAGCTACTCTATGTCTCTTTTCATGTAGTCCAGGGAGGTACGTCTCAGGTCGTTCACACCAGCATGGACAATGACAGTGTCATATTTGTACTTGCTGTGGAGTGACCTGTGTGCTTGTGTTATGTGGTGGATTCTAGCACCCGATAGGCAGCTTACTGTGACCCTCTCCTTGTTCAGCCTGGTGAGTGGGACATCAGTGTGTCTGACTATGGAGTCACCTATGACAAGTATGTTTGGTGTTGTATTTGGCCTTAAGTGCTGTGACTGCTTTGCACACTGATTTTGTGGTTTATGTGTTGCCTGTGGTGTGTCATGAGGTGGCAGTTGCTTGGATGTCTGCTTTGGAGGCCTCTGCTGTTTATGTAAATTTTTGCTCAGAGCCTCCGAGTATGACTTTGTGTGTTTATGTGTTTGATTCATTGTTGTGATAGCTTTATGTGAGACTGGTTTTGTGGTGTGTGCAGTTGCCTTCTCCTCCTGTCTGGTCTTGCCAGTCCTGAGTTGAGAGAGCTCAGCCTCCAGTTTGGCTAAATAGCTGCATCTCTCACAAGTATTTGTGTTATGTGGGAGGAGGAGAGGGTTGTCAGTGTACATGAGGCAATTGTAACATTGCCTCAATATTCCCAAATTCACCAACTGGACAGGAGAGGATGCCAGCATCTGGCCCTTCGACATGCTAGAGAAATTTAGAAGTTAGGGGTGTAACTGAATAAGAGAGGACTTAGTAAGGAAGTGGGTACTCCTGGGGGGGGGGGTTGCTAGTGAGGGACTTTGTATAATACAGAAGTGCTAAATCTGAAAAGAAGATGCTTTTAAGACAAGTAAAAGCTTTTAGGAACAAGTGCTGCACTTTTTAGTTAAGGGATATTCTGTTTAGATTACTAGTAGAGCAGTTCTAAGGGGAAAAAAATGAAGAACAGACTTTATGGAGCCAGAAAAAGTTTAACCTTGTTAAACCAGCGCTGCCCGATGCTGCGCTAGTGGCAACTCCGTGCTAAATCCCGCTAAAGCACTCTAAAACGTGCTTGATAGCAGGGGCTGGAAAGAGCCAGGAATTGACCCAAAACAGCCAATAAAACTACAGTTTCAAGTCAGTAACCACTCCCACGGGGGGCAGGGAAGCAGCTCAATGTTTATCACTGCCACTGATCAACAGAGAGACTTTCCTTTAGCCCAAGCAAAAATGGCCTCACAGAAACTTACAAAACAGTTCAAGAACAGCAAGCCTGTAACTTGAACTTTTTTAAATCTCAGAAAAGTGGGAAAAAAGCAAGATTTTTTTTTTTGTTTGTTTTTTCAGAGATAGCAGAGGTTCACAAGTAATATCAAGTTATAACAGTGCAGTAAATCAGTAGACAGATAGCCTGAGGTGAGGCTATGACTGAACATGATACTTAGGTGGTGTGACAGTTCATTCTGTAGTTCATGCAGTACATAGCCTGGGATGTTGTTTGGTCCCATGGATGCTGTGTTCTTGGCTTTGGAGAGTGCAGTCTTTACTCGTTCATCCGTGATTACAGGGACTTTGCATTCTTTCGGTATTAAGATGGGCCCTTTGGAGGGTGAGAGGGGGGTAGAGTTAGCACTGAACCTATCTCCCAGGATGTTGGCAATATTGGTTGATTCTGTATATTTAGTACCATTGTGCTGTAGCTCAGAGCAGATCTGAGTGTTGCCATTGAGATTCTTGACATAACTTTAGAATGCTTTGTGGCTGTCTTTGGAATCAGTGGCAATTTTATTTTCATAACTGGCTTTGGAGGATTTTATGAAGGATCTCAGCTTCTTGCTGTGGCTGACCAGAGAGTTACTCAAATCTTGGGATTTTACTCTTTTTTGCAACAGCTTCTTCCTTTTGTTGTTGAGTTTGTTTATGGCAGGAGACCACCAGATTGGCTTCCTTTTTTTGGAGGATAGCATCTTGGTTCTGTTGGGGATTGCACAATCCATGCACTCGTGTATGTGCTTATACAGTGCATTTGTATAAGATTCAGCAGTCGTACCTCTATTTTCCATGTGCATGGGTGTTGTGAAGTTTGCCACTTCTGTCTTAAAAAGCATGAAGTTGGCTTTGGAGTAGTTTTTAACAGTGGTTTCCTTAATGGGGGGTGGGATATGGATGTCTAGGGTGATTAGCTTGTGGTCAGATCTGACCAGAGAGGAGTTGACCTCTGGTGTCGAGCTACGGTTACCCATATTGGAAATGACCAGGTCCAGGATATTGCTGCCCCTGGTGGGGGTGTGGACAAGCTGATCCAAGGCATTGGACTTCATGAATTCCAGAAAACATTGAGTGAATGAGTTGGTACATGAGTAGTTTTCCCAGTTGATGGTGGGGTATTTGAAATTGCCCATAATTAAGTTATTTGATTGTACCTTAATATTTTCCAGTAATATTAAGAAATGAAGTGTGGGAATCCTGGGGCATGATGGGGGATCTTTAACAAGCTACAACCTGGATTGCAGTCTTACCCAGTATTAGTTGCACTTGGATAATTTCGGATGCATTATGTTGAGCAACTAGCCTGGAGGTGTCGATATCCGTACTGAATATGGACACGCCTCTGCCTTTAGTGTTTTGGTCCAGGTTAGGTGGCCAAAAGGTGTGTTATGAATTATAGCCTGGTAATGCATGGGTGCTGTCTGGACCCTTGAACCAGGTCTCTGTCACTGCACAGATGTCAATGTTCTCCATTTTAAGGAGTGGCTCGAGTGAGTGCATTTTGAGGTTTAGACTTCCAGCATTGAGTAGCATTACACTCAGAATTTGCTTGCTTGTACCTGTTTTGGTGATGAATTTAGCATTTGAACCTTGCCTAAAAAAGGGGTGGCAAGAGCCTTAGCCAGTATACTGAAACCCAGGGGAGCCAAGTGCAGGCCATCTCTGGCAAAGCATCGTGGTCTGTCAACCATGTCGTCCAAGGCAGACAAATACTGGATCCCCTTAGAATGACACCAGAAGCTTAGCCAATTGTTTAAGTCAGTCATTTTGTCCTCGTACTGTGGTATCATTCTGGGTGATGGCAGGATGCTTCTCAGGGCTAGGGTCATACATGCCTGGGCTACAAGATCTGAGAGCTCCTCCATGTCTCTTTTCATGTAGTCCAGGGAGGTACATCTCAAGTTATTCACACCAACATGGACAATGACAGAGTCATATCTGTACTTGCTGTGGAGTGACCTGAGTGCATGCATTATTTGGTGGATGCTGGCACCTGACAGGCAGCTGACAGTAACTTTCTCCTTGTTTAGCCTGGTGAGTGGGATATCAGTGTGCCTGACTATAGAGTCACCTATGACTAGTGTGTTGGGTACATTGTTTTGCCTTATGGACAGAGGTTGAGTGGCACACTGATTTTGTGGGCTATGTTTGTTTTGGGTAGTGTTGTGGGTGGTGGATGTCTGCATTTCAGCTTTGGAGGTCTCTGTTGCTTGGGCAAATGTTTACTGAGAGCCTCCGTGAATGTGGGTGTGTGTTTTGTGTGTCTGTGTGTGGGGTTTGGTAGTGTGGGTTTTGAAGGACTATGTGTTGAGTGTGGTGTGGTGTAGGTGTTAACCTTCTCTTCTTGTCTGTCTAGTCCAGTCTTGGCTGGAGAGAGAGCTTGGCTACCAGTTTGGCTATATAAGTGCATCTCTCACAGGTTGTAGTGTTGGGTGGTAGGAGAAGAGGGTTGTCATTGTCCAAGAGGGAATTGCTACATTGCCCCAAGATGCCCAGATTCATCAGGTGGACAGGAGAAAACACTGGGAGCTGACCCATGGATATGTCTGGATAGGTGCTTATTAATTTAAGTACTAAGAACTGTTTCCTCTTGACAAGTGAGGAAAGTTGAGTGTTGTAGTAATTTCTAGTTTATTTAGTGCTTACAACAAGTTCCGAGCAAGTGCTGAGCACAAGGCAACACTTATGAGTGCTGAAACTAAAACAAACTGGGTTATTTTAGCTAAAATTAGTTAGTTTTAGCACCAATCCCTAGAAGAGAAGCAGGCCACGGCCTGTTTGTTGATCCACAGTTTTGTCCCAGATGATGCAAGGGTCTACAGGCTTGTAGCCTTTTTCTGGTAGATGCCTCAAATAGCAACCAGACCAGAGCAGCATGTTAAGCACAGACACTCACTCTCCAGCCAGAAAGAGTCAGGAATCAATGCACTCTGCTCCTACTCTCATCAGGATAAGAATATAAGCACAGATTCTAAGCTGTCACCTATAAAGCAGTTATTAAGCTTTCTGGTGATCATCAGTCTCCAGGATATAATGTAACTGCAGTCCTTCTCTCACCAGGAGAAAACAGAAGCACTAATTCCAAGATGACTACTGACTGAGGCAGAATGCGGGCTCTACAATAACTGGTGGTCTTGCAATAGATGCTTAAAGGTAAGATGAAAAGAAATAGTTTATCCTAAACACTGCAGTATGCACTAGAGGAGTTAGATGTGAAAGTAGGTAACTTAAGTTTTACCTGTCTAAAAGTTAAGTTTTAGTGGAGAGTCACTATTTTTAAAACAGCAAGAGAGAGTGAAAGGGGGTGGTCACTTTTGTATTCTGGTACTATGGAATACAATAGGATGGCCAATAAATTTAAATAGTTGAAGGGGAGTGATTTCACAAAATTATAATTTTGTGGTTATGCACACCAGCCAGTAAAAGCAGAGAGAAAATGAGATATATAGTCAAATTAACATAAGGGTCAGTCAACTAGAAAGACAGTGGTGATTAAGAACACAACAGAAACCGGGTAAGAGGGTGAGAAATATTTCTGTGTGACTCACAAGAGACAGAGCTGTGATCTCTTTTCATGTTTTTGTATGCAGTTAAAAGTAGAATACAAGTAAAACACAGTGTAATGTAAACAAATCACAGTATTCAAAATAGAAAAAGGCAATAAAGTAATATAAAACACAACAAATAAAAAGCAAACTAACCTTTCCCTCACAGCAAACTGTAGCATAATCTGGGCGAGCCTTTCCAGTAAATCTCTTAAATGTTTTATTTTATCTCTTAAATAGAAGGTTTACTTCCTAGCTCCACCCCCCTCTGTTCACAGATGATGATTTGTTTCATGCCCTTGCAGATAAGGCTGGTCAGGCTAATGGGTCTATAGTTCCCGGGATGACAGTAGCTGTTTTCCATTCCACTAGGATGGAGCCAGTGCTTAGGCTGTGATTAAAAAGCATGCTCAATGGTGATACTAATTCCTGTTTTAACCCATGTAGAACACAGCCCGGTATGTTGTCTGGTCCCATAAAAGCTGTGTTTTTGGCCTTGGAGAGGGCATTTAAGACCCTTGGAGATACTAGGCAGTGGACAGGTGTTTGGGAGGCTTTGGAGTATATGTGGCAGGAAGTATTCACTGAACCTGCCAGCCAGCAAGTTTGCGATACCCACAGGTTCTGTATACTGTATGTAGTACTATTAACTACAAATTCAGTGCAAATATGAGCCTTACCTTTGAGGTTATGGAAATAACTAAAGAACTCCTTGTCATTATCCTTAGTTTGGGAAGCTAATTTGGTTTCATAGTTAGCTTTGCAGGACTTCACTAGGAGTCGTATTTGCTAGCTTAAGTTGAGGAAGGAGTGTTTCCAGTTTTGAGACCATTCCTTCCTGCATTTAGACAGCAATTTCTTTCTTCTATTGTATATCCTATTAATGGCAGTTGTCCACCAGGCAGGATTGTATTTCCTTGAAGATCTTGCTTTGGTTCTGTCAGGTACAGCAGAGTCAATACAATTGTAAAGGTGATTGTATAAAGCATTGGTATATAACTTAGCATAGGTGCCTGTTCCAACAGTGGGGGGAGTGACTATGAAGCTATTTATGGCATCATTGTAATTGGTCTTGGAGAAGTTTTTTTGTCTACCGTATTTCTTCATAAATAAGGCCCAACCAGAGAATAAGGCCTAGCATGTTTTTCCAGGGTGGTCATGATATAAGCCCTACCCCAAAAATAAGCCCCAGTTAAGATCATCAATAACACACGCCGGATGTGTTGAATTAAAAAATAATATTATTTACACCCATTGACTGAGGTTATCGTACTCTGCTCGCCATTTTTAGACAATTCAGACACCCGACTTCTTCTCTTTGCAGAAAGTCATAAGATACTTTACTTGGGAGTCCTCCATGATTCTTACTGTAACCCTAATCATCACTCACACTTGACGCCCATAAACACTGGCAGGTGTACTTTGATTGGTCAAAGTACAGACAACACGTGTAAAGCATGCACACTTGATAATGAATGTCTGTGGTTATGTCTTCTTAACCATCGCCATTTTGTGTTGCCACTCTAGTCTCGTAAGTCTTCAATTAACCCCACCCCCCCAGCCAGGATGAGTGCAAAAAGAAAGAGGTATTCCATCGAGTACAAGAAAGGATTTATGGAGAACTCCCGGGGAAAGAATCTGATGGCTTTCTGCAAAGAGAAGATGTTAGATCTCTGAATGGTCTGAAAATGGTGTGCAGCATATAATAACCTCAGTCAACAGGCTGACGAGGGAAATGCTAAGAAGTGCAAGTGTGGATCAGGTTGGCAACCATTATTTCCTGAGCTGGAAGACATCATCTGTGAATGGATTGCTAACAGGAGACCAAAGGCTTTGGATGTGCGCAGGGCTGATATTCAAGCATTTGCCCTTGCAATGGCACCACAGTTAGAAATATCCCCAGAAGAATTCAAAGCATCACAACATTGGCTGGATGGCTTCTTTCAGTGATATGAACTGTCTCTAAGAAGATTAACAACACTGTTCAACCTGGAAGATACTGAAGTTACTAAACGTGCACTTGCATGCAAGTCCTTTGTTGATGGCATTGACTCTTCTAAATACCAACTCTCCAACATGATTGCTATGGATGAAATTACAGTGTTTATGGGCCAAGGATCTCAAACTACAATTGATCAGAGGGGTGCCTCGTCAATCTACATTCCCTCCACTGGTTACGAGAGTGCATGTGTTACATGTATTTTGGTAATTCATCTAGGTGGAAAGAAAACTCCAACTCTAATCATTAGTAAGGGAAAGAAATATAAGATTGAACGTGTTTCAGGCATTACATTCTTGAAACTGAAAAAGCCTGGTGCACACAAGCAGTTATAAGGAAGTGGGTCGATGCAATGCTGCCACTTGTTTTGAGAGATGGAGAAAGAGGTCTGCTAGTCTGGGATTCAGCCAGCACTCAACGTGCTAAAGACATAAAGGAATTCCTTGCATGGAGAAGAATAGATTAAGTAATGATTCCCGCAGGAATGACAGCCTATCTCCAGGCTCTTGATATTGAAATAAACAAGCCATTCAAGGAGCATTTGAACATGGAACTCAATGACTACATTAAAAATAAAATGGAGAGAAATCGTCATGAAAACTTTGTGAAACTTAGCCTGCAAGAGGTCATGACTTGGATGAAAAATTCATGGGATAAAATCACTGACAGCTGTGTTGCCAATGCACTATGAGTAGGCTACTTGGACAAGCAGTGCTCATTTAAGGTGAGCTCTATAGCTAGGCATGAGAGATTGGGGCCAATGGTAATACAGGAAATGGAGTGGCAAGAAATTTAGGCCAGAATTCGGAGGTTGGAGACTTATGACAATGTTCCAGAAGAAGATGAAATGACTGTATTTGAATAACTTTTCCATTATGGGGGCAACAGAATGGATTGCCTCTGCTTTCAGTTTTATTCCTCTCCTGCAATATACATGTATTGAGATTTTTCTGCACTTTCTGTTAAGCATGAAATATTGCACTGTGAAAGCCAACGTGTAGATATTCTGAAGTTGAAATGTTTGTTGCACTGTTTATGTAGAATTTTCACGCAACTGTTAAAACATTACTTAGAACTGTTGACTAATAACAGAAAAGTACCAAATAAATGTCAATTTGTGTACATGAATAAATTTTGATTTTTGTACATGAATAAATGTCGATTTGTGTACATAAATAAATGTCAATTTCTGAACATGAATAAATTAATAAATGTAGATTGTTGTACGGGGGGGAGGGGTAAATAAGGCATCTCCTGATAATAAGCCCTAAAGCGTATTTCGGCAGGGTAAACCGTATATATTTTCAGGGAAATATGGTAGTTGTTGCAAATGGGGGTCTTGTGTTATAGTTACTTCTAGTGAGACTGATTTGAGGTCAGATCTTATCAGGGGTGGCCACCCACTGGGGGTGTTGTCGCAGTCTCCCGTGTTGGTGAGTACCAGGTCCAGGATGATTGAGCTCCTTGTGGGTGTGTCAACCAGCTGGTCCAGAGCAGTGGAGTTAACAAAGTCCAAGAACCTTTGGCCAAGTGAGTTAAAACACATATAATTTACCCAGTCTATGGATGGGTAATTAAAGTTACCCAAAACCAGGGTGTTTGGTTGTATCTTAATTGACTCAAGTAAATCGAGTAGCTCCAAGTAGACTGAGGGAATGCCCTGATTCATGGAGAGGGTCCTATAGCTGGCAATGACCTGAATTGGAGTCTTACTTACAGTTAATCGCACCTGAAATAATTCAAGTGACTTGTACTGTATAACCAGTCTAGAGTGTATTTATCTTTAATGAATATTGATACACCACCTCCTTTAGTTATCCTGACTACAGTTTGTGGTCTGAATGTATGGAAGGAAATGTAACCTGTTATAGCTGGGCAGTCTTAAACCAGGTCTCAGTGACTACATAAATGCCAGTATCTTTCAGAGTGAGGACTGCTTCCAGTGAGTGCAGTTTTTGGTTTAGATTCCTAACATTTAGCAGCATAACCATGAGGTAGTTTTAAGAGGGTATTTTTACGTTGGGAATTTTCTTTTTGTGACATTGCCTAAAAAAGGCACTAGGGGGATGGCAAGAGCCTTAGCCAATAATCAAAATCCCAAGATTGACAGATGAAGACTATCTCTGTCAAACCATCCAGGTCTGTCTACCATCTACCAGGCTGACAGATACTGGATCCCCTTTGAATGACACCAGAAACTAAGATAATTGTTGAAGTCAAACATTTTTTTGTTTGTATTGAGGTATCGTCATAGGTGAAGGTAAAATGCTCCTTAAGGCTATGGACATATCTGCCTGAGGCACATAATCCAAGAGCTCAGTCGTAACTCTCTTCATATAGTCCAGTGAGGTACATCTCAAGTCATTCACACCAACAAGGATTATAACAGAGTCATAACAGTGCCTGTTGCTGAGAAACCTGAGTGCATGTGTGATGTGGGGGATCCTGGCAACTGAAAAACAGCTGACTGTGACCTTTTCCTTATCCAACCTGGTGGGAGGAACATCTCTGTTTCTCACAATTGAGTTGCCTATGACTAATATGTTTGTTTTTGTGTTATAGGTTAATAGGTAGGTACTAGGCTATCTGCCCAAAGGCATTTATAAGCCTAGCCAGAATGTGTTGGCGTTCACCACCCCCTTAGATTAGTTCCCTGTGCCTCTGTCCAGCAGAGCCACTGAAGTGATCCCCGGGTAAACTTTCTGTTTCCCATCCATTCGTCAATGTTTCTTTTGAAGAGTGTTAGTGAGGAGCTCTGCCTAATGTAGACCGGAATCTTGTTCCAAAGCATAGGAAGTTTCTGGGACAGGAAACTTTCCCTCCAGCACATCCTATTCATTGTTGTGGTGAGGTTTAGATCTCTAGAGCTTGTGGCTCGAGGGGATAAAGTTTTCTTTAGGTGAAGCATGTCCATCAATTCTGGGATGGACATGGCCTTGTATGTCAGCCAGAGATCACCTCTGAGTAGGCAGTATGCAACCGAGTACAGCTGGAGTTCCTTCAGTCGAGCTGCATAGGGCATCTGTTTGAGGCCAGTGATCCTCTTGGTGAGGTACTTCTGTGTTCTTTCCAGCTGTTGCAGGTGTCTTGTAAGGTACATCCCAAATGGGGCATTGTACTCTATGATGGGTCTGATGAGTGATGAGTAGAGGGGCACAATGACCTCTTTTGATCTGTAAGCGAACCCTTTTGTGATTAGGTGGGCAACGTAGAAGGATTTTCTAACCACTTTGGCAATGTGATTATCAAAGGTGAGATTACTATCTACTTGGGTCCCCAGATCCCTTATTATGT
This sequence comes from Protopterus annectens, assembly GCF_019279795.1. Taxonomy (NCBI): domain Eukaryota; kingdom Metazoa; phylum Chordata; order Ceratodontiformes; family Protopteridae; genus Protopterus; species Protopterus annectens. The sequence continues at coordinate 1,187,101,821 of NC_056726.1, forward strand.
CTTCCGTATTTAGGGGACTACCACTTATGTGGTAGTTTGTGGGCACTTTGTTTTTTCCAAAGGGGATGACTATGCACTTTTTGGCATTTAGCTTGAGGCCATGATTTTGACACCAGGTATCCGTCTCCATGAGGCCCTTTTGGAGGATGTCTGTGTCAGCTGGAGAGTCAATTATAGCCCCTAGTTTGCAAACATCTGGAACTTGGTCAGCCATAGTCCTCCTGTGCTTGCCTGTATCTCTAAGAAGTATATGCCGAACAGGAGAGGTCCTAGTACTGAGCCCTGGGGAATGCCACTTGTAACCAGTTTAGAGTCGGACCTAGCTCCAGCAACTCTCACCATGTGGGTTCTGTCTGAGAGCCAGTTGGCAACCCATCTTGTGATGTAGGGGTTTATGTTCAGGCTGGGGATCTTGTCTATAATACCAGAATGGGGAATGGTGTTTAAGGCCTTTGCAAGGTCTAGGTAGGCTGTGTGTACCACCTTTCTCTCATCTATAGCCTTAGTAACTGTCTCAAAGAAGTCCACCAGGTTTAGGAGGCATGATCTGCCCTTAACAAATCCGAACTGGGTAGGGTCCAGTGTTTGGAGGTTCCCAATGTCTCTGTTAATGAGTTCCATGATGATGCGCCCCATAGCCTTGCAGACCAAGCTAGTCAGGCTTATAGGGCAATAGTTCCCAGGGTCTGTTGTGGCTCCACCTTTGTGGAGTAGAATAACCATTGCTGTGCGCCACTCTGTGGGTATGTAGCCTGTGGAGAGGCTGAGTTTGAACAGTGTGTTTAGGTGAGGGGTTAGTTCATCTTTGAGCCCATGTAGGATGCAGCCTGGGACACTATCCGGTCCCATTCATACTGTGTTTTTGGCTTTGGAGAGGGCTGTTTTAACCTGAGTGTCTGTGATTTCAGGGACTCTACATTCTTCTGGTATGGTTATAGGCCCTTTTTGAGGTGAGAGTGGGGTGAAGTTTGCGCTGAACCTGTCCGCCAGGATGTTGGCGATATCGGTCGGTTCAGTGTATTTTATGCCATTCTGCACTAACTCCGGGCAGATCTGAGCATTGCCACTTAGATTCTTGACATAGCTAAAGAATGCCTTGTGGTTATCTTTGGAGTCCTTCGCAATTTTTCTTTTGAAACTCACCTTGGATGATTTTATGAGGGATAATAGTTTCTTGCTGATACTGATCAGGGATGTCTTCCCTTCTTGGGATTTTACTCTTTTCTGTACTAGTTTCTGCCTTCTATTGTATAGCTTGTTTATGGCAGGAGTCCACCAGACTGGTTTCTTTTTCTTGGAGGAGTGAGTCCTGGTTTTGCTTGGGATAGCACGATCCATGGATTCTCGTAGGTGTCCGTAGAATGCATTAGTAAAGGATTTTGCAGCTTGGACAACATTATCCTTTAGCATGGGGGCTTTGAAACTTTCCACCTCAGTCTTAAGTGACGTGAAGTTTGCTTTTGAAAAGTTTTTCACAGTGGTTTCCTTGTCCGGGGGTGGAGGCGAAATGTGGATATCCAAAGTGATTTTTTTTATGGTCAGATCTAACCAGTGAGGGGTTGACCTCCAGTGTGGAACTCTGGTCGCCCATGTTGGTGATGACCAGGTCCAATATGTTGTCTCCTCTGGTGGGAGTGCTGACCAGTTGAACCAGGGCATTTGAGTTTATAAATTCTAGGAAATGTTGGGCAAGGGAGTTAGTACTTGAGTAGTTCTCCCAGTTAATGTTTGGGTAATTGAAATCACCCAATATTAGGGTGTTTGGTAGGACCTTTATGTTTCCCAGTTTTTCCATAAATGCAGAATGGGGGTCCTGGGACATAGTGGGTGATCTGTAGCAAGCTACAATTTGAATTGCAGTTTTGCCCGTTGTTAGTTGCACATGGATGATCTCCGAAGCATTGTGCTGTGCCACTAACCTGGAGGTGTGGGTATCCTTGATAAATATAGATACTCCCCCACCTTTTCTATTTTGATTTGGGTTCTGTGGCCGAAATGTATGGTATGAGTTGTAGCCTGGTAGTGCTGTGGTGCTCTCTGGAGCATTAAACCAGGCTTCTGTTACTGCACATTTATCGATTTTCTCCATACTGAGGAGTGCCTCGAGTGCATGCATTTTGAGGTTTAGACTTCTGGCATTGAATAGCATTACCCTCAGTTTTTTGTTACTTGTGCTATTTATGACTGTGGGTTTGTCTTTTAAGCCATGCCCAAAAAAGGTACTATGGGGTGACAAGAGCCTTGGCCAGTATTTGAAAGCCTAAGGGTGATAGCTGCAAGCTGTCTCTAGTGAAGCAGCATGGCTTGTCGCACATGTCATCCCAGGTGGACAGACACTGCATCCCCTTTGAATAACACCAGAAATGTAGCCAATTGTTGAAATTGAGAATTTTTTCTTTATACCGTGGTATCACTCTTGGTGAGGGCAGGATGCTACTCAGGGTCAGGGTCATACCGGCCTGAGCTACGTGATCAGAGAACTCTTCCATGTCTCTTTTCATGTAGTCCACTGAGGTACGGCTTAGGTCATTAATATCAACATGGACAATAACAGAGTCATATTTGTAATTGTTCTGGAGTGATCTGAGTGCTTGTGTTATGTGGCGGATCCTGGCACCCAACAGGCAGTTAACAGTAAACTTCTCCTTATTCAGCCTAGTGAGTGAGATGTCAGTGTGCCTGACTATAGAGTCACCTATTACTAGTATGTTGGGCATGCTATTTTGCCTTAAGGGCTGTAGTTGCATGGCACACTCATTTTGTAAAGTATGTGTTTCACGGTTTGTGTTGGGGGTGGAGGTTGCTTGGATGTTTGTTTTGGAGGTCTCTGTTGCTTTTGCAGATTTTTATTTAGAGCCTCCGAGTATGTTTTCATGTATTTATGTGTGTTTTTTGCAGGTGCTGGTTTAATGGGACTATGTGAGACTGGTGGTGTGATGCAAGTATCTCCCTTCTCCTCTTGACTGCCTGATCCAGTCTTGGGTTGAGAGAGCTTAACCTCCAGTTTTGCTGTATAATTACATCTCTCGCATGTATTAGTAATTGGTGGTAGGAGGAGAGGGTTGTCTGTGTACATGAGTCAGCTGTAACATTGCCTCAAAATGCCCAAATTCACCAGTTAGACTGGACAATACACCTGCAACTGCCTTTGAACATGCCTGGATAGGTACAGTGAACTGTTTTACTGGATGGCTGGTAAGGTTGAATAGAAAGCCTTGTTCATCTGTACAGTACAGGAGGGTCTAGTGCTAGGGTTTCTTGCTATGAGTTTTGGGCAAGTGCCGGGCTGAGAAATGAATGACTTTAGTGCTTAAGTTGAAAGTGTGCCTAGTTCCAAGGAAAAAAATTGAAGAGGAGACTTTGTGGAGCTGGGAATAGTTATACCCTATCGCAAAACTGAGTAAATGTGGTATTTATAGCAGGGAAATGAAAGAGATAGAAATTAGCCCGAAATGGCCAATAAACTACTAATTTCTGGGCTAAAACCACTCCTCCAGGGACAGATAGACTGCTCAAAGCTCCCCTCTTTCACAGGTGAAAAGAGAAACTTCCCTCTATCCAAGAAAGGTATGGGAAAACACAGATATTTGTAACACAGCCCTGAATTCAGCACTAACCTGAAAACTGGTCTATACTGGCTTAGAAAGGTGGGAAACAAGTATACATTTTTTTCAGAAAATAAAGCAGATACAATCAAAACACTTTAAATGCACAGAAAAGGCTACTTTTTGTTATATATTGCAGATCAGAGTTGTAGTCAATGCCCCTAGTATTTAAATAGGAAGAAACACAAAAACAGTAAAAGCAGATGAATAAAGTGGAATTTTTTTATTTAAAACAATAGAAAATGAACAAACTGATTTAAACAAGTTACCCAATTAACCAGGAAAAAAAGCTCAAAACTGAGCCCTGTTCCAGCAGTCTTCAATCAGACAAGTTCTAGTGTGCAGGGGAACCTTCTCCAAAAAAGATGGCCAGGATTAGTGGTCAAGTTATACAAACAAAGCTAGATTCAGCAGGCCTGAATCTGGTCTATGCTACAGCAACAAGGCACACCAATTTCAGAAAGAAACAGTTCACATAATCAGGCACAATAAGCCTGTGACCAGAGATTCCCAGCTCTGAAGGGCAGAATCCAGCCTCTCCTCCCACAAGAGTGCAGACCACAATCCCTCTTAATGTAGAATAACTGAACTGAAGCCCAAGTGTTTAAGCCAGAACTAATACACTTTTTAGAATAGCAGACACTGGGCCTTCAATCAGCAATTCCCAGCTTAGAAGGATGTAAGCTAACTGTCTTGCCACAACAGTGCAGACCACAAGCCTTCTTAATGTAAAACAACCTGTATGAAGCCCACGTGCTTAAACCAAAAGACTTAGAATAACAGTTACAATTTAATCAGGCTACTACCAAGCAGTAATAAAAGCAGAAGAATAAATAAAATTGAGTACTTTTAAGAAAAGCAAAATAAAGTAGGAGGAAACACAAATACAGACAAATTAAGTGTAATTTTTTTTTAAGTTCAAGGAGAGAGGAAATAAGAACCTAAGTGGGTTGGCCTTCTCAAGACTTCTCTATGTTTTAAGTAGAGTGAACACTAGACTCAGAATATGATCTCACTGTACTTGGTTAAGTGAGCAAATGAGATGGACCCAGGAGGAGTGTTCTAATACAGACTTACAGGAGGGGCGGGCAATTCCAGAGCCACCAACACTAACACCAACACAAGAACAGGGAGGGTGGGTGGCAAACTAACTGCAGAGAGACACACAGCACACTATTCAATGAAACACACAATTAGGAAACAGAAAGACATGAAATACAGTACTTTTAAAACTGCAAGTTTGTACTTAACAGAAGACTAAAATATACTGCTGCAAGTTTCACTTAACTTCAGCTTCTAATGCAGATGATTTTAGCCAAGCAATTCTCTCAGAAGTTGAGCATAAAATGATTTCTCAAACTTTGTGGCTAGCACTTAAAGTACAGAAGAAGCCCTCTAGGCTATTAAATATCAGATAACAAAGAAGTAAGAAGACCACCACCCCTCTTATAGCAGAGAGACATACAGCACACTATTCAATGAAACACACAATTAGGAAACAGAAAAAATGAAATACAGTACTTTTAAAACTGCAAGTTTTTACTTAACAGAAGACTAAAATACAGTACTGCAAGTTTCACTTAACTTCAGCTTCTAATGCAGATGATTGTAGCCAAGCAAGTCTCTCAGAAGTTGAGCATAAAATGATTTCTCAAACTTTGTGGCTAGCACTTAAGGTGCAGAAGAAACCCTCTAGGCTATTAAATATCAGATAGCAAAGAAGTGAGAAGACCACCATCCTCTCGTATAGCAGAGAGACACACAGCACACTTTTCAATGAAACACACAATTAATGCCTTAGGAATATGACTGGTGAGACACTAGTGTGTGATATATTATGTGTACTATGTTCTGCAGAGAATGTATTATGTGAAGCATGCTTGTGTTTGTGTTTAGGAGGTATCTGATGTTTAGGTAAGCTTCTTGTAATGACCTCCAAATATGTAGCTTTATGTGTTGCTAGTTTAGTAGGTGCAGGAGGTGAGTTGTGCATGCTAACAACCTGCTTAGTATCAGATGGACTGACTAGTGAAAGAGTCTGGTGTCTAGGTTCTTAATGTAGATGCATCTTTCATATAATGAATTTTTGTGGAAAAGAAGTAGTGGGTTGTCAGTGTACATAAGACAATTTCCATATTGCCTCAGGATGTCCATGTCAACCAGACTGACAGGATAAACTGTGGGAAATTGTCTATCCATAATGCTATGTAAGGTGATGTGGTCAGTAAACAGGGAGAGGACAGGAAGGAACAGATAAAGTAGATGGCAGGAGAAGTGGATAAAAAAATAAGAAGGGCTAGTGGGTAGGATGTGTGTTGGTACCACAGGATCTTCACTGAATATATCACCTGTCAGTGAGGGACAATCATGATAACTCACCAATGGATCATCAGCAGAGTACTAAGGGAAATTTGCAGGCAAAAGGATTTGTGTTTATAACCGCCAATGGTGCCGAATGTTGTGTGGCAGTGCACAATGCACAAATGCTGTGCTATGTAGCAAATGAGCACTAACTGATCTAAACAAATTAACCAATAAAAAAGCTCAAAACTGAGCCCTGTTCCACCAACCTTCAATCACTTAAGTTCTAAATGCACACTTCTGCCATTAAGGTGCAGGGGAACCCTCTGCAGCTGTAGATGGCCCGGTGTAGTACTCAAGTTATAGAAACAGAACTAAGATTCAGCAAGTCTGAATCTTGTCTATGCTACAGTAAACAAAGTACAACTATTGCAGAACAAAAAAGTTCAAATAAGCAGTGATATGATATCAATGCATTTCAACAGTGGAATATGCAGTGAAACATTCTACTTAAGTTTTGCAGATAGCAGCAGATGGCTTGGATGAACCTACGTTGCAAATGAGAGCAAACTAATTTAAACAGATTAACCAATAAAAAGCTCAAAACTGAGCCCTGTTCCAGCAAGTTTCAGTCAGCTGAGTTCTAATTGCACACTCCTGCCACTAAAAATATAAACTGTCAGGGTTTACTAATCAAATTATGCAAACAGATCTAGGTTCAGCAGGTCTGAATCTAGTCTATGCTACAGTAAAGAAAGTGCAACAATTTCAAACAAAAAAAAACAGTTCAAATAAGTAGTGATGTGGTAAAAAAATCAGTTCAAAACTACAATACACAGTGAAAAATTTAAGTTTTGCAGAGATCAGCAGATGACTTGGATTTGCTTAAGCAGCTAATGAGAGCAAACTGATTTAATCAAATTAACCAATAAAAAGCTCAAAACTGAGCCCTGTTCCAGTAAGCTTTAATCAGCTGAGTTCTAACTGCACACTCCTGCCATTAGGTTGCAGGGGAACCCTCTCCAACTAAAGATGGCCTGGTTTAGTTCTTAAGTTATACAAACAGAGCTAGATTCAACAGGTGTGAATCTAGTCTATGCTACAGCAAACAAAGTGCTCCAATTTCAGAACAAAACACAGTTCAAATAAGCAGTGATGTTGTATCAATGCATTTCAACAGTGGAAAATGCAATGACACATTCTACTTTAAGTTTTGTAGATATCAGCAGCTGGCTTGGACTTGCTTATGTAGCAAATGACAGCAAACTAATTTAAACAAATTAGCCAATAAAAAGCTCAAATCCGAGCCCTGTCCCAACAACCTTCAATCAGATTAGTTCTAATTGCAGACTCCTGCCACTAGGGTGCAGAGGAGTCCTCTCCAATAAAAGACAGCCTGTTTTAGTGCTCAAGTTATACAAACAGATCTAGATTCAGCAGGTCTGAATCTAGTCTATGTTACAGCACACAAAGTGCACCAATTTCAGAAAAACAGTACAAATAAACAGGCACAATAAGCCTTCAACCAACAATTCCCAGATCAGAAGGGCAGAAACTACCCTCTCCTCCCATAAGAGTGTAGACCACAAGCCATCCTAATGTAAAATAACTGGCCTGAAGCCCAAATGCTTAAACCAGAACTAAGACACTTTTAGAACAACAGACGCACCAAGCCTTCAACCAGAAATTCCGAACTTAGAAGGTTGTAAGCTAACTGTCTTGCCACAAGAGTGTAGACCACAAACCTTCCTAATGAAAAATAACTGGCCTGAATCCCAAGTGTTTAAAGAAAAAGGCTTAGAATAGCAGGTACAATTTAATCAGTCTACAAACAAGCAGTAATAAATGCAGCAGAATAAAAGCAATTGAACATTTTAAGAACAAGCAGTAAACACAAAATTAAGTCATAAAATAGGAAGAAACACACATGCAGTAAAAGCAGGTGAATAAATTGCAATTTTCCCTTTTTTAGGTGAAGTGGGAAGGGAGGAAACAGAAGATAATCCAAGGTTGTATAACTAATGGGGTGGGCCTTTCCAAATGATCTCTCTGAACTCAGTAGAATGACCTGATGAGAGGGGATAGGGAAGAGTGTCCAAAATTAGATTAATTGTAGGGGCAGACAACTCAAAAGCCTACAAATTTAAGAACACAACAACTAGGATGTTTTTTAGATAGACTGCACTCAGGATACATTAAGTCACCACTTAGTGAGAAGGGTAGACTCTACATTAACCACAAGGAATACTACTCCATCAACCGCCAAGTCATGTGCAATGCCCCAGGGATTATCTTGAATGTGTGTGCTGGCAATCCTGGCAGTTATCATGACTCCCATATCTGGCACGCATCACAGTTGTACCAGATGTTTGCTAGGGATGACATCCCATAGGACCATTTACTGGCAGATGCCTTGGAACTGTGGATGATAACACACATCAGAAGTGCACACATACCTATTGAAGAACAGCATAATGAGGCACATGATCAAACTAAAAACATCAGAGAGTGTGTGTTTGGGCTACAAAGTAATGGTTCTGGTGTCTAGATATATCTGGTGGAACCCTGCAGTATAATCCTTGCAGATGTACACAGATATTCACAGTATATGCTATGCTCCACAGTCTGATCCTGTGGAAACAACTGCAGCAGGATCATCAAAGGTAAGGGCCACACATCCCCCCACCAATGCCTAGGTTACCACAGCCACAGCCAGAGATGGACTCTGAGGATGAACCACCAGCTGCTATCCCTGTATGCATATGTAGGCCTGTTTAGTATGCCCTTGCTTTGCCTAAGAGACAACACATAGCACATTCCTTGGCCACTTAGGCACCTAATACCTTTCTCCTACTCAAATACATATATTAAAATTGATGGCAGGCAACTCACATAACCTTTAACTGTCGAAATATTGGCTGCATACTGCTTGCATCTGACAGAGTCAGCCCTGAACTAAAAGTGTGTCAACTGCAGGATTAGCAAGGTAGGTCCTGAACCTTGACTGTATTCTTGAAGATTATTATGTCATATCCTTGTATCTCTTAACATGGTACAGTAAGCAAGTACATAGTGCTGAATTTGTATGGGAATTACATTAACATGTCACTACAGGCAGTTATTTTACTAACATGTGTCCATTTGTAATTAGCAGGCCTCAGGCATGAAACATTTACATAATTATACCTCTGCAAAATACTGGTAAATCATTCAAGAGAAAAGTTAGAAAGTGAGGCTACACATTGCAGTTTCTGACCTCAAACTTGTTTGTCTCATAACAGTAACTGCACTTTGTTCCCTCACCCCCAAAAAGAGGAATGTACCCTTGTACCTGCCATAACAGTAACTCAGCTATGCTACCCCAAAAAACACAGTATATGTGTGTTTATGCCACAGATAACATCCTCTGACATTTTAAAGACAATTATATAGAATTACTTGCACACTGCACAGATTCTATAAAGAAAAGAAAAGAAAAGAAATGGGGGAGACAGGAAAGTGGTGAAATGGGGAGCAAGCAGGTGGAATAAACAAAGTGAAAGGAAGGTAGGAATGTGCATGAAGGGCGTAGGAAAGAACCATAGTGATTCATTTCTTCAACAGTAACAAATGATCACATGTACAGAATCTTAGATGAATTTGGACTCTAGCTTCCAGAGAAAGGGGTGACAACAGACTAATTGTGCTGTGAAGTCACTTGGACCAAATTAAGTGTATCAAGTAGACACGTGTGTGAAATGGAGAGCTATGTATGTGGAAATATTATTTTTTGGGATAAGTGTCCTTTTTTAAGGAGAAAGAGGAATGTTGGGGAAGGGGCATAGGCTTGTCTGGGGCAGGCCAGATGGGAAGGTGAGGAAGCATTTGCTGACAAACAAGACATACAAGACAAGAGACAGGGTTGGTGAAGGACATTAGGGGGGGTGAACACCATGGTTGCAGTGAGAGTGGAAGATCGAGGTCCAACGGACATCAGGCATGCTAACAGTTTAACTCAAGTCTTCACCAGGTGGACTGCCATCACTGTTCCATCACTACACCATTACCTGTTGTGGCTGATGTCTTCACCTATGGCATATATCCTATACTGGGATGGAAAGCAGGCTGTCCATCCTGTGTAGGAGTGTGCCCACCATCTGGTGCACAAGCCTACGCACCATACCTGGTAACTCAGCTCTCGTGATTAATGTACCCCCTCTACCTCTGCTCAGAGGGGGGACCATGGGCCTAGCCTCTGGGGAATAACTACCTGAGGGACTAGGTAGAGCAGGATCAAGGTGGTGCCCACCAGGGTGCAGCACAGATGTGCTGGGGCCTGGTGCTGTAGCCAGTCAAGTGTGTGTAGACAATCAATGGGAACAGGCCTAACCTGCTGTGCTGTAGTAGTAACATAAAAAAATTAAATACAATAATGAAATAAAACATAAACCAAAACAAATGGAAATAATAGAATTAAAAACATAATATCATGCATTAGTTTAAAAATAAATGAATTACAAACACAATGATAATAAATGAAAAAAATAACAACAAAGCAATAAAAATTATACATAATCCCCAGGATTTGCTAATCTTCTGTGTAAGACTACATTAGTCTTACACAGAAACGCCAGTCTAAGACTATGATGGCAGCGCACCATGCATATTAATGAGGGTGCGCTTCCTCAACTCTAAAGCTTACACGGAGCATGGATGAGTATAGGGGGTGTGTCGGACTGCCGAGCAGTCCAAAAATCCACACCCCTGCAATTTCTGAAACTCGGGAAATGTCTAGTTACATGAGCGAGTCCGCTCACATGTGTACATTCTAGCACTACACTCCCCCATATATTAAACCCCGTACAAATATAAAAAGTAAAATGAATTTTTTTTTTCATTTCCAATATAGCTGCCCATATTTGCGTGTGTTTGTATGGGTTTGCCCATTGCTTAGCTACAGTTAGCAGTTTAGTCACCGAAGAGGATAATAAGAAAAATATAAGCAAATTAAGTGAAATAGCAAGAGCGCAGTGGTTAAAGCCTTTGCATAAAGAGGAGGCATTCCCTGTTCGAGTCCCACCACTACACGTTCCATTTTCTGTTGGAAATCTGTATACAAAAATATTTCCTGACATTTATTAATTAAAGTTTTGTAAAAAGCATTGAAATGTTATATGTACCAGTGAACAAATTTATATATATATATATATATAGGAAGGTGAAATGGTGATGCATACTGATGCATGAGTAACTTATTTTAAGTAATGTAAAGCACTGCTAAGCATATTTTACCAGTATTGAGCATATTTATATTTAATTGCTCGTAGGTGAGCACTGCGTTAACTAGTGCAATGTGTTTGCGCGGAGCTGCACATCACACCAACTAGCGCAACCAGAACATGTTTGCATGTAGCTGTGCACCACGCTAACCAGCGCAATGTCGGGCAACGTCAGGCAGCATCGAGCAACACTGAGCAAAGTCGGGCAAAGTTGAGCAAAGTCGGCTAAACACGGCCACACCTCCTTTACTGTACCTTAACCATTCAGGTCTGGCCAGTATGAAAATAAAAAGCAGTGACAGGGCTCAAACTCGGGATACTGTGTGCTATAGTCACAGTACATAACCACTAAGCCATGACAGCATTTCATAACCATGCACTTTCAACAGACACATATCTATCAAAGGAATATTAAACATTGACATTGCTAACATCAGCTAAGCAGGTGTGCCTACAGCTGAGTTTTTTCAAAACTGGCCAATCACAAATAAGTGCAGGAAATGAGGCATATTTAAGCTCCACAGGTGGGAGCACTTGCCATAAATGGTTGTAGCTCCCTTCTGCAGTCAGCATGGCTGGTGTTGGAGAAGGCACTCAATTTTGATTGCAACGTTGGGACATTGAGGAGACCAAAGTAATGGTTTGGCTCCTTGTCCACAATCATGAGGAAAGACTCCTGTGGGGCCAGTACCAGGGCACTCAATACAAAATGGAGGCCTGGAACTGTCTAGCTCGTGATCTCACCAGTGCCACTGGCATTCCTCGGACTGGTGAGCAGGTCAGGCACCATTACTCTGACTTGAAGCGACATAAGGAGGATCAACTGGACCAGTGGATCCAGGAGGCCCGTGGGATGGCAAATGCCCCAGTACTGAGTAAGTAGCCATTGTATTAAGTATTTAAGAATTGCTATTCTTGTCTATACTAAGGATAGGTATGTCTCATTATCACTGCATTTACTTCACAGCTGCAGGTGTCCAGGCTATGACTCAGCAAGCCCATGAAGATAGGCTGCAAAGGCTGTGTCACCAGGCAGGTTAGTAATTATTCTGCATGTACTGTTATATAAAATAAATGAGAGAGCCTTCAAAAAAGTATTTTAACCCAATAAATAAAGGTAAAATAATTATTTAATAATTATTCTGCATGTACTGTTATATAAAATACATGAGAGAGCCTTCAAAAAAAGTGTTTTAACCCAATTAATAAAGGTGTAATAATTCTTTAATAAAGGTATAATTCCTGGAGTGCGTCTGTGTGATTTTCTTTGATATGTTGTACTGTTGCATTTTAGAAATAGTACTGTTGTATTAAGCAGTGTTAACCCACACTTGGGTAGGCCCATATAAAGTGGATGAAGGGAGAGCCAGTAGCTTTTATGCATATTTACAGCCCTCAACTGTTCTTTCATGACCAGCATGTACAGGTTAATCTGGCACATGAGTAGCGTGGTATTGTGTTACCCAGAAATATCAGTGTGCTGCCAGACATGTATATCTAGATAATTATATGAAAGTAGAGCTGTCAGTGTACCATCTCAGCAGTAGTGTGTTTGAGCAACTCTCAAAATATGTAGCAGTAACATCTGCATCCTGGACAGTTTGTATGTCAGATACAGCTCATGTATATAATGATCTAGCAAAATCCAATTGCACAATAGAAGGGCATTGGGTAGTGTAATAATACATGTAAGGGACATATAACTGCAGTTAATATGAATGTAGTGTAAACTAGAAGGATATATAAGTTGTTAATTGAGCTAACTTTTTCCACTCTACTGTATGTGCATAAAAAATGCCATTCCACACCTCAATGGGTATGAATAATCTCAAAACATTTGTTGGGACATATGTCCTATTGGTTTATAAATATTTGCATTTATTTCTGTGCATGTGCCCTTTTCAAATACCACAATATTGGTAGCCTGTTGCCATCAATTAAACCTGCATGCTGTTGTAATGTCCACTATTGTTTTATATATGCATGTATTATGCTTGCTTTTCAACTGTTGAAACTCTGGTGTGTTTGGTTAATGGGGATACTTCTATATGCTCTTACAACTAACTGGGAATGATGTTGACTGTTACTAACCCATATCTTTATTAAATACTACAAAACATAGTTCATATGGGAAGGCCGGTCGCAGTGGACCCACCTGTCCCATCTCAGCTGGCCATGGCACCTGACACCAGCAGGTCCAGTGCCCTGCCTGGGATTTCCTCCTCTGTTGGCCCTGTGCCACCTTCGGGTGGAAGTGCTGCAGGGGATGGGGCTTGGCCCCCCAGTACAAGTGTGGGCGGAGGAGGGCCACCTATCACCCTTCGAATGATCCAGGCTGTGGCGCGTAGACAGATAGAGTGTTCTGTTGTGGAACCTCTACGCCAGCTTGAGGCATGAGTTGCGCAACTCCTGGGTCAGCCTGCCCCTCCTACACAGCCCCCAGTACAGCCACCCTCTGGTCTGTGAAGGTGCAGTGGTGACTGCCCATGGGTGGGGATCTCAGTTCCACTGTTGCCATCTGTGGGCTCACGGGCTTGCAATTTCCAAACATCCCTCCCCGTCAATGGTGTTCACCCACCACATTTGTCATATTCCACCCCTGTATGCGTCTTGTTTGTCTTGTCTGTTTACCTCACCAACCAACCTCCCCAAATATACCTACTTCCCCTACCACACATTCTACTCTCACCTGAAAAAAAGGGCAATCTGCTGCCAAAAAAAAAATTACGCCCCATACATAGCTGCCCATTTTGCAAACATGTCCCCCTGTAATTTAATTGGCATTACAACATACTTTGTTGTCCTCACCCCTCTCACAGGGGTAGAAGGTTTCATATGTACCTCCAAATTTATTCCATATGCGCAGCTGTTGCTGTTAATGAAATGGGCAGCTATGGACCTTCCCTACACCCGTCCTGCACATCCCGAGCTATTTTCCCTACTGTCTTTCCCTCTTTGTGCCCCTTTTTCGCCACTTTCCTATCTCCCCATTTTTCTTTTCTTTCAAAGAAATGAGCGCGGGGGTTAGTGGGAGTAAGCACTATTAAGCAGTAGTTAGTGGGTTTGCGTGAGTTTGCGCTTGTTTGCGATTAGCTAAGCATTGCTAAGCATTGCGCAAACCCGCACAAACCCGCTTACAACTGCTTAAAAGTGCTTTAGTCACTGTGTATGTGAGGGCCCTTGTTCTGCTCAGCAGCAAAATAAAACACCTTTGTCAGTCTTGAACCCCGGACCTTGTACACACTACACTGCATGCAGTACCATTAAGCCATGGTAGATATACAACAAGTTGGTGCTGAAATAAATATATCATGCATCAGAATGAGAGAATGTAAAGGAAAAATAGGAATTCCATACCACACAACTTGTTCTGTGGATCTTTACCAACAGTTGTTGTGGGATTACATTACATGACTGTGATAAGAGAAGCAGCCATTCTAGCAGAAAATAATGCTACACCATCACTTTACAACTCCCACACAGTATCATAGCAGGACAAACACTGGCATATTTGTTTAGGGCAGATGCCATACCTCCCAACTGTCCCTAATTTTCAGGGATGTCCCTGATTTTGAAACAAAATTTAGCTATGTCACTCTGAATCCCTCTGAAAACTACTGACTTTAGCAAGAAAGGTGGTGAATTACACGTAAAGAGTAATGACAATAATTAAGAGTTAGACACTTCTTTTACTTCAGAAAAGGTGTATTAATCCATATGCTCTGGTTCTCTCAAAGTCTCAACTTAATGGCACTAATATTTTAAAGGTGTCCCTGACTTTTTCTCTACTTTTCCCTGAGTCTGTTCAAATATGTACCTGAGTGATTGAGAGGTCTGTCAGAGGCATAATAGCCTTTCTGCTGTTACACACTGTGCAAATAGCTTTGGAAGGAGTTCTGGAAGGAATACAACACTGAAATACAAAAGGATGTAGCCATGTACTGGTAGCAACCAACTGTAACAATGCCATTGCTCTAGTGCTGAAAAGACATGTGTGGTGCACAGACAAAGAATAACAGGCTAATCTCTGGTTACCATGTGGATAGGTCCACAGTTGGGAGTTATGCAGACAGACTACTTGCCTTGATAAACTAACATGTAAACAGCAGCCCTGTAAGTCCAGCAAGATAAAATTCACACAATAATATGTACGCTCTCTGTACGTCTGCACCCCTACCCAAATGTAGAATATACCTGTGTGTGCAGGGTCTACCAAGGATGTAGGTAAGCATAATCACAGTACCGAAATGTGTCCAGTTTTCTTGAGCAGCTTGTGCTAATGTCAACACTAAAAAAGCACAAACTGTTTAGAACTGAGTAAATGAATATTCACAGTATAGCAGTTCACAAACAATTCTTGTGCCAAAGGAATACATCTCAATAACTAGCTTTGTATGGCAGTTAATTGTAAAATTTGAAAAGGTAAAATTTGAAAAGAAAGTACATCCACCCATGTATCTTGGGTTAGCATTTTGAGGGGTGAGTACATTTCTATACTGACAAGTGTGTACTGGAAGCAGCAACATTTAGGTCTGAGTACAAAATGTAAATCACTGGCTACACCCTGGCTTCTGATATAAGAACTATACCAACCTTCTGTTTTAAACAATGATGCCCACAGCAAACGAGGATGATCTCCATCTTGGAAAACTGCAAGGGCCACACCTACCTGAGTTAGCAATTTATAGTACTGGGTTGATATGACAGTGATTACTGCAATTACTACACAGCAGGCTGCATGCAGTTAGCAAACAATGGCTACTAATTGGTGCAGAGGCCATCACATGTTCATGTGCAAATACCTACAAAAGCAGGCTGCAATCTCTGCCAACAAACTCAATCACTCTATTGCAGAGATTGACAGAAAGAGAGACACAGATAGAGAGAGAGAGAGACAGAGAAAAGGAAAAAGAAAAAGAAATAATACCAAATCGTACAAAGGAAAGGTATGTGACACATATGTATTTAGTGGCATGTAGAGTAGTCTACATAATGTGAACCATTCATATGTGGCAGCAGTGCTTATCTATGCACAGATGTCCAGGTTAACTACTGCTATGGACAATACAGTGTGTACCTGTGGACAGTGGGACATACCTGTGAAATGTGTAGCTCAGCATTAAATGTCAAAGATCTGATCCATGTTATCTGTTTTCTGTACAGTAGTGTGGCCAATGGCTGTTGGGGGGAATTAGTGCTGCCATTATATAAATATGGGTGTGACAGAGCAACACATGCATCTTAGTCATATTAAAGTGTAGTTTAGCACTGGCAACTGCTGTAGCAGTCTAGTATGCTTATCTATCATTTGTAGCTATATATATATACCACCTCTAATGTTAGTGTGTATTCACATGTGACACCTGTTTGTGTTGCAGCAAGGCCCAACAGTTCAGCTGTGAGGTCCAAGGACTTACAACAGTGTGGACCTTGTGTGTGTATGCCACACACATATGGAGAAATATATATGTGTCATATATATTCACATCTGTATATGTGCATAGAACAGGGGACATATTGCAACTGTTTGTGAAGGGTGGAGATATATATGTTGGTGAAGGTTAGTATGAGCATATTTGTATGTAGGTTTTATTGTGTGACAAACAAGACAGCATACAGTGCTGGATTATGACATGTGGTGGTTAAACACTGTGGGTGGTTTGTTCAGTTTGTAATGTTGAAACCAGTGAGGCCTGCTAAAGCTACCTGGGCTGTGAACACCTTCAATGCATGTATTCCAAGTCTGTGCAATTTAATTACATTACTGTACTCCTCACATCCTTTGTATAATTGATATTCTCACTATGAAAGGTGAAATGTATATGTGCCTATATATATATATATGTATATGTACACCATTGGATGTGTGTGTGTATACATATATATATATATATATATATATATATATATATATATATATAAACTTGTTGCAATACATTCTTTGTACTGTTAACTGACTGTGATGGTCAATGTGTTTGTGAATACATCAAAGATATGTATCTGTGGGATAGCTTAGTGGGAAACTGTTTATGTCATGGTATTATGGGTCCTTGCTTTGATCCTAGTAAAAGCTGTGTATTCTGTTGCTAGGCAGAAAAAGTGCTATTGCATACAGTGTGATTAAGTCCCTTGGTTTTAACTAGAGTGTGTCATTGGAGGCTAAAGCACTACATCTATGATTATTGATTGGTACTGATGTTGAATCCAAATCCTGTGTGTACTGTAGTACTACTTGAAGCTCTGGGCCTGTACAGCAAAGTATGGTGTATGTCCACATTGCTTGCATCCACTGTTTTGTGTGGTCCCTGTATTCATCACAGATTACATTTCTCAAGATTAAGGTTGTGTAAGTACTGACACACAGTACTGTATAGTACACACTAAAAGCTTATCTGGGTTGTCATACCTTTGTGTCCTGTAATTATGTCTGATGTGTGTGTGGGTATGTTTGTAACATGTCCTTTGACATATGTGTGGTAAAACATATAACTGCGTATCTAGCAGCATTCATAGTGTACTACAGCATATGCAACATATATTCCCAATTGTGCACATATTTTGGACACGGGTTTGCCTTTAACAAGTTGTGTGGTATAATAGTAATACATTTACTGGACCTTACACTGATTGTGATGGATGATATATTTCTTTACACATCAGCTTGATGTATATTTGCTGTGGCTAGGTGGTGCATTGTGTTACATACAGTGCGCCAGGTACTCTTGTATAGTCTTATATAGTGATTTTATTTTGTTGCTGTGCAGAACATGGTTCATTAGATTGAGAGTGAGCCAGGCACTTCCAAGCAGTTGTGGGGTGAGCAGTAATAAGTGGCAGTTAAAGTGTTTCACTCTTGGTTAGCTAATAGGTTGCTATATATGGCACTTCATTGATATCTGTACTGTATAATGTTAAATGTGCCATATGGCTGGATCAGACATATTTTCATATTTATGTCTTCCAGGGATCATGGCACATCACAGGAACCACACTTACAGTAGTGCTGAAGATGACATAATTACTACCAGTATGATTCAGCAGTACAGTCTCATGTTCTCATGAACCAGCCAGGACCAGCAGGAGCATACTGCAATGTGGCGAGATGTTCTCCGCAGGGTAAATGAAGTAGGTCTGCATAACTGGACATATGATCAGGTACGCCACCACTGCAGTGATCTTTCCAGACATGTCCATCAGTGTGCTGCTGATGTGCAGAGACAACAGCTTGCAACAGGAGGTGGTGTTAATATCCAACCCCCCTCACCAGAGTGGAGGAGCCCCTCCTGAGCCCTGGTGGCACCTGCCCAACAACAACAGCAGCAGACATACACCATGATGGAGGTTGGAGCCACCCAGCAAGCACACATGGAGCATGCAGGTAACATGGCATATCTGTAGACTACTGTTATCTGTATTGGTAGATCATGCATATGTGAGATGTGGAGTGTGTCGTTAAAAGATGTGGAGCCTGTTATTGTGCAATACTGATCATTTAGAACATAATCTGTAGCCCTGTGAATGTAAACTGTTGTTGTACTGTAAGATTATAAACACACAGTAGCAATGCCACAGTTGCGGCCACTGACAAACTGTCTCATCTCTATGTAGGTCCCTCTGGGGTGACATCAAGGCAGTGGACAGATGCTGGTGAGTGTGTTCTACATTTATTATTGTAAATAAAAAGTGCTTGTCATAGTTAAGGTGTAGGCCACGTACACAGTTAACACACCTACCCATAATGCATGCAGTGCATGTTTGGTGTAAGACCAAGCACATCTCACTAATGTGATTAGCTACCTCAAACACATGCAATACCTAGACCATCTCAAACAAATGTGGCTAGACTGTAATGATCATTGGAGAGGCACAGTTGATACTCAAAATACACATAACATACACATCTATGTCATACACAGAGCATTTTAACATGCTACACATAAAGGATTCCTAAACCCTCTGTAAAGACACACTACAGTATCCAAAATCTTATTCACACATTACACATAGTAAACCTGAGGGGTAGAGGCATATCATGGGGCATTTAAACACTCTGCAACACACTACACATTCATGTCAGTGAATGCTCCTTATTGGCCTTCTTACAAACTCATGTAACAATTGCTTGTGTAATGGTGAATGTAGCCAAGGTAGTGCAGTTCCGGTGCAGCATGAGTAGTGCTGGTTTGGGAAACATTTGTAGCCTTGAGTGACCACATGATGCTTCATGATGATGGCCTATGGTACTATACCCCATCCAGTTATTGTAACTACAGTACTACACATAGCTTTCATTGCTATACACCTTGCTATACACCTTAATGTTGCATGTGTGCACCCATATGCACATCTAAACAATATGCATACCAATTGCCATTTGCACAACTGACACATATATGTCTTGTGATGCTATTGAGTTTCGAATACCTGCACAGCAATATTGTGTCCATGTATGCATTGTGTTCCAGGGGGAGACCCATCACCTAATAACAAAACACATGCATCAAAGCCATGTATACTGTTAGTATCAAGGACTGTCTACACTTGCACTGCATGCTGTTGAGCAACACATGTCCTGCATGTTGACATGTGTGATATGACTGTTTTGCTTGTGATACTGTACCTCACCATCACCTACTATTGTGTATGTTCTGAGATTGTTGGTGTTGTGTGTGTCTGCTTTAGGGAAGAGTGTATTTTTGTGTGTGTGTGCATGTGCGCATGTGCACATGTATGCATGTGTGCATGTGTGCATGTGCGCATGTGTGCATGTGTGCATGTGTGCATGTGGTCGGACATCATGTTCAGGTCTTAAAGTGTGATTCCTGTTTTCCTCTCACAGGTGCCAAGGTGGGGCTGGTTCAGTACAGCACGGAACCTGATGTCACTGAGACAGACAGTGTTCATGAGGATAGGTGTGTTGAGGAACAGGCAGGTTGGTTAGGGTCTGTTGTTGGGCCACCAATTGACAGTGCACAAGTATCCACCTCATCCATGCACACAGTCATACTGCCTGTACATCCATCATCACCATTGCCCTTAGCTGAGGGACAGTGTATGGTTGGCACTGGCCAGGGCAATGTGGTATCTGTGGCACATGTATCAGGACACAGCAGCCATAACCAGATGTCTGGAATGGTAGCACATAGGCAGATGCCCAGGGGTTCTCATCAGAGCACTGCTGGTCATCATGCCCCTGGCAGATGTGCCACATCTCTTTCTACAACACACATGTTCCAGGCTGTAATGGAGACACAGACACAAATGGAGCAGTACACCAGACAGGCACTAAGGGCACAGAGGGCTCATAACACCTCTATAAATGACAGTATCCATGACCTAGCAGGTGCCATACGTAATTACACTGAGGTCATTGATAGATGTTGGGGTGAGACATTGGATGTCTTCCACAATGTCATGTCCATGTGTCAGGAAAGTGCAGGACAGTTGAGAAGTCAACGGGGACGTATGCCAACAACATCAGCAACTGGAGGTCGCTGTGGACGTCCAGCAAGTCACAGCCACTCCCATAGTCCCAGTACCAGCCCCAGCAATGTTGGGGGGGTAGTCCATAGACCATCCTAGAAAACCATGTGCATGTGGCTCTGGCCAGTCCCAGCAGGGACCTGGATCCAGTGGACATATGTCAACCTCTTCGGATAGTACCCAGTCTGGATTAGTACCTGATACTGTCTGTAGCCCCCCTGCCAAGCACAGGTTTCCTTTCTGTGGCCAGAGACGGTGATCTGTAAAGCCTGCCAGGTACAATCTGTAGCTGTCTCACAAATCCCTGTATATGGCAGCGACATGGTAGAACTGTGTGCATGCAGACACACACACATAAACCAGAAACCTAGGGCAAACACATACCCAAATACATTACATCAACATTGGCCCATAACAGTTCTCATGGCCCTTACACACAAACGCACACACACATGTCGATTGTATGGCTCAGTGTAAGCCTATGGCAAACCAACAACACACCCTGTGCATATGATGAAACCTGTGCCATCTCCTGTCATCTGTAACATTGATGCAGGAACAGGCTAACATGGTGCTGATGCACAGGGTGACTTTAATAAAGTATAGCAATGGTTGAGTGTGTAGCATGTTGTCAGCAGTAAAGTGTAATGATATCTTTGAAGGTGTAGCTGAGCAGGCATGATGCATTAAAGCTGTAATTAGCAATGTTGTATTGTTTCCAACAGTGCTCATTCCAATTGTGTTTTGTTTGCCCATGTGCCACTTGGATGATGTGTGTAGTTGTGCCAGCATGTGTTATACAGTGGAGAGTAAGTGTGGGGTGTGTGCAGCACAGGTCTGCAGGTGTACATTTGTGAACATGGTGGAGGTGCACTGTCTGCATGTACGTGCATATTGGACACATGGGCAGGGTGACATGCCCTATATTGGCCTGTGTTAACACTCCATACTTTCTATTGGTGGCCAGTATGCATTGTACTACACACATTTTGGAACTTGAGTACACATGTGTGTGTATGACATGGGTTGACACTGTGCTGTGGGTGAAGCTGTTGTTGGTATGTGTTGTTGGTTTTCATTACTAAGGTTAACACTGTCCCAGCTGCATAATCCTTTATTAATGCACACTGTTCACCTACAGGGTTGCATGGACCTTGCTATCACAAACACAAGAAATTCTCACTTATACAGTAAAAGTGCATTAGTTTCATGGACCCCTGCCATAAACTAAATATATAATAGAAGGTGTAAAGTTGTACCAAAAGAGTTACATACCAAGAAGGGTTAACCTCTCTGGTCAGTATCATTGGGAAAATACAATCCCTCAATAAACATACAAGGCAAGCTTCAAAATACAAAATGGCAAGGATTCCAAAGACAACACTAAAGCTTTCTTCAGTGTTATTCATAATCTACAGGGGAAATCTCAGATCGGGTTACAGTTAATGTAAATGGTCACAAAGTACACTTATCTGACTGACATTACCAATTCCTTGTCAGACAGTTTAAATGCGGATTTCACCACCCTGTCATTACACAAGGGCCACATTTCCAGACCTGAAGAATGTAAAACCTGATGATTCACAGACACTCTAGTTAAAACATCTCTTTAACAAAGTACACACCACAGTGGCAATGGTACTGGACAGTGTCCCTGGCTGCGTCATACACAAGCTGACATACGAAGTCACAACTCACCTAAACACTCTGTCCATATGCAGCCTCTATACAGGTTACATACTTGTGGAATGACACACGGTAATGGTGTTCACAGTCCACAAGGGTTGAGCTACAGCATCTTCTTCTTCTTCTTCTCCTTTCGTATGCTCCCATTAGGGGTTGCCACAGTACATCACTTCTTCCTGGCCTCTGCATCTTGTGCTATCGCACCATCCACCTGCATGTCCTCTCTCACCACAGCCATAAACCTCATCTTAGGCATTCTTCTTTTCCTGTTACCTGGTGGCGTCATCCTTAACATCTATTTCACAATAAACTCTGCATCCCTCTTTAGCACATCTACAAACCAGCTTAATCCTGCCTATCTGGCATGGTCTACTAACCTTCACCTGGCCTGAACCTCTAATATACTTATTCTTAAACCTGTCCACCCTCGTCACACCCAGTGCAAATGTTAACATAAATTGATTAAGGGTAGAACTACAACAGGGCCTGGAAACTCTCACCCTATAATCCAGACCAATGTTATCTGGAAGGCTATGGAGCACAGCATTATGGAACTCATTAACAGAGACATTATGAACCTGCAAACACTGCACCATACCCACTTAGGTTCTCTAAAGGCCATATCATGGCTCCTACACCTAGTAGACTTCAAGCCAGTCAACAAGGCTATAGGTGAGGGAGGGTAGGTCAACACAGCCAAGCTATAGCTCACCAGCAATTCATACCCACCCCACATACTGGTATTATACATAACCTCAACAGACTGACCATAAACGATTGTTAGATGATGGATTGACAATGGACGCACAGATGTCGGACACATAGTAACATTTGTAGCCTCCATGTACTATTCTATGCCAGTAACAAGTGGTATTCACCTGCACTCACTCCTGGGACCACTTCTGTTTGGCATATAGCTTTCTTAGGTACAAGCAAACACAGTAGGGATATGTCTGCCCATGTTTGACGACAATGCATACTGTGGGCTAAACTTTATTCTCCAGATGACACACACATCCTCCAAAAGGGTATCATACAGACAGATACCTGGTGTCAAAATCATGCTGTAAAGCTATAAGCCAAAGCAAGCATAGTTATCCACTTTTAGAAAACAAAGTATCCCCAGAGTACCACATAGGTAGTAGCCCCCAAAATGTGGAACAGGTACTAATGTATACCTAGAGCCATGGGTTAAGTCATCTCTCCTTTGATGATCACATTACCAAAGGGTTTTGGAAATCCCTCTGCGGAGCTCATAAACAATAAAGGGCTTGCATGCAGATCCACAGAAGTTGTTGCACACCTATAATGATTAGTCATCTTTGCCAGACTTTGCTTGCCTTAAAACAGGTTTCAAATATACCTCAAGCATAAACCCTCACTCACACTCTTCAATAGAAACCGTGATGAGTGGATGTGAAATGGAAGACGTAGCCCAGGGATCACTGCAGTGGCTAAGCTTGTCACAAGCATACAGAGGTGACCTAAGGTCTAGAAAGTGCCAGCACACTCTGGCAAAGATAACACATGCATTCATGGAGAAAGCAGAGTACCCATCTATGAAATACTTGAGGTCATATGTATGTATATGGATTTGCCCCACTGCTACCTTACATGTGTAATGCACATACAGTTGTCATTGTGATATGTCATACACTAGAAAAATCAAAACCCACTCCACATTGGCCAATGGTGTCACACACCTGGGGCACAGACACACACTCAGCAAGTGCCAGATTCAAACTCTTTCCTAACTCCATTATGATACTACAGCAGTATGCATTTACATGACACACTATACACATTACTGGGATTTCACATTTCAACAAGTATATTTGTAGGGTGGTGACATCATCAGACTTGACAAAGATGATTATACCACTTTTAAGGGGGGTGAGTAGTCTACAAGAAGGTTGCGCCTTTGCAGGGAGACACACAAACACAGTAGGCAAGTGCAGGATTCAAACCCCTACCTAACTACATTATGATCCGACAGCAGTACACATTTACACTCTGCCCTATACACATCACTGGTATTTCACCTTTCCACAGGTATATTTGTAGGATGGTGACATGATCATACTTGACAAAGATAAGTATACCACGTTTAAGGTGTGAGAGTAGTCTCTAAAAAGGTTGCTCCTCCCCAGGGAGAGACAGACACACACACGCACACACGCACACACACACACACACACACACACACACACACACACACACACACACACACACACACACACACACACACACACAAACACACACACACACAGTTGGCAAGTGTGGTGTTCTTAATCCAAACTAAGTACTTCTTTACACTTCAGCAAGCAATATGGAGGTACAGGGTGAAATACAGACATTACTTGATGACAGTCTGCACAAAGGTTTTTTTCACATTTGCTAACCTCAGTAGACTTATCATACTGGGTGTATTGTGAGTGTATTGTATGCATAGGCCATGACCATATCATATATGGGTTGATGCACCACATGCTGGCACACACAGGGTCAAACCTTGAGTAGCATTTTATCTTCACCTACATGATACTGCAATATAACAGAAAGATGATAAACTTCAACAATTGGCTGAGCTTCTGGTGTCATTCAAAGGGGGTCCAGTCTCTGTCTGCCTGTGATGACATGATAGACAAGCTTGTTGCTTCACTACAGATGGTTTGCATCTGTCGCCCCTATGCTTCTGAATACTGGCCAAGGCTCTTGCTGTCCCCATATTACCTTTTTTAGGCAAGGCTCAAGGGTTCATTGGTTCATAGGTAGGTACTAGGCTAGTGGCCCTGGGGCCTATACAAGCACAGCCAAAAAGGTACCCTGGCTTTTGCCACCCAAGAAATTTATTTTCCTGTGCCACTGTTGAGCAGAGACACAGAAGTGATCCCCAGTGTGAATTTCCTATTTCCCATCCAATCATCAAGATTTTTCTTGAAGAGTGCTAATGAGGATCTTTGTTTGCTATAGATAGGTAGTTTATTCTGGAGTATGTGAAGTCTCTGGGACTGTAATCTATCCCTCCGGCATGTTCTGTTTATTGTGGTGACAAGGTTTAGGTCTCTAGAGCATGTAGCTATATAGGTTCATAGGTAGGTACTAGGCTATCTGCCCAAGGGCATTTATAAGCCTAACCAGAATGTGTTGGCTTTCGCCTCCCTTTTAAATTAGTTTCCTGGGCCACTGTCTAGCAGGGCCACTGAAGTGATCCCAGGGGTAAATTTACAATTTCCCATCCACTCGTCAAGATTCCTCTTGAAGAGAGTCTGTGAGGGGCTCTGCCTAACATCAACTGGGATTCTGTTCCAGAGCGAGGGAAGTCTCTGGGACAGGAATCTATCCCTCCAGCACATCCTGTTTATTGCTTTGGTGAGGTTTAATTCACTGGAGTGTGAGGCTCTAAGAGATTGTTTTTCTTGAAGTGGAGCATGTCCATTAATTCTGGGTTGGACATGGCCTTATACATCACGCATAGATCACCTCTGAGCAGGCAGTAAGCAACCAAGTAGAGCTGGAGTTTCTTTAGTCAAGCTGCATAGGGCATCTCATTGAGGACCATGATCCTCTTGGTGAGGTACTTCTGTGGTCTTACCAGCTGTTGCATGTGCCAATTAAGGTACATACCAAATGGGGCATTTGACTCTATTATGGGCCTAATGAGTGATGAGTAGAGGGGCACAATGACATCTCTTGATCTAGAGGTGAACCCTTTTGTGATTAGGTGGGCTACATAGTAGGAATATGTAACCACTTTGGCAATGTGATTATCAAAGGAGAGGTTACTATCTACCTGGGTCCCTAGGTCCCTAATTACATTTTCCGTACCTAGTGGATTACCACCTATGTGGTATTTTGTGGGCACTTTGTTTTTTCCAAAGGGGATGACTATGCATTTTTTGGCATTCAGCTTGAGGCCATGGTTTTGACACCAGGTATCTGTCTCTGTAAGACCTTTCTGGAGAATGTCTGTGTCAGCCAGAGAGTCGATTATGGCCCCCAGTTTGCAGTCATCTGTGAACTTGGTCAGCCATAGTCCTCCCGTGCTTGTCTGTACCTCAGAGAAGTATATACTGAACAGGAGGGGTCCCAGGACCGAGACCTTTGTGATGCCACTTGTGACTGGTTTAGAGTTGGACATGGTACCCACAACTCTGACCATGTGTGTTCTATTCATGAGCCAGTTGACCACCCATCTCGTTACATAGGGGTTAATGTTCAAGCTGGTAAGCTTGTCTTTGATGCCAGAGTGGGGAATGGTGTTGAAGGCCTTAGTGAGGTCCAGGTAGGCTGTGTGGACTACCTTCCCTTCATCTATGGCCTTGGTACGGTTTCAAATAACTCAACTAGGTTTAGGAGGCAGGATCTGCCTTTAACAAAGCCAAATTTGGTAGGGTCCAGTGTCTGGAGATTCCCAATGTCTCTGTTTATGAGTTCCATGATAATTCGCTCCATATCTTTGCAGACCAGGCTGGTCAGGCTTATATGGCGGTAGTTCCCAGGTTCTGTTGTGGCACCTCTTTTGTGGAGTGGGATGATTGTTGCTGTACGCCATTCTTTGGGTACATAGCCTGTGGTAAGGCAGAGTCTAAACAGTGAATTTAGGTGAGGGTTTAGTTCCTTTTGGAGCTCATGTAAGATGCAGCCTGGGACACCATCCGGTCCCATTGATGCTGTGTTCTTAGCTTTGGAGACAGCTGTTTTTACCTGAACGTCCATGATGTCTGGGGCTCTGCATTCTTCTGGGATGGACACAGGCCCTTTTTTGGGTGAGGGGGGGTGACGTTTGCACTAAACTTGTCCGCCAGGATGTTGGCAATGTCAGTTGGTTCAGTGTATTTTTTGCCATTTTGCAGTAGCTCAAAGTATATCTGAGAGTTGCCACCTAAATGTTTGATATAACTAAAGAAGGCTTTGTAGTTATCTTTAGATTCCTTGGCAATTTTTCTTTAGAAACTGGCCTTGGATGATTTTATGAGCGACCGTAGCTTCTTGCTAATAATGATCAGTGATGCCCTTTTGGAATTTTGCTCTATCATGTAGTAGTTTTCTCCTTCTGTTGTATAGCTTATTTATGGCCAAGGACCACCAGACTGGTTTCCTCTTTTTGAAGGAGTTAGTTCTGGTTTTACTCTGGATGGCTCGATCCATGCATCCCTGTAGATGCTCATATAATGCACTTGTAAATGATTCTGTGGATTGGATAGCATTATCCTGTAGCAAGGGGGCTTTGCAACTTTCCACTTCGGTCTTGAGAAGTGTGAGATTTGCTTTTGAAAGGTTTTTCACAGTGGTTTCCTTGACTGGGAGTGGGGTCGGGATGTGGATGTCCAGTGTGATTACTTTATGATCTGATCTTACCAGCGAGGGGTTAACCTCTGGTATGGAACACTGATCCCCCATGTTGGTGATGATCAGGTCCAGTATGCTGTCACCTCTAGTGGGCATGGTGACCAGCTTTTCCAGGGCATTTGAGTTTATAAACTCTAAGAAGCATTGGGCAAAGGAGTTTGTACTTGAGTAATTCTCCCAGTCAATGTTTCGGTAGTTGAAATCTCCTAATATCATGGTGTTTGGTAGGACCTTTATATTTTCCAGTGTTCTCAGAAATGCTGAGTGAGGGTCCTAAAACAAGGTAGGTGATCTGTAGCAGGCTATGATCTGATAAGCAGCTTTGCCCACTGTTAGTTGCTCTTGGACGATCTCCGAGGCCTCATGCTGTGCCACTAACCTGGAGGTGTGGGTATCCTTTATGAAAATGGATACACCCCCTCCTTTTGTATTTTGGTCTGGGTCTTGGTGCTGAAGCTGAGAGAGATTGTGATTTCTTTAAGTGGAGTATGTCCAACAGCTCTGTGTTTGACATAGATTTGTATGTTAGGCAGAGATCACCTCTGAGTAGGCGATATGCGACAGAGTAAAGCTGGAGTATTTTGAGACGGTCTGTGTAGGGCATGTATTTGAGGCCACTAATCCTCTTTGTGAGGTATTTCTGCTGGCTTTCCAGTTGTTGTAGATGTCTTGTGAGGTACATACCAAAAGGGGCATTGTACTCTATAATGGATCTAATGAGTGATGAGTAGAGGGGAACAATGACCTCTTTTTTACTGCACAAGAAACCTTTTGTGATGAGGTGTGCCACGTCAAAGGATTTCCTGACTACTGTGGACATGTCATTATCAAAGGAGAGTCTACTGACCACCTGTGTCCCAAGGTCTCTTATCACACTTTTAGTGTTACGTATACTACTGCCTATGTTGTAGTTCATGGGTACAGAATTTTTACCAAAGGGGATGACAATGCACTTTTTGGCATTGAGCTTGAGGCCATGGCTTTGACACCAGGCATCTGTCTCAGTGAGGCCCTTTAGTAGGATGTCCACATCATTACTAGTTTTGACTATGGCTCCTAGTTTGCAGTCATCTGGGAACTTCATTAGCCAAAGATCTTCTGTGTTAGCCTGTACTTCAGGGAAGTAGATACCAAACATGACAGGGCACAGGACTAAACCCTGTGGTATTCCACTTGTCACTGGTCTGAAGTCGGACTTGGAGTCTGCTACTTTCACAGTGTGGGTTCTGTCAGTGAGCCAGTTGGCAGCCCATCTTGTGACATAGGGATCTATACCTGGTTTAGTGAGTTTATCTATAATTCCAGAGTGGGGGATGGTGTCTAAAGCCTTGGCAATATCTAGATAGGCTGTGTGAACCACCTTACTCTTGTCTATGACTTTGGTGACTGCTTTGAAGAAGTCTATCAGGTTTAGGAGACATGATCTGCCTTTTACAAACCCAAAATGGTTGTGGTCCAGAGTTTGGAGATTGCCAATGTCTTTGTTTATAAGTTCCATGATGATAAGTTCCATGGCCTTGCAGACCAGGTTCATCAGGCTAATGGGGCGCTAGTTCCCGGGATCCATGGTGGCTCCCTCCTTGTGTAGTGGGATCAGGCTTATTAGACTTATAAGACTATAGTTCCCATGGTCTGTTATGCACCAACACTTGTGGAGTGTGCCAAACATTGCTGTAACCCATTCAACAGTTTCATATTCTGTACAGAGGGTGAGTCTCAACAGACTGTTCAGGTACAGGGTCTGTTTGTTTTGGAGTTCACATATGACTCAGCCAGGGAAACCATGTCATCCCATAGATGCAGTGTTTTTAGGTTTGGATAGAGCTGTTTAACCATTGTATATGTGATTTCTGGGTTTTCACAATCTCCAGGTATGGTAATGGGCCCTTTTGTCAGTGAGAGGGGGGTAAATATGTATGAACCTGTCTGACAAGATGTTGGCAATGTCAGTCATATACATGTATTCATTTACACATTGCACTGACTCAGAACATATATGAGTTTACATTGATATTTATGACATAGCAAAAGAAAGTTTCATGGTTCTCTATGGACTCTTTGGCAATATTTTTGCCAGAACATGGCTTGGATAATGTTAGGAGTGCTCATTGTTTCTTAATGATGCTGATCGGAGATTTATTGATCTTCTTTGCATTTTCACTTTCATTGAACAGCTTAAGTACTTGTAGTACATAGTTTGATTATGACAGGGGTCCAATATATTATATGGGTCTGTTTTCATATCACTGTGTGCACAAGGCAGGATTGGTGAATAGTGAAAAGTGTCTGGAGTAAGAACTGCAACTTGCAAATATGTGTGGCCCACTGCTGTGCTGTGTGAGCATGCCCAGTATGACCTTTCAGTATGTTGTTGACTGACATTTGCTTCATTTGTTTAAGTGTGTGAGCATGCCCAGTATGACCTTTCAGTATGTTGCTGACTGAAATTTGCTAAATTTGTTTAAGTGTGTGAGCATGCCAACTATGGGCATATATACTATATGTGTGTGAAAAATCAAGCTGGTTTTTACTTCAGGGCTCACCTGTGTTGTACATCGACAGGAAGCACGCTGTGCCTGCAGGGCTTCCATGAGTCAATTTGCATAGACTTATCAACATTTCTACATACAGGGGGGGGACAGCAATTATTTGTATATTTCTACCCGTGGGGGCACACCTGATTGTTACTGTGGGTGTACATAGGATGAGGGGTACCCCTGACACTTATACACATTTGATAGGCTTGCACTGGTATGTCAGGTACTCCATTTCAGTCTGTACTGTTGCCTATCGTACTGGCTTGAGGCATACCACTGTACTACAGACCTTAGCTTCCAATTACAAGCATATTAGTTTGTGACTTCATAGCCAACCCAACACACATCATACTGCCTGGCCTGCTGTTATCTGTCTGCATAGGTCTGGGGGAGGTTACTCATATGCCTCTTCAGAGGGAATGATACAGCATTTGTCTACAATTTTCCTGCTGGCTGTGACTATTAGGTATGTGACCCCCCCCAACTGGTATGTGTGAGTGACTTGTTGTGTCTGTGCCAGTGAAATGCTGTCATGGCTTAGTGGTTCAGTACTGTGACTATAGTGCACAGTATCCTGAGTTCGAGCCCTGCCACTGCTTTTTATTTTCCTGGTGGGCAGACCTGACTGGTGAAGGAACAGTAAAGCAGGTGTGAGCGTGTTTACCCAACTTTGCTCGACTTTGCCTGACTTTGCCCAACACTGCCCAATGTTGCCCGACATTGCGCTGGTTAGCGCAGTGCGCAGCTATGCGCAATTGTATTTAAATATGCTCAATACTGGTAAAATTTGCTTAGCAGTGCTTTATACTGCTTAAAATAGGGACTCATGCCTCAGGTGGTGCTGCAGGGCTGCCTATGTTGGATGCACATATTACACTCCCTATACATGTTTGAAAAGAGGTAGTGTCAAGTTAGGCATCCCTTTTGCTGTATGTATGAGTCAGAGAGAGGTGTCATTTCCAGGGTTCTTACTGAGTCAGTGTATGTGCTATGCATTGCCTCTTTACCAAGGCCAGGGCATACTGGGCACACCTCCTTCTGCCTACTGGGGCAGGCTCAGGTTGTTCCTCCTTCAAGTCACTCTGTGCCTGTGCAGGCCTTGGCAATGGTGCGGGGCTGCTTGGCCCTGCCCCATGTTGTTCCTGCTGCAGCTGTTTCCACAGGATCATATTGTGTAGCATGGCACATTCCATGACAGTCTGGGTACATGTAGTTGGTGAGTACTGCAAGGCTCCACCAGATGTGTCCAGGCACCGGAACCGTGACTTGAGCATCACAAACACATGCTCAATTATGTTTCTTGCTTGCGCGTGTGTCTCATTATGGAGTTCTTGTTCAGATGTGTGTGCATTTCTGATGGGTGTCATCAGCCACGGCTCCAGTGAGTATCCAGCATCCCTCACTAGGTGACCATCAGGGATGTCCCCATTGGCAAATCTCTGGTACAGCTGCATCAGATTCCAGATGTGAGAATCATGATAACTTCCAGGGCAGCCAGCACACACATTCATTATTATGCCCTGGGCATCTCACATGACCTTGCAGTTGATGGAGGCAAAGCCCTTGTGGTTGATGTAGACTCTACCCCGCTCACTGAGTGGTGCTTTGATGTGTATGTGCGTGCAGTCTATTGCACCCACTACCTCAGGGTATTCTGCTATTTGGTAGAAAAGATGCATATTGCTGGCCATTGCCTCATGAGAATTGGGGAAATATATGTGCTCACCGATATGTAATGACATGGCATCCAGGAACTGGTGCAGTACCCTGGATGCTGATGCTTGTGAAATCCCCATCATATCACCAGTTGGTCTCTGGAAGGTACCTGTAGCTAGTATTCTTAGGCCAACAAATACCTTGATATCCACTGGGATGGGTTCCCCATTGTTGGTTTTGTGTGTCAGGCGTGGCAGGAGGTCTCTGTCCACCCTATATCGCTCCACTATCTCCAGCTTATGTAGCCACTGGTAGGTTACCCTGGGTCTGTGCAGTCTTCTCTGTCTCCTCACTGTGGGTTTCTCAGCAGCATTCATAACATCACTATCCTCAGCACCTTGCACATGTTATTTTATGACAGCAAGAGCAGCCCCTAACATTTTGTCTGACTTTAAAGTTTTTAAGCTTTCCCTCTTTGTATACTGCAGTGTTGTAGAGTTCTTTGGAAAAAACAGGGAAGAATGCTGTTTACAGAGTTTAAAGTGCTGGGCTGGGTTGGGCTAGTCTGCTACCTATGTAATTGGCTGATTCTGATATATTTCACCTGGCAGCTCTGCTAGTTCTCATTGGTTAACTTCCTAATACTTCTTTTCCTTCCTTTTCCCTTTCTGTTTCCACCCAGGGCAGTGCCACACAAACAAGCACACACGAGCGCACACGCATGCACACGCTGTGTGCACGTTTGCAAGAAATTTCAGATATATTCACAGTGTACGCCTTTGATTTCTGGTTTTCAAAAAGGACAACTGTAGACACTCCTCTTGCAATCCTGAGCAACTCAGGGCAAACACAAGACACTGTGCTCCAATAAGCTGACAGCCTTTCTGACACACCCCCTCCTGATGTTACCTATATTCTACTCTACTACTCCCCTACTCCTACACTTACACTCTTGGGACATGGCTCACATGCTGGGGAAAATTGGGATTCACTATCCTTATTCTCATTTGCATAGGATTGCCTACTAATGCATGGTTACATCTCTCACACTGAGCTTCCCCCCCCTTAGCAACCACTACTCAGTGGCCATGTTGTCTTCAGCCTGCCATTCACCTGCATGACAGGATAAGCTTTTTAGTGAAAATGGCTATTTTTGGCTCTTTTTAAATTATATTCTAGTTTTTAAAGTGCTGCACGTTTGCGCAGTGCTGCGCTACGCTTAAACATCGGAGATCGGGGAAACAAAAGTTAGACTTTAATAATTTTAAACATTTATAAATGCCAATGGCCTTATATTTGGCCATTGGCATGCTTCCTCAACTGTATGCATGCTTTATTTGGAGCTGTCATAGCTCAGTTTAGCTATTTGCAGAACGGTACTCGGTTACCAATGGAGTACATTTCTGCAGATAACACTAATCTTCCACAGACAGATTAGTGTTTCCTGGATCACAAATTTACCTCATTTGCATGGCTTTCACCAACAAATGAGGTAATTTGCATACCCTGACGCTTTCCGTGCAAGAGTAGTTTTAGCAGCTCTTGTCTACGCCCCTGCCAGCTGTTCCTGGATCGCACAGCAGACATATTGCCTGTTTGATGTCTTACAGTACTCTACAACTCCATGCAAGCTTTCATAAATCCGGCCCAATAAAAAAATATAATTAACCATATGAAAACAAACAAAGAGAATGGGTGGGGTGAAAGAAAAAAAGGAGAACATGAATAACTTCACAGTTAATATACAAAGTTTTCTACAATTAATTTTGACTTTGTTCTGTTACATTTTACTTTTTACACTGCCAGCTGCTAAGAAATGTCTTTATTACTTTGAATACTACCCTGTTCCTAACACATACACACTATAGTACAGGTCAGAATGCATCTAGCAATCATTCGTGGGTGTATATATTGCACATATGCATGTCCCATGTACACTGATTACACATGACAGGAGGCCATTCAAGTCACAGGTGTAGAGGTCTAAACATTAAATGATATAATGATGAAAATGTTAACAGTATTGTATATTTAATGATGAAAACCTAAAACAGTATTGTAAACAAGTAGGCATTATGTTTGGGAAGTGTGGTATTTGAACACTGTAATACTGTACTTTTCTTTTGGACTATAGCATAATGAATGCACACATTCCTTTAACATTTTATAGATTCATGTTCACTGTTATCTGAGAATGTGCAACTGTTGCTTTGTGCTGCAGACCATACCTGCCAACCTCTTAGACCAAGATATATGGACAGATCATAAAATAATGGGGGTACAATGACCCAAAAATAGGGATTGATTTTAAATGTTGCTCTTACAAAACATGGGAAGTTGCATAGGATTTGTTTTAACATACATTTTGACACTCATTATTCAGTTTGTTCAATCTCAATTATTTGCCAGAAAATCATAAATGTTATGAGGAACAGGCCAAAACAGTGAGTCATAAATCTGGATATTCAGCAAAAAATATGGGCAGTTGAGATCTATGCTACAGACTAATGCATTCATACTTGCTTTTATAGTTGAGATATGCATGCTCAATTTGATAAAACTGTATGATATAACTATTGATCTGTCTTTAACTATTAAGGCTACAATAACAGTACTTTCTATAATTATGCTTACATACCACATGCATCTCTCATCCTTGTCAGTCACAAAGCATGGGACCTCAAGTTCAAGGTCCTCTTTTCTGCAGCTGTGGAGAAAGAAAAAAAGAAGAATGCCATTATGAATACCAGTCTTGACTATATTCAACTTTAATATTTACAATTAGTCAATGCAATTTATATATACACATCTGTGGGGTGTTCCCCGCTTGACATTCCCTGATCCAGCAATCAAGGGTATCTTGTTTCTTCCATCAGAGATTGTCATAGTGATGACGGCATTGTTCTCCAGTGCATGGGATACCTGTTGCACCGGACAAAGCCCTAGCCACACTAGCCCAGGCTTCAGACTTGTACTGAGAGTCTGTATAGTTACCCTGCAAGAGGCGAGGGTCATGCTCCTTAACTAGGAGCCCAACAAAGACTTTGGACTTGTGTGCACCCCAGTGCTATGCTTGGTAGAGCACACCCTCTCCAACAACACCAGTCATGCCTACAAAAGATCAAGCCCAATGTCTAATGTGCATTTCTTGCCAATTCCACTTTAAATATCAAATGTTCCCACCAATAACATGCATTGCACTTAGTAAGAGTGTACACTGTCTGCATTTTGATACATTTGAAAGAAACTACACTCCATTTACCATCCTGTAAACATGGTAAGCCAAGTCTGTTTGTTTGCAAGGTGGTAAGTGGACCACAGCCTTTTCAAATGTATCATAAACTAGACAGTGCACACTCTCAAGCAATGCAATTCCAAGGTTATTTCATATACAGCCACTTGTGCAACTCTGTTATTCAACTGAGAGAGCAGAACTATACTTTCATGAACATTGTCATATCAGCAAAACTATGTCAGGCATTATAAGTGAGAGTAAATATAATGCCACAGAATGCAACAAAATAAAGTATGTAAGATAAAGTAAACTATACATGGAATGAATAGTATGCAAATCCAGGACCATGTGTCCAGTAGTCCTGAACTTACAGCTCTTGCCACAAGAAGTTTGAGACAGCACTTGTCTACGTAGCACTTTATTTGTATAATCTGCAATATCACAACAGTACAAGAAAAGTGTGCATATCCTGTACTAGAACCCAGGACCATCTTCACTCCAGTCCTAAACTTAACATCTGTCACTACAGGATTAGTTACATGAAGACCCATGTATTTGTATTCATTGTTAATTTCACAGTATTAGCACAATGCAGCCTTGCTTACCGAGTTTGCTTGATGCCTAGTGATGCCAGCATTATTAATTGAATGCATCCAGTTGCTGTTATTGGATGTCTGGGTCATGTCTGATACATCACTGGTATTCCAGTCATGCAAACAAGGTAAGCATAGCTGAAGCCATTTGCAGCAAGCGGCACGTGGCGCAAATATTGGAAGAAAAAAAAATTAAAATAAGATAAGATTAAACAATTGCACATGCAATATTAATTAAGAATAATACTAATATATATATATATATATATATATATATATATATATCTATATCTATACATATATATATATATATATATATATATATATATATATATATATATATATATATATATATATATATATATCTCAAACAAGGGAGAAGAAATTGCCATGCAATCAACCTTTTGCAGACAGCAAACTTATATGGAACTCAAGTGCTAGCCATATTCAGAAAGAGGTTTTGTGGCCAGATGCATTGGTGCACGTTGCAAAACCTTGTCTAAACATGCAAAGCTTCATTAATATTGATTGCATGCCACTGCCACGAACACTACTTCCTGTAATTGATAACAACCTGTA
Organism: Protopterus annectens; assembly: GCF_019279795.1. NCBI lineage: Eukaryota > Metazoa > Chordata > Ceratodontiformes > Protopteridae > Protopterus > Protopterus annectens. The sequence continues at coordinate 1,187,138,106 of NC_056726.1, forward strand.
TAGGCTCCACAAAAACACTACATGGAGTTTCCAGGGGTATCAGTGAACCTACTGCTATGGCAGATTATTATTTTGTATACAGTATCTCAAAATGCAGTATGATGTTTGCTTAGTCAGTTTTTTCACCTTCATTAATTTTTTCCAAAGATTTTCCACAGATCCTTTTATGTTTAACCTTCTTGTATGATGCATGACTTGTATTCCTACATGGTTGCTTCATATATCTTTAGTTAATTTGGGGGGGGGGTGTTCTATGCATTTTCATTTAACTTTAAATATAATACTTTTCGCAATTTCTGTAGTCAGCCTATCTCGAAACATTTTTTATGAGCGCTTATCATACAGACTCAGTACCAGATATGTTTTCCTTACTGAAAGCTATGTTTCACAGAAGCACATCAAAAGTTGATATTTAAAACTGATAAACTGATAGTTACATATAATGTTCTGAATGCAAGATAGTGTTTTAATTTTTTGGATAAAAATTATGTAGAACAGCATCTTCAGATACATTAGAAAATAAAAAAAATGCATTTCAAGATGTGGACTAGAAAATATATTAATGAATGTAATACTGAGACATAGGCATATCTCCAACATACCTCTCAGCCTCTTAGTACAAGAAATCTGGTCAAAGCCTAACATTCTGGGGGACAAAGGCCCAAAAATAGGTACTGATTTTAAATGTTGTTCTTTTTAACTTAGTAAGTTGCTAGAATAGCAGGATTAGCATCAGCATACATTTTCTGAAAGATATTATGTCTGAAACTCAAATTTATATCATCATTTAGTGACTTCAGTCCTCAGTCATTTGACAGAAAACTACAAATTTTATGAGGAACAGACCCAAAATATGAGGCAAAAATCTGGCCATTCTTCAAAATCTGGACAGTTGAGAGGTATGATCTCCAAGAAGGGACCAAAAGTTATATGTCTCATTTTTAGAAGTGTGAGGAAGAAGGACCGAATTTGTTGTTGTAAGACATGTTAGAAAGATCACCCAGTCAAATGTTTTACGTTACAACTCATTTTTTCTTATCTTATTATGTGTAATGCATTTCCACTTCTGTTATTGATTTTTTTGTTATGTAATGTACTTTGCTCCTCTAGAGCACTGGTCATTTAAGAAAAGGTCATGTGACCATTCCACTTATCCAGTTACCAAATGTCAAATAAGTAAGTAAATAAATAAATATTAAAATCTCTCTCTGTCTTTTTTTTTCATTTTGGCAACCATGACAATCAGAGGAATCCACCAATATATTTAAGAACGAAGCAGAACTCAGTTTTAAACCATAAAACTGCAGATTTTTTTGTTATGTAGAACATTAAATATTCAGTATCTGATCCCAGATCACTTTGAACAGAATTGCATAATAAATAGGAAAATGTAATTAATTCTAAGAGTCTTGCTTTTGCATCTCTTTATTGTCATCATTAATTAGTGGATGAATCAGATAAGAATGAAACTGAAATCTTAATTTTGATTTCCACAAATTCTATTTAGCTGCCTTGGTACCTTCGATTAAGGATATTAAACATGTTTTTGCATTTAAGAGGATTAACAGACTACTTTGCTTTTATCTGCTTATGAAGATTACATTACTTTTATTTTTATGTTCTTAAGCTGATTAACATATTAGGATATCTTTATACATACACAATGGCATATTTTCTTATTATAATCTTCATTTATCTTGTAAGCATACCATAAAGAAATCTTTCTCTGCATCATTCGGTATCTTCTTTACTAAGTTAGCAATCTATATATGCAAATATTGCATTTCCCAATTACAATAACACCCGGTGTGTACATTGGATATCTTTTGTAACCTTCTATAAACATAGAGCTTATTAGAAACTTGTGTTAACATGCTTTCCAACACTAAAAACTATTGAAACTAGACTTGACTAAAGATGTAAACTCTGCTAGCAAATCACTAATAAATAACAAAGCTACTTATCTGTGGCTTTGACCTCACTGTAAGTCATTGTATTTTTTCTGTTTCTTATCAATATTGTAATTCATGCATTGCAAAATGGAGGAGTCTGAATTTGGGTCACTTCTGCATCTAGAACAAATGAATAAACATTGTAGACTAATTTGGAATAAATTAGAAGTCAAAAGTCAAATACTGATTTTCTTAGAAAAAAATATCAGTTCAGTGTTAAAAAAGGAGCATATATTTTTCCCAATATCTACTCTTCAATGTCTTCTAATGTAATGCAATGGTTTGCAACTATTAATTGATAATAGTATAAAAGAATTATCTGTGTTTTTAAGTGTACAATGTATTACCTAATCAGTACAAACTTATTTGTTAGTATAAGCTAGAATGCCTTCTAAATATGAGTTACCATCTATTCATCCAATTCCTATGCATTTCTTTTCTAGTTGAGGGGCATCAAAGGATACAACCTATCGTAAAAATCATAATGTGCCAGAAAAGAGCAGACCATGTACAGAGCAACAGATCATGATAGGTCAGCTCATATTCATTTTGCTCTTGAAACCTGTTACACATGTATTATATATGGCAGAGAAGCAATGCAATTGTCACAGCATTCCTGAATAAACAGATGAGATCACTGAATATTCTCCCACTTATATGTATCTTTCTTAATTCCTTTCTCTATGTAGATCCCAGCTCACTTCCTTTATACATCATAAAACATTAACATCAGTTTTATTTTACCCCAAATCTGCATAATAAATGATAATCTATATTATAAAAGAACTTGGGAGGCACATGACCCATGACTTTAGCTTGTTTTGCTCATTCCCTAGGGTGATGAAATTAGCTGTTTTATTTATTTTTTTACCAAGTACCTTTTACCAGAATAAATAGTCTTTCCAAGTTTGCCTTTGGTCTAAATATTTAAAATATAATAATACTCCCATGCTGTTTATACCATTTTCCTATGAATTTATTCAGCTCTTTGTGCCTTATAACGGAAGAATGAACAGAAGTGTACCTAGGGTGAGGGGAAAGGGGCCACCTCCCCCAGTACAAGATGTTAGGGGGGCTCGATTGGGAGATAATGATCCATCAATAGTCCAGGAGAAAAATTAATTTCCATACCACCATTTCTAAATGCTGGCTCTGAAATGAACAACTGATGCCAGTGTGGTACAAGTTGCAGCAGGTCACTTGCTACAAATGCAGAACATTACTGTTTATTTATTTGTTGCTCTTCATCGAGGAGTGCACACAGAGGAGGGGGTTAGCCAGATTGGGGAACATTTTTTTTTTTTTAATTTTTAGTTAAGGTGTGCAAGCAGAAAGGGATGTGTCTGCCGTCTTGCTCCAAAAGGGCACTAGCCAGACTGGGAAATTCCCCCTTTTTTTTGGTTTCTATCTGTTAAGAGTTGAGGGGGAACCAAATTAATGAACGGCACCAAGTACTAGCTGAGACAGCCATAGCTCTGAGAATGAAAATAATTTAAAAAGAACACAATAACATAATACCATGTTAAGGCAGACCAAAGTTTTCACTTAAATCCATCAGCAAGCCAGCACCACCCTTCTGTAACACTTGAAATCACTTCATTTGATAAGCTGCAAATGCTTAAGAAAAACTGAAATCTCATCTGAAAACAGAATTCAGATTCAGATATTTCAGTGAGAGTGGTTAGCCTAATTGTACTCTACTTCACCTATATGGATCAAACAAATTTTTTGTCTGTCATTGCCCACAAATATGGCATTTGATTTGCCTTATGATGTCAGGATATGTATGCTGCATTATATAAAGACTGTAACAGTTTCCACCTTTTTCTTAGCCTGTGCAGGTATTGTTTTTATCTTCAAAGGTTTGGTATAGTCACACTGCTGAGCAAGAATTGCAAAAGCCAATAAAAAAGTAGAACCAAAAACAAAGCCTGTGATCATCAGAACTGTATAAAACACTATTATAAACTTTAATAAAATGAAAAACAAAAAACTAGTAAGCACTTTCACAGTACACAGACCACTTCATCAGACCTAATAAAAACACTTTAAACCAGTCCATTTAAGCTTCGTGGATATAAAGAAAACCATGATAGCCGTGAGACAGCAGCCTGCCTAGCAGTAATTCCTCTAAACATGGATATACACACATATTATCATTCTATCAACATCAAACACACTTAAAACAATGAATAAAATCTGCAAAAAAAAAAAAAAAAAACCCACCTAGGATATATTACTTAGATGCATTTTAATTATAAATATATATATATATCTATATCTATATATATATATATATATCTATGGATCACCTTCAGATGCCCGAAACGCCAAACCGCCGACACACAAATCACCGACACCAAAAGACCGACAACAAAAAATACCGACAACGCAAAACACTGAATACCATTACACCAACACACTACACGTAAACAACACAGTACACTACATAACATATCCACTATCCCTAACCCAAACCCTAACCCTAAGGTCCGACACTACCGCACACTCACCCTACCTGCACCCTAACCCTAACTCACTTACCCACCCCTAACCCCAAGATCCGACACTACCGCACACTCACCCTACCTGCACCCTAACCCTAACTCACTTACCCACCCCTAACCCCAAGATCTGACACTAGCACACTCACCCTACCTGCACCTAACCCTAACTCACTTACCCACCCCTAACCCCAAGATCTGACACTACCGCACACTCACCCTACCTGCACCCTAACCCTAACTCACTTAACCCACCCCTAAACCCACAGTCCCTCACTAGCGCACACTTACCTGTCCGCTCCCGAACACTAAATCCCTCACTCTATCGCACACTTACCGAGTCCGTCGGGTTCTCACCTTGTCGGTCATCTGCGTTGTCGGTGTTTTCGACCCGTCGGATTCCGTGTCGGTGAAATGCGATTTTGGGCATCTGAAGGTGATCCATATATATATATATATATATATATACATTATAACATGCAAGTTGCAACTATGTTTTCAAGTATACCTATTAAACCACTAACATCAATGGGGGAGTGCTGGTTTTAAAGACACATGTCCATTAATACCAGGAAACTTATCTGCTTATATTTCTATAATCTACCCCTGTTCCTTAAGTTCTGTCTTATTCCACAGGTCACCCCCTCTAATATCTGTATAGAGGATTTACAAAACAAAAAAACTCAAAACCATGATTCATACCAAAATCATGGACATGTTGGGCCAAAACATTATTGATCTTGCAATTCCTAATATCATTAACATGTTCAAGTATCCTCTCTTTTAAACAATGGTTGGTCTTGCTTATATAAAATGCACAATTCAAGGTAGGTTGAGTAAAGCTATAACCAGACTGAATATACTGACATGCTCTGCAGCTACAGCAGGGAATTGTACCCCTGCATTGTGAAAACAGCAAATGTGCATTAGTCTGATTTCTATAGCATAGCTGTCTCTTCAATGAATAGGTTCCCACTTACTTAGTCGAGTGTTATCAATATTATCTGTGACATCATTAAGAAGAAAGAAACTGTTGCAAAAAAAGAGTAAAATCCCATGACTGGAGGAACTCCCTGACCAACCTCAGTAAGAAGCAGAGATTCCTCATAAAATCCTCCAAAGCTAGTTACGAAAACAAAATTGCCACTGACTCTAAAGACAACCACAAAGTATTCTATAGCTATGTCAAGAATCTATATATTCTATATTGCAGAGTGATTAGAGCTGGTTTTAAAGACACATGTCCATTAATACCAGGAAACTTATCTGATTGGTCAGTGTTTCGGAATTAAACAGAGCATATGTCAACATTAACAACTAATTAAGAGACATGTTCATAGAGGGAAGAATTTCAGCAGATGAGTTTAAATACTTAAATATCTTAGCCCCTGGAACATCCACAATGTTTGAGGTCCTGAAAATTCATAAATCCATAGAAAATCCACCACTTAGAGCAATAGTTGATGGGAGAGGATTAGTAACGGTGGCGTGTGCCCAATACATATACAGTAAGTTTAAATATTTACTTGGGAAGGAAATGTACCTGTGCAGGGACTCCTGGGACTTCTTGAACAAGATAAATGATGTCAGTTATAATGAAGATGATTTTATGGTGTCTATAGATGTACGGGATTTTTATACTGTCATTCCACACAATATAGGTTTAGAATGGACACGAGATGACTTACAAAGAAATGGAACTGAACAAGGGAACATCAGTAATGCTATCAAATTATTAGAGATAGTCATAAAGAATAACTTTACATATTTTGAGAACAATATATTCCAACAAAAAGAAGGAGTAGCAATGGGGTCCCTGGTGGGTTCATTCTTAGCAAATGTTGTCATGCTGGAATGGGAGTGTAGGTATGTCTTTAGTAGTCAGCATAACAGTGCTATAAAGTTTTATTTACATTACCTGGATGACATCTTCCGTATTTGGAGTAAAGGGTTCCCTGAATAAATGGAATTTATTCACAACATTAATGCTAGTACAGACTTCCTGGCCTTCACACGTTCTTATAATCAGGAGAGTATGCCATACTTGGATGTTCTGATAGAAAAAACAGGGATTTAGGAAGATACACTGCTAGTGTGTACCGGAAGCCCACATATTCATGTTGCTACATTTCTCAAGCTGCCACCCGTTCAAACAGAAAAGGGCAGTGTAAAGGGGCAGCTTGTCAGGGCTGCCCGTATGAGTAGTTTGGACAATGATTTTTTAAAGGAATGTGAAACATTAGCGAGCATGTTTGACAGAAGGGGTTATCCCCATCTAATGGTACATGAATTAATTGACGAGGTTTGTTTTAAAAGGGAAACGGTATTATAAACCTATATTGGCAGGACAGGGGGTAGTTGACAGAACAACTGCTGATCAAAACAGTGATTTAAAGAACTATACAAGTGCACTGGTAAATGCATGTAATAGGGATACTTCTAAAATTAAGTGGATAATGCAAAAAAACTGGAATATCTTTCGTGAGAATATTAGTATATTAAATGTTCTGGGAAGTGAACCCTTCATTATTTATACAAGGGGGATGAACATAAAGAACATGGTGGAAAGAAAAGTCACCAAAACGGTCATTCATCCAAGAATGACTAAGTATGGGCGATGTAGTATGTGTAGATATGTTTTGGAGGGTGACAGCATAATGATTAAAAGGAAGGTTATCAAAGTTCAAGGGACGTATAACTGTGACACTATGGGGGTAACTTATGGGGCTTGATGCCTAAACTGTGAAGGTTTTTATGTAGGAAAAAATGAATGAAGATTGTGTAACTGATTTTATGAACATATTTATCACATAACCACTACCCCACCATTAACTGGGAAAACTACTTGTGTATCAACTCCTTAGCTCAACGCATTCTGGAATTCATAAACTCCAATGCCCTAGATCAACTTATCCACACCCCCATCAGGGGCAACAATATCCTAGACCTAGTCATTACCAACATGAGTGACCGGTGTTCCACACCTGAAGTCAACTCCTTGTTGGCCCGATCTGACCATAAGCGTATCACCCTTGATATCCACATCCCGCCCCCACCCCCCATTAAAGAAACCACAGTAAAAAAATTCTCCAAAACCAACTTCATGCCTCTTAAGACAGAAGTGCTGAACTTCATGACACCCATGCAGATGGACAATACAGTTACAACTGCTGAATCCTACACAAATGCACTCTATCAGAAATTACATGAGTGCATGGATCGTGCTATCCCAAACATAACCAAGACTCTACCCTCCAAAAAAAGGAAGCCAATCTGGTGGTCTCCTGTCATAAACAAACTGTACAACAGAAGGAAGAAACTGTTGTAAAAGAGAGTAAAATCCCATGAGTGGAGGAGCTCCCTGGTCAGCCTCAGTAAGAAGCTGAGATCCCTTATATGATCCCCCAAAGCTAGCTATGAAAACAAAATTGCCACTAAATCCAAGGACAACCACAAAGCATTCTATAGCTATGTCAAGAATCTGGATGGCAATACCCAGATCTGCTCTGAGTTACAGCACAAAGGCATGAAAATTACAGAACCAACCGATATTGCCAACATCCTGGCAGATAGGTTCAGTGATAACTTTACCCCCCTCTCACCCCCTAAAGGGCCCATATCTATACAGGAAGAATGCAGAATCCCTGTAATCACAAATACACAGGTAAAAGCTGCAATCTCTGAAGCCAAAAACACAGCCAGACCAGACAACATCCCAGACTGCATTTTACATGAACTTCAGAATTAAATGGCTCCCCACTTAAGCAACATGTTCAATAATAGCCTCGCATCTGGCTTTGTGCCCACTGAATGGTGCACAGCAACAGTTATCCCACTCCACAAAGGGGGAGCCACCACTGTTCCCAGGAACTATCGACCTATTAGCCTGACGAGCCTGGTCTGCAAGGCCATGGAACGTATCATCATGGAACTCATAAACAAAGACATTGGTAATCTCTAAACTCTGGATCCCACCCAGTTCAGGTTTGTGAAAGGCAGATCATGCCTCCTGAACCTGATTGACTTCTTTGAGGCAGTCACCAAAGCCGTGGATGAGGGAAAGGTGGTTCACACAGCCTATCTTGACCTCGCCAAGACTTTCAACACCATCCCCCATTCTGGAATTATAGCTAAACTCACTAAACTAAGCATAAATCTCTATGTCACAAGATGGGTTGCCAACTGGCTCACTGACAGAACCCACACTGTAAAAGTTGCAGACTCCAAATCTGACCTCAAAACAGTGACAAGTGGAGTACCACAGGGTTACGTCCTGGGACCTCTCCTGTTTGGTATCTATTTCTCTGAAGTACAGGCTAACAAAGAAGGCCTCTGGCTAATGAAGTTCGCAGATGACTGCAAACTAGGAGCCATAGTCAAGTCCCCAAATGATGTGGACATCCTACAGAAAGGCCTCACTGTGACAGATGCCTGGTGTCAGAGCCATGGCCTCAAGCTCAATGCCAAAAAGTGCAGTGTCATCCCCTTTGGTAAAAACTCTGTACCAATGAACTACCACATAGGCAGCAATCTACTTAACACCGAATGCATGATAAGAGACATTGGGACCCAGGTGGACAGTGGTCTCTCCTTTGATAGTCACATTGCCACAGTAGTCAGGAAGTTCTTCTGCGTGGCACACCTCATCATAAAAGGGTTCTCATCCAGGAAAAAAGAGGTAATTGTTCCCCTCTACTCATCACTCATTAGACCCATTATAGAGTACAACGCCCCTTTTGGAATGTACCTCACAAGACATCTGCAGCAGCTGGAAAGTCCACAGAAGTACCTCACAAAGAGGATTACTTGCCTCAAACAAGTGCCCTACACTGACCGCCTCAAAAAACTCCAGCTTTACTCCATAGCATATCGCCTACTCCGAGGTGATCTCTGCCTAACATATAAAGCTATGAAAAACCCAGAGCTGTTGGACATGCTACACCTAAAGAAATCCCAAACCCTCCGAGCTGCACACTCTAGGGACCTAAACCTTGTCACCACAATAAACAGGACATGCTGGAGTGATAGATTCCTGTCCCAGAGACTTCCTATACTCTGGAACAAGCTACCCATCTATGTCAAGCAAAGTTCTTCATTAGCACTCTTCAAGAAAAATCTTGATGAGTGGATGGGAAATAGGAAACACACCCCGGGGATCACTTCTGTGTCTCTGCTGGACAGTGACATAGGAAAATAACTTTCTTGGGTGGTGTAAGCTATGGAACCTTGCTGGATAGGCTTATGTAGGCCCTTGGGCCAATAGCCTAATACCTACCTATGAACCTATAAAGAAGAAAAAGACAACTAATGCTCTTTTTAGACACTTGGAGATCTTCCCTGAACACACTTTTAAATTTAGTGTGTTAGAAAAGGTGGAGAGGAATCTGAGTGGAGCTCCTTGGTAAGTATATTTGGAGACAGGAGGTAATATGGCAATTGCGACTTGAAGCCTATAGGCATCCAGGACTTAATGAAGCAGTTAGAATAGGCCCCATGTTAAAGCTAAAAGCTTTTGAGAGATAAAAAAAAATTCAAAGGTTTTCATTTTTTAACCCCATGAGTACAATGCGTGTATTTAGATAGGAATATATTCTTAAAGTATTTAGAAAACCTATATAGGCTATCTGAATTTTTTTTAGGTTTATGGTGTTGATCATTGTGTTATTTATTATTGCTTGCAATTTTTAAACACAAACTGTTTAAGCATATACATAGTATGTGGATATGTCTTTACATTTTTCATCTGGGGCTAGTGATCACGACTTGCCTCTCTTTGATATTTAAGAAGCACTCTTTGTTTAGAACTATGCCTGAAGAAGTTTCTAAAGTTTAAAAATGAAAGCGCTTATATCGTATTAAATGTGGTTTGAATATTAAGTTCGAATGTATTGTTGTCCTTTGGATTCGACTTTTGTTTTTTGTCTTTATATTCAGTTTTTATTTTGTGTTTTTTGAGTGTGTCTTTAAAACTGGCTCTAAAACCACGACCACTCCTCCATTGATGTTAGTAGTTTACAGGTATACTTGGAAATGTAGTTGCAACTTGTTTGTTATAATCTAGATATACATTTATATTTAAAATGCCTTTAAGTAATACATCCTAGGTGTTTTTTTTTGCAGATTGTAGTCACTGTTTTAAGTGTTCTTCATATTGATAGAATGAGAATATGTGTGTATATCTATGTTTAGAGGAGTTATTGCTAGTCAGATTGCTGTGCCACTGCTGTAATGGTTTTCATTGAATGTGGGAAGTTTAAATGGACTGGTTTAATGTGTTTTTATTAGAGTAACGGATCCACACAGTCTACCTGTTTTTTGTTATGCCTCGAGCCAAGTACCACTGTGTATGTTTGATTATTGCTTGATCTGACATGCTGCTACAATACTATATGCTGCTAATATGGTAAAACAATACAATATGCTTAAGAGCAGGCCTTGCTCACTGATTACTGTTATAACTGAACTCTTGTTGTCCTGTAAGTTGTTTATCAGCTTAAAAGATGTTTACCAGAATATGGGGGATTCCAATGAGGAACTACATCACAAGTTTGTGGGCTAACTGTTCTTTAGAAAAGGGAAGTAAGGCATAAGACCAGACATTACAAGACTTGTTTACAACTTAGGAAATTATCTGTAATTTTCTAAAATATTCCATCATCTCATGATGAGCTTGTGATCAATATGTCATTAGTTGAACCTATTAACCCTGTTGTTTGTTCAAGACTATAAAAAGCTCAAAGGCAAACATGGAAATCATCATCATCCGGATTTTGTCATACAGCAGCCTGAACTGAGCATAGAGCCATTTTGCCAGTGTTGAGGCCCTGCCTTGACTGAACAGATAGCTGCACTAAACTGCACTCCCTATCAGTGGCAAAGATGATTTTGTTTATGCATATGCTTGTAAGTACATGATTTATTAGTTTTTTTCTGTTTATTTAGTAAGTTTTTGCTTAATAAATTGTTAAGTTTGAGCCTTGGTGTCTTGTGTCATTTCTAATTCTGTATTAACCTCAGACTTTAAAATAACAGACTAGTTCATATTTGGCACAGCGAGCAGGGTCTGAGGTTTGCAGTGGAAATGTTACAACAACAACCAATGTTTTTTCCTTTAAAACATATAGGCATAGGCAAGAAGGATGTTGTGTCAGGTACCCCAAATAAGGTGGATTGGTACTATGATGCCAGCATTATTTGGGAAATGGATCCTCTTGCTAAGGTATTAAGTCAAGTTTCACCCCCTCCTTCCCAAAAACCTTTGCAAGAAAGACCTAAAGCAGACCCTGATAGTCTAGCTAGGGCTTTATCAGAGCTAAAATTGGATGATAAGCTGAAAAAGGTGAAGGAAGGGGTGGGAGCAGCCAGATGGCTGTTCTTTGAGGCAATTCAGGAATTAGATAGAGACATAGGGAGACTAAAAGAAATAGTCCTAGAGTTAGAAAAGCAATGTAAAGAACACATGCATACACACAGATTGGACAGAGATGCCTTGGAGAAGGCAGATATGGCACTTGTTAAAGTAGGAGATGAAGCTGAACACTGGAAATCTAATTCAGTGACTCTAGCTACTCGAATAATTCAATAGCGTAGACAAAAAAATGGAAAAAAATTACGCTGTCCACCCTCAAGGCCCCGGGTTTATGCTTTGTAGTGTAAGGCAGAGTTCGACCCTGAGAAGTGGAAAGGTGACCTCCCCTCATCTGATGAGGGTGATAGTGATTTTGAAATAGTAAATTCCCCATCAGTGGAGGCACGTCCAGTTATTGAGAAAAAGGGACAGTGGACTGGGGGGGCGCCACAACAATGGGTTGAGGTGCGGAGTTATACCCAAGCCAAATTATTAAATGTAATCCAAATCTATAAGCAAAAGCTGGGAGAAACTGTTTTAGCATGTTTTTTTTTGGGTTTGGGACACATGGGGAGAAGCAGTGTCTCTAAATGCCGAAGAGATGCACCAATGTGCATGCTTGGTGTTTCACCCACGTCTAAAGCAAATAGTAAACAATGTGAGCAATGATGATCCCCAGGTGAATACACTGGTGGTGTGGTTAGCCTCGGCTTTCCAAGCTACTTGGCCTGATGCTACAGCTGTAGCTGATGAACATAAGCCTTGGAAAACAATAGCAGAGGCAATACAACAGTTAAGAGAAATGGCTGTGTTGGCTATCATTTATTCATTGGAATTAAGGAATGGGGCATTAGTGCTTCCGAAAGGACCAGATGCACAAATAATGGCCAGCAATATGAGAAGAAAATTGATTAAAAATGCACCACAGTGGTGGAAAGGGCAGCTGATGGCTGCCATGGCAGGCTGTGTAGGTCAGCAGATATGGGATGTAATAACCACTCTAAATCAAATGGCAGAATTAATGGAAGAAAAAGAACAGAGAAGAGCTAGAAAGGCAAATGCAGAAAAGCCAAAAGATAAATCTGGTGAGAAAGTCATGAGAAAGCAAATGTTTCTGGATCTGTTAAGGTGGGGGGTAGAAGCTGCAGAAATAGATGGGATAGCTACCGAGGAATTATATATAAAAAATGGAAAGAAAAACAGAAAGAGAAAGGAAAAAGCTCTGTAGGCAGAAAGCAAACCCCTACAAAAAGTCCAACCAGAAGTACCACTGAAGGGAAGGTAGGGTGAAATCAATTATATGCTGACATTCCTACTGATGAGGAGTTAGCACAGTGGCAAAAGGGAGAATTCAGTGATGAGAAAGATTGGGGAGAAAAGGAATGGAGAACCCCAGTTGAAAAAATGGAGAGAAATAGACTAGTAGGCAGGTCCCCAGTAGCTAGGGGTACGGTAAGAGCAATTTCATCTGAGGACCAACACCCTAATTTACCTCTTACCATTTTTTGGAGGGGAGGGCCACAACATGTAATGGCTATGGTAGACACAGGACCAGAAATAACCATTTTTGCAGGCAACCCCCATAAATTTTGTGGACAATATGTAGAGATCGATGGTTATGGTGTGGGGGGGGGGGCAAAATCACTAGGTACCAAAACCAAGGTTAAGATAGCTTTTGGGAATGGTATTCCTATTTTCATTGAAGCAGTAATAGCTCCAGTACGTGAACACATTTTAGGAATAGATGTGTTAAAGGGTAGGACTTTGGAAACCACTGTAGGACCATTTAGGTTTGGAGTGTGGCATTGTTCAGTCAATGTAGTCAAGGCTGTAGTCCAAGGCAATGCTAAGTGGGAACTACTTTATATTCCGCACCTAAAACAATAGTAAACATCAAACAGTATTGTATCCCAGGTGGGCACGCCGAGATCATTGCAACGATCCAGGAACTGCTTCGGGTTGGCATACTTGATCCAACTGTGAGTCCATTCAACTGTCCGGTATGACCGGTAAAGAAACCTGATGGATCATGGTGGATGACTGTGGATTATCGAGGTCTGAACAAGGTGGCCCCACCTTTAGCGGCAGCTATTCCAGATATTATTACGATTGTGGAAAGATTGTCTTCATCTGCTGGGCCATATCACGCAGTTTTGGACTTAGCAAATGCTTTCTTCTCCATTCCAATAGCTGAAGAAAGCAGAGCCCAATTTGCTTTTACTTGGGAGGGGAGGCAGTACACCTTCCAAGTGTTACCACAAGGATATCTGCACAGCCCTACCCTGTGTCATGAACTGGTGGCTAAAGATCTAGCCAAGCTACAACTGGTCAAAGTGACTGTTTTTCATTATATTCATGACATGATTACCAGAGAGAAGTCTGATGTAGATATCACATTAAAAGCTGTAATCCAGCACCTTCAGGACAGAGGGCGGGCTATAAATGAAAATAAAATACAAGGGACATCAGTAAAATTCCTTGGTATGATTTAGAATGGAGCAAAAAGAGAAATTCCTGCAGTGGCACTAGAGATTTTTCAAAAAATTACAGTCCCAAAGATGAAACAGCAGGCACAGGCCTTCCTGGCAGCAATGGGCTTTTGGAGGGCATTCGTACCTCACCTTGGGCTGATTGTGCGGCCCATTCACTATGTAACAAGGAAAAAAATGTGACTTTCAATGGGGTCCCAAGCAGCAAACGGCTTTCAAAGAAGCAAAAAAGGCCCTACAGCAGAGTGTGGGGCTGGGCCCAATTGATCCACAGCAACCCTTTATCTTGTAAGTAACTGTTGCCAATAGTGTTATGTCTTGGGAGCTGAGGCAGAAGGATGACACTGTTAAAAAGAGACCATTGGGAATTTTGTCCAAATCCCTAACTGGAGCGCAAGTTAGATATAGCCCCCTTGAGCAACATGTGCTGGCAGTGTACACAGCATTGATTCATGTGGAAGGAATAACTACACAACAAACAGTGGCAGTTAAGATAGACTACCCAATCCAGGGATGGTTACGAGATAATAATTTGATGAAAACTCTAATAGCACAATCTTCGACCATACAGAAATGGAAATGGTATTTGCAGGAAAGGGCCAACATCATACCTGGAGTATCTCAAGTACAACAACAGTTGGCTGGATTGGTAATTTTGGATGACACTGATGTGATACAACAACAGCAACATGAGCTTCCAAAGTAACCAATCACCGAAGCATCACTATTTCATAATTTAGATGCAGAAAAACAGAAACATGTATGGTTTACTGATGGTTCTGCTAAAATTGGATCAAATGGCAGGACCTGGACTGTGGTGGCTTATTGCCCACAAACAGAAACTGTGTTGTTTAATGAAGGTACTGCCGGTTAAAATAATCAGGCAGAATTATGAGCTGTTGCCCTAGTCATCGATAGTTTATCACCCGGAGATGAGGCATACATCTATACTGACAGCTGGGCAGTTTTTAAAGGACTGAAAACCTGGGTACCTGCCTGGCAGCAACAGAGTTGGAAGATCCATGGCAGACCTCTGTGGGGAGGCTTGGAAGATTGGCAACGAATCTGGGAAAAAGCTCAATAATGCAAAATCAGTGTCGGGCATGTAGATGCCCATGCATCACTTGTGACAAATGAAAGAAGGCACAACCAGCAGGTAGACAAGATGGCCGTGGTGCATGTTTCTGAAGAGAAAAATCAAAAGTGCTAGTATGGCAAGATGGGCCCATGATTGGAGTGGGCACTTGGGAAGAGATGCAACAATAGAATGGGCATGGAGGCATGGTATGCAGTTAAATAAGGAAATAACTGTGGATGTTATAAAGCAGTGTGAAATCTGCCAGAGAAATAGATGAAAGCAACTGCAAGCAGAAGCATGTGGACACATTCACCGAGGCAGTCGTTTAGCACAAATCTGGCAAATAGACTTTATTGGTCCTTTACCACTGGATCATAATCAACAATATTGCCTAACAATGGTAGATACTTATTCAGGATTACTAATAGTATCCTGATGCAAAAAGGCAAACCAACAAGCAGTGTTAAAAGGGTTAAATAAATTTTGTGTAACATATGGGGTTCTCAGTGAAATCCAAAGTGACCAAGGCAATCACTTCACCGGAGCAGGGTTCAAGAATGGGCAAAAGAAAATGGAGTTCGATGGGTGCTGCATATCCTATATAATCCTCAACCTGCTGGTTTGATTGAAAGGTACAATGGGCTCCTTAAAGAACAAATCCGAAAGAATACAAGTGATGGAATGTTACGAGGCTGGGCAAAGGCACTGGAATAAGCTGTGAGCCAGCTGAATAATAGGCCTTGAAAGCATCAAGGAACCCCTTTGAAAATGCATAAGAATGACATTCGGTCCAACTGTTGTATTCTGAAATTAGAAAAGCTGAACCCAAATGCCATATACCCTCTTTTGACAAATGCTGATCAAACCTGGTTCTGGCTATGCGCATTGACTGAACGAGTGCCAGCACAAAATAAAATTTTAGTTGAGACATGTTAGAGACTCTATCTCCCAGAAAATTGGCACTGGGGGCAAAAAGGACTATTAGGGGAAAATTGGGAAGTTTTTACATTATGGGAGCCAGAAAGGGAAGTCGTAGTAAAGGCTATCAATTTAGATAACAAGACACAGATGATTCAAAAAGGACAACCTTTGGTAGAAATTTGTATGCATCAAGATGCTATTTTTTTACAAAACTGTGATACAAAACCAAGCAAATGGCTGGAAATGAGAGTTATAGTAACCACACCCAAAAAGCCAAATGAACATGGGACTGTGATTTGTGATGGACCTGGTGATACTGTTTTAGTATTACTTGATTCTGCTAAACAACCATTGTACTTTCCTCTCCATAGATTGGTGCCACTGTTTGGAAAAACGCCAACCTTTTCCGATGACAACACTTAGATAGACCATATGACTGTCTTGATCCTATCCCTCTATTTGACGAGGAAGATGTTGCAAATCTAATGGCAGACTGTGACTTTTACTGGAAATTGGGGGATGATCTATATGCGGTGACACCAAAACTTGCCCTAACTTGGAGTATCACTCAGAAGGAGAACATCACAACTGTATGTAGACTAAATTGTGATAGACATCCTGAAAAGTGTGCTTCCAACCCTTTTGGAGGTTTATACCAGAGGCTAAATGAGTCGGGATTTCCAGTGGCCAAGTCTCCATTAGATTCCTCTTGCATAGCTGAATTTCAGAGAGAAGATGACACCGCGGAAACCCTATCTCCAAGTTTGGAGATATATGCCATGGACAATAGTTCAACTGTATTTGATGGTTTGGGACATCTGGTAAGGTATACAAGAGGATGTAAAACTGTAAGTAGTGCTAGAGTTATACAACGTATTAAAATGATAATTAACATGACATCAGTTGATATTACTACCAGGTATCCACATTGTAAAATTGTGAAATTATGGCCAGTTAATTCCTTGCATATCAAATATAGACATTACAAATATAAAAGGAATAAACATGATGTTACAGGTATTCTATGTACTGCACTAAGTGCAGTCAGAACAGAGACTGGATTCTTAAACAGTGTAGATATAGATACCCTATGTAGCAAACTGGGTTGTTTGGGTACTGACCTAAATATGGCCTTTAAACTACTAGCAGATCATGATCCCGAACTGGGACAAAGAACTGTAGACAGTATTTTAACTCAAACTGTCATGTGGAGGTGGATTGAACATGCTTATATAACAATAAGTATCTTTTTCTGTGCATTTAAAGTGTGTTTTGAGTCTATCTGCTTTATTTTCTAAAAAAAAAACAAACAAAAAAAAAAATATATATATATATATATATCAGTCGATCAAATGAACTGTCGACCAAATGAACTGTCGACCATATGAACTGTCAGGTAGACCCATATATATATATATATATATATATATATATATATATATATATATATATGCTTGATTCCCGCCTTTCTAAGCTAGTATAGTCCAGTTTTATTCAGGGCTGTGTTACAAATCTCTGTGTTTGCTCATACCTTACTTGGATAGAAGGAAGTTCTCTGTTCACCTGTGAGAGAGAGTGGAACTTTGAGCAGCCTGTCTGTCCCTGGATGAGGGGTTTCAGCCCAGAAATTAGTAGTTTATTGGCCATTTTGGGCTAATTTCTATCTCTTTCATTTCCCTGCTATAAATACCATATTTGCCCGATTTTGCGTCCCGGGCAGCACCGGTTAGCTAGGGTAAAACTATTCCCGGCTCCACAAAGTCTCCTCTTCAATTTTTCCCTTAGAACTAGACAAACTTTCAACTTAAGCACTCAAGCCACTCATTTCTCAGCCTGGCACTTACTCAAAACTTATAGCAAGCACTTATAAACCCTAGCACTAGACCCTCCTGTACTGTACAGAAGGACAAGGCTCTCTATACGACCTTACCAGCCATCCAATAAAAACAGTTCACTGTACCTATCCAGGCATGTCCAAAGGGCAGTTTCAGGTGTACTCTCCAGTCCAACTGGTGAATCTGGGCATTTTGAGGCAATGTTACAAATGCCTCATATACACAGACAACCCCCTCCTCCTACCACCAAACACTAATACATGTGAGAGATGAAATTATACAGCCAAACTGGAGGCTAAGCTCTCTCAACCCAAGACTGAATCAGACAGTCAAGAGGAGAAGGGAAATACTTGCATCACACCACCAGTCTCACATAAATCTATTAAAGCAGCACTGGGAAAAACACACATAAATACATGAAAACATACTTGGAGGCTCTAAATAAAAATCTGCAAAACCAACAGAGACCTCCAAAGCAAACATCCAAGCAACCTCCACCCCCCAACACAAGCCATGAAACACATACTTCACAAAACCAGTGTGCCATGCAATCACAGACCTTAAGGCAAAATAACATACCTAACATACAAGTAAGAGGTGACTCTATAGTTGGGCACACTGACGTCCTACTCACTAGGCTGAATAAGGAGAAGGTTACTGTTAGCTGCCTGTCGGGTGCCAGGATCCGCCACATAACACAAGCACTGAGATCACTACAGAACAAGTACAAATATGACTCTGTCATTGTTCATGTTGGTGTGAATGACCTGAGCCATACCTCTCTGGACTACATGAAAAGAGACATGGAAGAGCTCTCTGATCACATAGCCCAGGCTGGTATGACCTTGATCCTGAGTAGCATCCTGCCCTCACCAAGAATGATACCACAGTATAAAGAAAAAGTTCTCAATTTCAACAATTGCCTAAATTTCTGGTGTCATTCAAAGGGGATCCAGTGTCTGTCCACCTGGGATGACATGCTCGACAAGCCATGCTGCTTCGCTAGAGACAGCTTGCATCTGTCCCCCTTAGGCTATTGAATACTGGCCAAGGCTCTTGCCACCCCCATTGTGCCTTTTTTAGGCAAGGCTCAAAAGACAAACCCACTGCTGTAAATAGCACAAGTAACAAAAAAACTGAGGGCAATGCTTCTCAATGCCAGAAGTTTGAACCTCCAAATGCATGCACTCGAGGCACTCCTCAGTATGGAGAAAATCAATATATGTGCAGTAACAGAAACCTGGTTTAAGACTCCAGAGAGCACCCCAGTACTTCCAGGCTACAACTCATACCATACATTTCGGCCACAGAACCCAAACCAAAATACAAAAGGCGGGGGCATATCCATATTCATCAAGGATACCCACACCTCCAGGTTAGTGGCACAGCACGATGGTTCAGAGATCATCCACGTGCAACTAACAATGGGAAAAACTGCAATTCAAATTGTAACTTGCTACAGATCACCCACCATGTCCCAGGACCCACATTCCACATTTCTGGAAACACTGGGAAACATAAAGGTCCTACCAAACACCCTAATATTGGGTGATTTCAATTACCCAAATATTAACTGGGAGAACTACTCAAGTACTAACTCCCTTGCCCAACATTTCCTAGAATTTATAAACTCAAATGCCCTGGTTCACCTGGTCAACACTCCCACCTGAGGTGACAACAAATTGGACCTGGTCATCACCAACATGGGCGACCGGTGTTCCACACCAGAGGAAAACCCCTCACTGGTTAGATCTGACCATAAACAAATCACTTTGGATATCCACATTCCGCCTCCACCCCCGGACAAGAAAACCACCATGAAAAACTTTTCAAAAGCAAACTTCACGTTACTTAAGACCGAGGTGGAAAGTTTCAAAGCCCCCATGCTGAAGGATAACGCTGTCCATGCTGCAAAATCCTTTACTAATGCATTCTACGAACACCTACAAGAATGCATGGATCATGCTATCCCAAGCAAAACCAAGACTCACTCCTCCAAGAAAAGGAAACCAGTCTGGTGGACTCCTGCCATAAACAAGCTATACAACAGAAGGAGGAAACTAGTACAGAAAATAGTAAAATCCCAAGAAGGGAAGACATCCCTGATCAGTATCAGCAAGAAACTACGATCCCTCATAAAATCATCCAAGTTGAGCTTTGAAAGAAAAATTGCCAAGGACTCCAAAGATAACCACAAGGCATTCTT
This sequence comes from Protopterus annectens, assembly GCF_019279795.1. Classification (NCBI taxonomy): domain Eukaryota; kingdom Metazoa; phylum Chordata; order Ceratodontiformes; family Protopteridae; genus Protopterus; species Protopterus annectens. The sequence goes on from NC_056726.1 coordinate 1,187,158,439, forward strand.
TAACTTTGTCAAGAATCTTAGTGGCAATGCCCAGATCTGCTCAGAGTTAGTGCAGAATGGCACACAATACACTGAACCGACCGATATCACCAACATTCTGGCAGACAGGTTCGGTGCAAACTTCACCCCCCTCTCACCCTCAAAAGGGCCCATAACCATACCAGAAGAATGTAGAGTCCCTGAAATCACAGACACTCAGGTTAATACAGCCCTTTCCAAAGCCAAAAACACAGCATCAATGGGACCGGATGGTGTCCCAGGCTGCATCCTACACGAGCTCAAAGACGAACTAATCCCTCCTCTAAACATGCTGTTCAAACTCAGCATCACCACAGGCTACGTACCCATAGAGTGGTGCACAGCAGCAGTTATTCCACTCCACAAAGGTGGAGCCACAACAGACCCCCGGAACTATCGCCTTATAAGCCTGACTAGCTTGGTCTGCAAGGCTATGGAGCGCATCATCATGGAACTCATTAACAGAGACTTTGGGAACCTCCAAACACTGGAACCTACCCAGTTCAGCTTTATTAAGGGCAGATCATGCCTGGTAAACCTGGTATACTTCTTTGAGACAGTTACCAAGGCTATAGATGAGGGAAAGGTGGTATACACAGCCTACCTTGACCTTGCAAAGGCCTTTGACACCATTCCCCATTCTGGTATTATAGACAAGCTCACCAGCCTAAACATAAACCCCCACATCACAGGATGGGTTGCCAACTGGCCCATGGACAGAACCCACATGGTGAGAGTTGCAGGAGCTAGGTCTGACTCTAAATCGATTACAAGTAGAGTTCTCCAGGGCTCAGTCCTAGGAACCCTCCTGTTCGGCATATACATCTCAGAGGTACAGGCAAGCACAGGAGGACTATAGCTGACCAAGTTTGCAGACGACTGCAAACTAGGGGCTACAAATTGACTATCCGGCTGATGCAGACATCCTCCAAAAGGGTCTCACTGAGACGGATACCTGGCGTCAAAATCATGGCCTCAAGCTAAATGCCAAAAAGTGCATAGTCATCCCCTTTGGAAATAACAAAGTACCCACAAACTACCACATAGGTGGTAGTCCTCTAAATACGGAAGATGTAATAAGGGATCTGGGGAGCCAAGTAGATAGTAATCTCACCTTTGATAATCACATTGCCAAAGTGGTTAGAAAATCCTTCTGTGTGGCCCACCTAATCACAAAAGGGTTTGCATCCAGATCAAAAGTGGTCATTGTGCCCCTCTACTCATCACTCATCAGACCCATCATAGAGTACAATGCCCCATTTGGGATGTACCTTACAAGACACCTGCAACAGCTGGAAAGACCACAGAAGTACCTCACCAATAGGATCACTGGCTTCAAATAGATGCCCTATGCAGCTCGACTGAAGAAATTACAGCTGTACTCGATTATATACCGCCTACTCAGAGGTGATCTCTGCCTGACATACAAGGCCATGTCCAACCCAGAATTGATGGACATGCTCCACCTAAAGAAAACCTTATCCCAGTGAGCCACACGCTCTAGGGATCTAAACCTCACCACATCAATAAATAGGACATGCTGGAGGGATAGATTTCTGTCCCAGAGACTTCCCATGTTTTGGAACAAGATCCCAATCTACATTAGGCAGAGCTCCTCGCTAACACTCTTCATAAGAAATCTTAACGAGTGGATGGGAAACAGAAAGTTTACCTCGGGGATCACTTCAGTGGATCTGCTGAACAGAGGCACATGGAACTAATCTAAGGGGGCAGCGAAAACCAACACATTCTGACTAGGCTTATAAATGTCTTCGGGCAGATAGCCTAGTACCTATCTATGAACCTATGAACCTATAATACATATACAGAACAGATTTTAAATAACCTCACAGCAGAAGTAAATCAGACCTTTTGTATCCTATCTCAGTTGGCTGCTAATCAGCAATATTTGCAATTTGCCCAAATTTGAGGGGCTAAAAAGGCAACCCATTGGCTGAGAGAACTGCAACTATATCACTGTTTGAAGCCAATAGACTTTGTATGTGAAATTAAGTCTTGTATACTGATTTTTGATTATCTTGCTAGTAAAAAAGGAACAAAGCAGTGCTGTCCATTTGTTACATTGCCCTTGCAATTTGGAAATAATTGGTGGGTACCTCAAATTGAATCTACTTTGATTGATTATAATGATGTACACATTGATTTGGCAGGTTGTGAGACCTGGCCCCAGGGGTGGGTATGCATGATGGTGAAACGAAAGCCTCACCCATGCTTACATAATGGAACTGGAGAATGCACTTGGCACAGATATGTAGTAAATGGTACAGACATCTACCAACTAAATGATACCACAGTTTATGTGATATCCTCCTGTAAATTTGCCTGGAGTGATGGGATAATCACAAACGGTGGGGCACACTATAAAAGTAATATCCATGCAATTATTGATTTTTGTACTGGAGAACTTATTAGATTGACTAGATGGATGGACATCACATTTAATGCTAGCATAGAACCATTCCATTTTAGATGGCCATCTCTAGTTCACCCGGACTTTCAACAGATTAAGCAGGAAGGACAAAAAGTGTTGCAACTATTAAATAAAACATTGCATGATGCACAACAAACAGTGATTAAAATGACTAAAGATAAAGGTACCATTGTAAAAATTGCAAATGAAATACAGGATATAACTGTTTTGCATTGGTATAATATTTTTATGTGGTCATCTAAAGCTTCAGTGTGGTTTAATTTGTTGTTGCATCCCTTGTTATTGACCACAATAATTTCAGTGTTGTTTTGTTTAATATCATGCTGCATTTACTGTAAAGTAATGAAAAGATACAAATTGATGTTGCCAGTTTTAACTCTCATAAGGGATACACAGCGTACGTTGCTCGATGCAAGGGGTGGTCTGTGACGGATTCACACAGTCTACCTGGTTTTTGTTATGCCTTGAGCCAAGTACCACTGTGTATGTTTGATTATTGCTTGATCTTACATGCTGCTACAATACTATATGCTGCTAACATTGTAATAATACAATATGCTTAAGAGCAGGCCTTGCTCACTGATTACTGGTATAACTGAACTCTTGTTGACCTGTAAGTTGTTTATCAGCTTAATGTTTACCAGAATATGGGGGATTCCAGTGAGGAACAATATCACAAGTTTGTGGGCTAAATGTTCTTTAGAAAAGGGAAGTAAGGCATAAGACCAGACATTATGAGACTTGTTTACAACTTAGGAAATGATCTGTAATTTTCTAAAATATTCCATCAACTCATGATGAGCTTGTGATCAATATGTCATTAGTTGAACCTATTGACCCTGTTGTTTGTTCAAGACTATAAAAAGCTCAAAGGCAAAAATGGAAATCATCATCATCCAGATTTGAACACAGCATCAGCCTGAACTGAGCATAGAGCCATTTTGCCAGTGTTGGCCCTGCCTTGACTGAACAGATAGCTGCACTGAATAGGACAGAAATCTCCCTATCAGTGGCAAAGATGATTTTGTTTATGCATATGCTTGTAAGTACATGATTTATTAGTTTTTTTCTGTTTATTTAGTAAGTTTTTGCTTAATAAATTGTTAAGTTTGAGCCTTGATGTCTTGTGTCATTTCTAATTCTATATTAACCTCAAACTTTAAAGTAATGGACTAGTTCAATTAGGTCTGAAGAAGTGGTCTGTGTATTGTGAAAGTCCTTACTAGTTTTTTGTTTTTCATTTTATTAACATTTGTAGTAGTGTTTTATGCAGTTGTGGTGATCACAATCTTTGTTTTGGTTCTATTATTTATTTTATTTTACATTTGTTGACCGGGCTAGTCTAGCTGGATATATGTCCATTTTCAGTAGAGGCCCGGGGAGAAAAGCTCCAAATCAGAGGAATTAAAACAGAGACATAAGAAATGCACAAATTATTATAACATACAAGATATAGTCAGAGGAAGTTTAACAGTAAACATATGGAGATTAAATGTTTGTTATTACAATCAAGAATAAAGCAATTGAACAGGTTAAACATGTTGGTTAGAAATGTTGCAAACTAGGAAAAGGAGATCAAGCTTAGCTTCATTATAGGTAGAGAATTAGGTGGGTATGGGGCTATTGCTATTAGTCTGGATTAGAGCAGGGGCATAGCCATTGGGACTTTAGGAAATCTTTGAGGTGTTTTTTAAATTGGTGAGGAGAGGTCATATGCCTTAGGTTGTTTGGGAGGGCATTCCAGGATTTGCCAATGGAATTAGCATAGAGTGCTTCACCTCCCGAGTTGTGGGATTTAATGGTCTGAACAAGTAGGCTGTTTGATGACCGCAGGGATAAAAGGTTGGAGTAGGGGGTGAATATTTTATTTAGTGAGGGGATTCTTTCTGGGTGATTGATCGTTTTGAAAACCTCAGTAAGTTGGTTTAGTTTGAAAATGTTGGGCAGCTCTAGCCATTCCAATGCCCTTAGATTTTGGCAGTGATGGGTGCGATAGGGCAATCCTGTAATGAATCTGGCTATATGGTTGTAGGTTATAGATAGTTTGTTAAGTTCTCTCTTGTTAAGGAAGGAAAATACTGGGGATGCATAAAGGAGTGTGGAGAGAAGATGGGTCCTGGCAATAGTTAGTTTGGTGTGTGGGGTTAGGAAGTTCTTAATTCTATACATAGACCCAAGTTTCATGTTGACTGACTTGATAGTCAAACTAACATGGGTATCAAATTTAAGCTTGTTATCAATGGTCACCCCTAATAGTTTAGTGTGGGAGACAGGTTCGATTATGGTCCCATTGTAAGAAGATACATGGAAGGTTGGGCTGTTGGAACTAGGTGGTTCTTTTCCTTGGGAGGAATTGATGTGGGGAAAATTAGAAGTAATTTGGTTTTGGTAGGGTTAAGTAAAAGCTTTAGTTCTGAGAACCACTGTTCGACTATGGAGAAGCAATTTTGGGTAGCAATTTGTAGTTTTGGGAGGGAAGTATCCGAGCAGATTAGGGTGGAATCGTCTGCGTATTGAATACATGTGGCTTTGGGAATGATCAGTGTAGACCATTTATAAATAGGGAAAAGAGGAGGGACCAAGGATAGATCCTTGGGGAACGCCAATGTTAGTTGGAAGTAGATCTGAAAGAGTGTTTTGCCACTGGACTGCCTGTTGCCTACAAGAGAGGTAGTCAGTAAACCAGTTTATGGTTGGTTTGCTAAGTTGAAAGTTTTCCAGCGTGTGAATCAACTGCTTGTGATTGACCATATCGAAAGCTTTTGATAGATCTAGAAATAACAGAGGTTATAAGTTTATTGTTGAGGTTTAGGTTGACTGAGTCAACAAAGGAGAGAAGGGCAGAGGTTGTACTGTGATGGGGGCAAAATCCATGCTGGGTGTTAGAGAGAAGGTTGTTACGTGAAAGATGGGAAATAAGTTGTTTGTGAGCATGGCGTTCCAAGATCTTGGCTAGTGGAGATAGTATAGCTATTGGTCTGTAGTTAGATGTGTCAGTAGAGGACCCACCTTTATGCAGAGGAATAATATAGGAGATTTTCCAGATTGAAGGAATAGAAGCTTCAGAGATGGACCCGGTTAATCAGTATGGAAACAGGGTAGGCAATGGCGTCAGATGCCAATTGCAGGTAATTGGCTGGGAGTAAGTCAGCCGCTAGGGTGGTTGGTTTTAGTTTTTCAATAGGGTTCTAATATAGGAGGTAGATGTGGATTGTAGGTTAAAGGAGGGTTGAGTTGGGTCTTTAGTTAAGGTTGTGGCCGAGGGAGAAGTGTTAAGCTGATTGGCGAGGGACTGGATGGTCTCAGTGAAAAATAAGTTGAAGGTGTTGGCTATATGTCCTGGATCATCACCCAGAAGTTTTTCAGGGATGGGGTGGTGGATTTTCCTGGGTGAAGGAGGCATTAAACCCAGCCCAGAATTTTTAGGATTATGCTGGTGGTTGTCTTGGAGGTGGCAGAAATATTGCTTTTTGTCAGTCTTAACAGCTGATTTGGTTGAGTTTCTAAGTTGTAGAAATTTGATGCGGTCAAGGTGGGTTTTGGTGGATCTCCATTTATGCCAGGCATGATCACGGAGTTTGATTTTGTATTTGGTTTCTTTTGTTAACCAAGGTGCAATATGTTCCTTAGTTCTTGTAAGCCTCATTGGAGCGTGAGAGTCAAGTATCTTGAGGAAGATGTAATTAAAGTATGACACACTCTCATCTAAGGGGAGGGTTTTAAGGATGGACCAATTACATGTTTTGAGATCAGCAATAAATTGGTCTGGGACAAAATTCTTACTATTCCTAACTAGTCTGGTTAGAGGATGGTTTGAGGTCGGGCATTTGTGTTTCATGAGAAAGGTAATTAGGTGGTCACTAAGGTCATTTGGTAGGGTCCCTGTAGAATTATTTATTATTTTGATCTTTTCTCATTTCATTATTCTATATATGTGCAACATATTTAATAAATGTCATAATCAGTGTATATTTTGGACCAGATTCAAAACATAATGTATGCTAAGCACAGCCCATCAAGTGCAGACCTCCCAACCGTCCCGAATTACTCAGTTTTTACCGAGTTTTGGGGTCAAAATGAAGGGGTGCCATGATTCCCGAGTGGCACCCCTTCATTTCCAATTTATTTGCTTTTTTTTTTATGTTTTGAATTTTCGCGCTGTCAGAGCTACCAGCTAGTCGGAATTGAGCTCAAGGAGCTTGCGTCATTATTTCTGGCTGGCTGTGAGCGGGCGGGAAATGGGAATTAAACAGCAGCAGCAGCACTAATGCTGCTGAGAATGGGCTGCTGGCTAAGGGTTTACTTTTTTAAATTGCTATGCTGCGAATGGGCTGGCGTCGCGACTGGCATTACTTTAATTTTGCACATTTCTGCCGAGTCGGTGCCAACATAAACGGACTTTGGGCTGCAGGCTGAGAGAACGGGATGAAGCAAGGCAAGGCATTAGCCAGGTAAGGAAACAAAGTGTGTGTGTGTGTGTGTGTGTGTGTGTGTGTGTGTGTGTGTGTGTGTGTGTGTGTGTGTATGTGTGAGTCCCAACCCAAGCTGAGAATCGAATGGGAGAACCTCTTGCTGTGAGGTAACAACGCTACTGCTGCTGTGTAATCAGTATAACATATGAAAAAGATATTATGTTGACCCTCTTGGGCCTTTTTGAGTTATGTGTACTAGAACCATTTGGGGCTGTGCTCTCTTTAGTGTTGTGGTTTTCCTACAGTTGGCAAGGAGAGAGTTACTTTGAGGCATTCCTTCATTGCTCAAAAAGCCACCAGGGCAGAGGTTGATGTACATGACACAAACCTGGGCCTGGACACAACTACACTTGAAGCTATATGGAACTGTAATATAGGCCTTTTGCTGGAGGATTTGCCTTTGGTTCTTGATGAGTGTAGAAATGTCCTCCTGGTGAGTCATTTTAGAGGTATACACACCAGTTTATCCCATTTCTAAATTTTAAGTGTTAACAGCAAATGTTAAGGCATATACTAATTTAGGCTTTTATACATCCCCTATATCTCTCTTTGCCTAGAAATCTTGCTGCAAGAAGCTAGTAATGTAACTGCTGTCTATTAAATCCCCCTGACATATTGTTTACAGTTTGTTTTTTGCAAAGTTTATTCCTGTCTGCCACAAGGCTATCAAAATAAATAAAAAAAACAGATGTAGAGATATCCCCAACCACTTCAGCTTCATAGTCGAGATAGGTGCTCCCCTATGCAACTAGCAGTGCAACCCAATTTAAGCTTGTATAACTTCTACAGTACCACTAGTTCCTTTTTGTCTGAGATAGGTTATTCTTTGTTTTAACTTGCAGCACTCTTGGTAGTTGAGGGTGGTTCATTGTCACTGTCTGGAATATTTAGAGTTTTCTGATTGAGACCCTTATTGGAGTTAACTAATCTTCTCTCTCTCTCTCTCTCTCTCTCTCTCTCTGTCTCACACTCTCTCTCTCTCTCTCTATCTCACACTCTCTCTCTCTATCTCACACTCTCTCTCCCTCTCTGTCTCTTGCAATAGTAGGTAAGTTGTTTTGTGTGTGTGTATGTGTGTGGGGGGTATTCACTTATTGTCAGGTTACAGGTATGAGCGCAATTTATTACTTCACTTTATGTTACTGAGACCTGGCCCTCCCTTTTTCTTTGCTTGCTCGTTCAGTTTGATACACATGATATAAAATCCATCAATTGTCACGTTATAGAGCTTCAATATGTTTATAGATTACTAGGGGCAATTTTCGTTAGAGACGTTTAAGTGGCTTTGGTCTGTGGAATAAAAAAGCTTCAATGAGAATAAAGGACATTGAGAGCCACACAGAACAGTATTACCAGATTAAACTTATATTCTAGTTGTTATGCCGCAATAAGTGCATATTAGTTATTGTACTGTTATAAAGGATCTGATTTCTTGAGTCCACATACTTACGTTTGGGGAGGATTCAGGAGGACCCGGACATTATATAAATTATCTGAGTAATGTAGCATCCTAGTGGGATTACTGGACTCAGTCCAGCTTCAGCTGGATGTAAGTAACATGCAGCTAGTTTACTGAAACATTTGATCTGTTCTGTTAGTTCCTTTTAGGACTCGTACACAACTAGGGTTGCCACCTTTTCAAATGCCCAAAGTGGGACATTTTTGGTACAAACGTCCGATTTTGCAGGCCAAAACATGCCCACGGCCAGTACAAAGGACAGAACTTCACTTTTTTGCCTAAATAAAAGCTTATTCTTGTAGCATTTTAGTTGCTTATTCTGTTTATTATAACATTTAGGTGTTTCAGATACATAATAACTGTTTTATGCAACTATTACTTAAAATATAGGAAATAATTTTGTCCTAAAATCTCAGGACATTTGCCATTTTTACAATTGTTTTGCAGGACACAACTGCGCAAAGAGGGACTGCCCCTCACAAATTGGGACAGGTGGTAATGCTAACATATATGCTTTGAAGAGAAATGCTGCTAATTAACTGTCACAGAAGCTGGTAGGGCTTAAATAAATATACTCAAAGTCATTTAAAGAACAGAGGCAGGCAAGAAAGAAGCTATGAAAGCAATTGTAGCCTGGCTGCTTCATGCATTCAGTAATTGAGAAAGCACTGCTAGAAATACCTTGGTCTAGAGATTACATTTGGGGTTTCATTCCAATATGCTTTTCCTGTTTTTAATAGTTGAATGTTTTTATTATCTGTTTTCTAGAAGAAGCAAAAAAACTGTTTATAAATTAGAAATGTCTTTTATGATGGAAATGTTCTGAATTGGGCAGTTTTATAATTATTGGTTCATGCATTTTCTTTCATTACCTACAGTACAGCCTACTGTAAAAATGTTCATTCAAACAATAAATTTAAAATGTGCTCTGTCTAGCAAGTGTGCTGTATTATACAAGGACTATAACTTAATAAAGTCAGGAAGGTGGATGCATCAAAGAAAAGAACGCATCATGTATGTTTCTTGTTTTGTGTGCAAGGAGCCAATGATTTGAAAACAGCCCAAAGGTAATCTTTATCCACCACTGGCCAGATGCATTTTCTTTGGATGTGGTACGGGTTTTAATGCTGTTTCGATGAATATGAGTTTCAAGGGCAGAGAAGTATTAATGCCAAGTCTGTTTTCGTCATGAGACTGTATTGCTTTATCAGATGTCTGTTAGTGTTTGTGCATTGATGTGCTGCAAAATGTAAAAATAAAATCCAAATAATCATTGTAGAAGTAAAGCAGTATGCATGCACACATTAGTGCTTATGGTAAATGGGGCAAAATTGCCAGGTAATGGGATATTGGAATGGCTACAGGGGGACACTGGTGCCATATTTTGGTTGTCTGTTCAGTTTGTGTTCGAAAGTTGGTATCCCACAACTCCATTGGAGTGGGTGGGGTTATGTAATTATGTATGCAACTTAGATGTTAATCAGCATACAGATTTGTACCTATTTTTCATGGGCCTTGTCCAGATTTTTGATATTTCCAGGTTGAGAGGTATGATCAAGTGTCATCTTCAAAACTGAAGCAGGTTATTCTAGAACATCAAATAACTCACTATATAATAATAATGTGAATAATATAGTATAATTGTTATGCTTGCTGACTTGCATCCATTTCCGAAACACAATGTACATGCTATGCAGAAATAAAAAAAAATGATGAAACTAAATTGTGGAATATGCCATTATAGCCAATTTGATATACAGTGGAGACCATACTCTTTCAGTGGATGAAAAGATTCTTCTGTTTGCAGACACCACAGCACATTGTATATAATATACTATCCTGAGTATGATCTACAGGAGGTTGGGGTCACTGTAGCGCATATGCAACTGCAACTGCATGCAACTGCATGTCAACATAAGGGGGCTACCCCCAGATTTTCCAAAAAAAACCCAAATAGTATTTAACACAACCCAATAGTAATGTGCAGTCTCCTTTACCTGTCCCACAATATAGTTACAAAATTACCTGCACTCATAGTTACCACTGCTGTTTACTAAGTTTGGGGGGGAGTGTTTAGTTACTGCAAGGCAAAGCACAGACCTCCTTGAAGTGGGTTTAATAATGCACATCCCAGTAGTTCCTTATGCCTCAACAGCACACTATTGTGAAATGTTAGCAACTGGTACCCTACTGATTTCAGAACCATTGTGACCTTTGGTTGTTACCACATAGCACAATTACCTAAGAAATTTAATTACAGTGTTTACTGCTATTTAGTTATCAGGAAAGTTGACTGGCTAGGAGCTCATTTACAGTGGAGGCCCAGGGAGAAAAGCTCCAAAGTATTACAAAACAACTTAAGAATTACACAATCTTATAATACAAAACAAACCTAAATTACACCAGATCTACAAAAACATGGGTTAATATATACAAATTGCACAACTGACTTAATAGAGAAATTTTAGCCAGTTTAATTATAAACTTAAATTCTTCTGATTGACTTAATAGAGAAATTTTAGCCATGAACAAAAAATACAATACAAAGTGAGATAAAAGCAGGATTATGATATATTTAAAGAGAAAACCAAATGAAAGAAATTAAGTAAGGAAGACAGGAGTGTATGGAGATGTATGGTATGAATATGGTGTTTATTCACATTTAGAGATAGAGTTTATCCTGCTGTTGAGTAAGAACAGCACAAGCTTTTAGCTAGGAAGTCTTTTAGAATGGTTTTGAAGGATAGGATGGTACTGCCCTGATGGACAGAGACAAGGAGTTGCAGACCTCAGCTACGTGGTGTGAGTTCAAACAGTACACAAAATTTGATAGATATGTGGACTACAAGGAATTTTTAGTCATTGGACTGCAATGACCAAATGGAAACAGATGTCCAGAATATTATTTAGTGCTGGACAAGCAGATAGATTCTTGATAATTTTATACAAAGTAAGAAACTCTGCATATATTAATTGATAACGTAAATCTAACATACAAGCCTTTTAATGTTATATGACAGGTTCTGTAAAGGGTATTTGCCACAAATTTAACAACTTTGTTACAGCATTGTTCATGTTTTGATTTTTGTGGTGCCTTAAAGTAAGGATAGGAGTGTCAAAGGATTGTAAGAAGGAGAGCTTTAGTTAAGTCAAAGTTTTTGAATCTGTAAAGCATCCTTAGGCTTTTTTTATGTAATTTTGTATATGCAGGTCGAATTTAAGACCATCCACTATTACCCCTAACTTGCTATGTACAAAAGTGCCTTCACTGGTTGTATTATCTATTGTCAAGCGAGAGCTTTGTTTTTTTTCCCCATGGAAGGATTTGGGGCAAACTTTTTTTTTTTAGATTAGAGCATAAATTGTGAGTTACAAAGCCACGTTTCAGTTACTGTTAAATACTTCCAGAGTAATTTCTGGAGGTGCGCCATGCTGTCAGATGTGCAAATGAGTGTGCAGTCATAATTCAAAATTAATTTTACATTTTTAATCAATAAGAGTCTACAATAACCTTGAACATAAAACTCAAGAGATCTCAACAAAACAACAATTTCCATAAAACTCACCATATCAAACTTGGGAACAAAATATGATGTAAATTGCTACCCACTTCCACCAGTCTGGGATACTCAACACAAACACACGCAGCTAAAAAGTTTCAACATCCAACATGTGAAATCTTAGGGGGATTTATATTTAAGAACTACCTACACATTCAACTTCTACAAATTCTAACCCTTGAATTTTGCCCTTAGCTTTCTAGATTTACTCAAAAATCAAGCTTCGCTATATGACCATATCTAAGCCTATCATGTAGTATCGACTGCCAAAGACTGTGGAAAAATTAACGTACTGCTCTTTGACTTTTGAATGATCAGCACTACGACTTGCAATGCTTGGTAGTTCAGAGGTATGCCATTACAATCACACTCTTAAAAAATATAAACAATAGTGAAAAATAGATCTCCTCCCATCCATAAAGTTTAAGTAGAAATAGGCCGTCATCACAATTTTTCGGTTACTCAAGTGTAAACGCACAGACTGCTGGAAGGAAAATCAAGGCCTCAATCTACTAAGAGATTCACATGCTAACATTCCAAGGAAACAACACATAATCTTGTTGAGTAATTCCAAAGTTGCATAAGAAATTCAAAATAAATGTTATGATAGAAGAAGACCTACAGATACATTTTATTCTTAGAAAGCAGCCAACATGGCAGCAAAACAGGCTGTAGTTAAGCTAGCTTTCTAACCTGGAAATTATAGGTAGGTACAGGCTAGACAGAAAGATGGCAGGGACTGTTTGTTGGGTCTGTGCACACTTTATGCTTTCAAGCAGGCTTTGAGGTAACCCAGTCATAGAAGAAACTGAGGTATGCCTGTGCTTTCGTATATTGTTCTCTTGGACATTCCAGCAGTATATGGGTGATACTGTTGGAATGCATCAATACAGCTGCTAGTTGCATTTTAGTACAGTCCATGGCAGTCATGTGCTGCAAGGCATATTAGTACATGCACTTTCTGAATACATTATTGGAGTGATGGACTACCATGCAATGGTTTTATGCCTTTGCCAGTTACATCCATCTATCAATAAAAATTCCTCCCAGGGTCAGAGTTGCTGGTGCCATGTCAGACTCAAAGCCTGTCACAAGTGGTGTACCACAGGGCTCAGTCCTGGGCCCACTCTTGTTTGGCATCTACTTTTCCGAAGTACAAGCAAACACAGGAGGGTTATGGCTGACAAAGTTTGCAGATGACTGCAAACTGGGCGCCATAGTGGAAAACACATCTGACACAGATATCCTTCAGAAGGGTCTCACAGAAACGGATAACTGGTGCCAGAGCCATGGCCTAAAGTTAAATGCCAAAATGCATAGTCATACAAAACAAGGTTACCCCTAGCTACCAAATAGGTGGCAATCCACTGAGCATAGAAGAAGTTATCAGGGACCTGGGGACCCAGGTTGATAGTAGTCTGTCATTCGACACCCATGTAGCTAAAGTAGTTAGGAAGACCTTCTACATTGCCCACCTTATCATGAAGGGATTCTCATCTAGATCAAGGGAGGTCATAGTCTCCCTATACTCATCACTCATCAGACCAATGATTGAGTACAATGCCCCATTCGGAATGTATCTGACCCGACACTTGCAGCAGCTGGAGAGGCCACAAAAGTTCCTCACCAAAAGGATAAAGGGTCTCAAACATCTGTCCTATGCTGCCCGACTGAAAGAACTCCAGCTCTATTCAGTGCTCAGAGGTGACCTTTGCCTAACATACAAGGCCATGTCAAACCCAGATTTGATGAATATGCTTCACCTCAAAAATCTAGATCCGTCAGAGCCACAAGGGCGGAGACTTAAACCTCGACACGGCTATTAATAGGACGCGCTGCAGGGATAGATTCATCACCCAAAGACTCCCTATGCTGTGGAATAAAATCCCGGTATATGTGAGGCAGAGCACCTCGCTGGCCTTGTTCAAGAGAAATCTTGACCAATGGATGGGAGATCGCAGATATACCCCAGGGATTACCTCAGTGTCACTGCTCAACAGAGGCACAGCAAAATAATGGGTATAGTTCCCCATACTAAAGGGGTGGCGTAAGCCACAAAACTATGGCTAGGCTTGTAAATGCCCTCGGGCAGATAGCCTAGTATGAACCTATGAACCTATGAGAATGGCCTCCACATTAATCTTATTACAACATATGTTGGTAGTAGTCATGATGCCTACACAGGGGGACAAAGTGCCCTATGGGTGATGCTCAGGTATGGGGATATTTCTCAGCAATTAGTGCTAGGTAGGTATAACAGTATGACAATACATACATGGGTGCATTTTATAGCTGTTTGACAGTTTATTGCTGGTATATGTTTCTCACAGTTTTACCAGGTGACTGTAGTTACTGGAGCTATTGCTCATAACACAAACAGGTGCCCCATCCATGCCTGCTGATCTGCTAAGGACACATTTAATAGATCACACACCATGGCACATAAAACCACTGAGTGAGCTTTTGATGAGATAAAAGCAATATTTATGTATCTGGAAATATCTGTGGTGAGAGAAGAGTGGAGTTACCAAGAAGCCATGGGTAAGGATGGCCATGCCCTTATATGCAGACTCAGACAACCTGGCCACAGCTAGTTCAGAATTTTGAGTCATTACATGCCATATATACAGCTATACATAGAACAACATGGAATGTCAAACCAAACACATGTGTAAACATGCTATGCATCAACCCCTATATCACTAGGTGGGTTGCAAACTGGCTCACAGAGAGAACTCACAGTATGAAAGTAGCTGACTCCAAGTCAGACTGCAGACCAGTCATGAGTGGAGTCCCACAGGGTTCGTTCCTGGGTCCTCCCCTGTTTGGTATCTCTCTGAAGTCCAGGCCAACACGAAGGGACTCTGGCTGACAAAGTTCAAAGACGATTGCAAGTTGGGAGATATTATTAACTCCCCAAGTGATGCTGACATCCTACAGAAAGGCCTCACTGAGACCAACGACTGGTATTAGAACCCTGGCCTTAAGCTCACTGTCAAAAAATGTGTCGTCATCCATGCCATCCTAACCGGGAAAAACCCGGTTCCCATGAATTACCACATTGATGGTAGTCCACTGAACACAGAAGGCATTATAAGAGATCTGGGAACACACATTGACAGCAACCTCTCTTTTGACGACCACATTGCCACTGTGGTCAGAAAGTCCTTTTATGTGGCACATCTCATTACTAAGGGTTTTGTATCCAGGAAGAAAGAGGTCATTGTCACCCTCTACTCTTCCCTCATTAGGCCAGTCATCTAGTACACTGATCCATTTAGCATGTACCTCATTAAACACCTGCAACAACTGGAGAGGCTGCAAAGGTACCTCACAAAAAGGATCATGGGCTTTAAATACTTGTCCTATATGAGCACACTCAAAAAATTTCAACTATCCTCTGTCTCATATCGCCTACTTAGAGGTAATCTCTGTTTGACTTACAAAGCCATGTCTAACCCAGCTCTGTTAAAATGCTACAGCTAAAAAAATCCCAATCCCTCCACACTACATGCTCCTGAGACCTCAAATTCATTACCACAATCAACAGAAAAAGTTGGAGGGACAGGTTCATAACCCAGACTGCCCATGCTATGGAACAGACTTCCCATACATGTCAAGCGGAGTGCCTCACTGGACCTCTTCAAGAAAAATATTGATGAGTGGATGGGAAATAGAAAACTCACCCCTGGGATCACTGCAGTGGCTCTACTCAACAGAGGCACTGGGAACTAAGGATGGGAGGCATGATGCCTGGGTAATCCTATGGGCTAGGCTTGTAAAGGCTCCAGGGCCATTAGCCTAGTACATACCTATGAATCTATGAACATTTGAAAGACACATGAATATATATGACGTTCAATAGTGAGTATCATATGTATACAAGTGTTACAATCTATGAAAGACAAGTTTATGACCACACCATGCAGGTAGTCATATGCAGTAACACATGATTTAGACATTAATGAGGCATGTCAGTTCCAACTTTAAATGCTGTAGATCAGCAAAGTGTACTACAAATACTGCAGAACTGTTGTGTGCATACAGAACACAGGTATTTCTGACAATCATTTAACAGTGACTGTGTGTAGTCACAGTACAGGTATATTTTGAACGTGTGTGTGTGTGTGTGTGTGTGTGTGTGTGTGTGTGTGTGTGTGTGTGTGTGTGGATGATTGGCACTGTGAAGAATAGCCACAGTATGCAAAATGTGATTCGTAAACATTGACAGACTGAGCACATACGTCAAATGTGGCTGCATTGCAGTTCTGTAGTTCATACATAAATGAAATGTGATATGGGGCATGTACACACCTTGTACTGTACATGTGCTCTTTGCATATATGCAACAGGTAAGTGACAGATGTAATTGCACACATTACATAGTGATAGCGGACAATGAGACAGTTATAAATCTGTTGCATGTTAGTACAGTACTGTTTAATTGCATGTGTATTATGTGTGTGTGTCATGAGTGATATGCACATGAGGGATATCAAGTTAGTTACTGCACCCTGTGAAGTGTATGACAGGAAATGGATGTACATTGGAGTATGTATGCCTACATGGAAGGCAATATAAAACAGTAAAGCAGATATGTGGCATGAGGGTTTCATATAGTTTTGATCATAGTACATACATAAACATTTCACACAAAGGTCAGTGCAGGTGTCCCTTAACATGAATGTCTCTATAATGCAGGGCTACTGTGTACTGACAAATATGTAAAGTAAAACCATGCAATTGTGTCTGAAATGCATAATGATACTGGTGAGGTGCACAATAGTGCATGTTCTGATGGAAATCAGTAAGTGTGTTGTTCACCTGGTTATTATAGGTAATGCTCAATTTGCACATGTTACACATTTATAGAATGTAGAAAAGTAAGTGCAAAATACAGTAACACTCTGAAAGACAATGTTAGAATAAATACCTGTGGTATCAGATAAAAGAATGGCTACCAACATGCACAGTGTGCTATGGTAAGAGAGTTATTATCACCAGAGGCGGGAAGATGCTGAGGTAGATGAACTAATGTAGACAAGGCTGGCCATGCACTGCACTACATGTCTGAATATCCCTGCTATGTTAGGATCCATCATCCTCATGCTGTTGTACTAGACCTCTGCTGGTGGAGTGAAGCTTGTCAAGGGCCTACCTGCTGTGATAACTCATTTAAGTATGGCTTACGCCAATCATCATTAATAAAACTCATTAACATTGAATGTTATCAAATCACATTGGCACGTGACGGTGTAATCTGTTCAGTGAACAACATTATCATCTTTGTTATCATCAACACACTTTTTTTCCATTTTTCAGTATGAGATGGGGGTGTTGCATTGACTGATGGCATCTGTATCAATTTAGTGGCACTCCTACATTCCTTGACAGTCATGGCTGACAGTTGCAAGTCTTCTCTCACACAATTCTTCCATCCCTCCTGGATGCACCCTTTTCTTATTTCCTTCTTCCAGTCTGGCTCACAGCTTCTTCAACAGATTGCTTTCTGCACATACACCTGAACCCTTGTAATCTATTCTTATTGACCATCTCTGCATTTGGAGCTACTTGGGCTTCTACTTTGATAGCTTCATTTCTTTCTCTGTACCCCATTGTGCACCCTACCACTGATCACTGGCAGCTCATCTCCATTACTTCTAGCTTCCTGAACTGCTCAGCCCCCACTGTCCAGGTTTTTGTGCCATGCAGTAGTACTGGTAACACCATTGTTTTGTACACAGCTTCCCTGTTACTTGTCTGTCACATACTACACTTGAACGTCTGGGCCAGATGACTGTAGCCCCTCTGATTCTAGCTTTGACCTCCTCATTCAGGATCCTCTTTTCCTTAAAACCCCTCCCAGATACTTGAAGATTTTAACCTGCACTGTTATTTTATCTTATATCTCAAAACTCAAAACTCAGATACTTCTGATATCCCCTGTTTGCTGCCATTACAGTTGTGTTATCTGTACTCAGTGTCATCCCATGTGCCTTCAGTTTTGCTTTCTATTCCCCTATCCTTTGCTGACGTTCTTGTTCCGAGTCTGCTTGTAAGGCCACATTGTCTGCATTCAGCAACCTTGTTCATATGTCCCCTCTGACCTGTTTGCTAATGTAGTCCATCACCAGTATGAAAAGTATTGGGCTCATTTTTGAACCCTGATGCGTATCCACTCCCACTGGGAATGTCTCTAAGAGTGTGAACACTATTTGTACTTGAGTCATTGGGTCCTTGTACATAGCCTGCACTAATTCGGGTCCATGTTCATAGGTTCATAGATTAGGTTCATAGATTAGTATTAGATTCAGCTACCAAAAAGAATAAAATGGGAACGACTAAATCTCGAATGGAAAAGAGTAAAACAAAAAGCAAAGAACAAGGACATCATTGAAAATAAATTCATCATATGTCCATAGTTGGCCAACAACCAGGAAGTAATGAAATGCATACAGTAAGTGAAGGGACAACTTTTAAATTTACACTATTCCCTTTGTAGTTTGATCTTGGAGTTGGTATATATAGTTAGGGAGGTGAGGGGAGCTGCACATTTGGTGGTGTGGGGAGGCACAGACCCCCACCTTAGTTGGTCTTGTTTGTGATGTTGGCTGACTATTGTCTATTGATGCAGTTCTTTTCGATTATATCCTTGTTCACTGCTTTTTTCTTTCACTGTTTTCCATTCCAGATTTAGCCATTTGTGTTTATTGTTTTCGCTAGCCAAACATAGAACCCATTAATTATACCAATGTTTCTGGGGTTTTGAACCATCGCAGGACTAAGATTTTGTCATATGCTTTTTCCAAGTCTAGGAATGACCAGTTTGACATTTTCCTCATCTCTAACTTCTTCCCAACTGTCTGTCTTAGTGCAAACATTTGACAGTTGTGCTGCATTCTTATCTAAATATAAGCTGCTCATCTCCCATCTTACTTTCTACTGCTCTGCATAGTCACTTATCAGTCACCGTCTGCAAAACTTTCATACAGTGTGACAGGAGCTTAATAACTCTGTACTGCCCACAGTTGTGGATGTCTCCTTTGGTCTTGTACACTGGCACTAGTATGCTTATTCTCCAGTCATCTGAGATACGTCTTTCTCTTCCCTACTGCTATGAATACCCTCAGGAGACATTGTCTCCCAGCTCAACCAACATCTTGATCATATCTGCTGTGACCTCATCTGAGCCTGCTGCTTTCTCTGGATTCATTTTCCTAGATACTGTTCTTTTTTCTTCTACTGCTACCTCCTTTTTTCTTTCATCTTATGATTTGTCTGGGGCAATA
The DNA here is from genome assembly GCF_019279795.1 of Protopterus annectens. Classification (NCBI taxonomy): domain Eukaryota; kingdom Metazoa; phylum Chordata; order Ceratodontiformes; family Protopteridae; genus Protopterus; species Protopterus annectens. Next base: position 1,187,177,689 of record NC_056726.1, read on the forward strand.
CAGCTTCTGTGGAGTTTTCTTCTGTCAAAAGCTGCTGGAAGTACTCTTTCCATCTGCCTTTGGTTTCCTGTGGACTGGTGCACAGGTTGTTGTTGTCACTCCTCATGAAGAATGTCTGGCTGTCTTCTTTATCTTTCTGTCTTTGCTTTGCAGACTGAAAGAGTTTCTTTTTGCCATCTAATGAGTCACTTTCCAGAAGCTGGTAGAGTGTCTCTGGTCTCTTGCTCTTTGATATTACAGCTCCGCTCTTAGTCTCTGTTTTAGCCAAACAGAATTCCTTAGCCTGGTCCATCTTTTCGATCTCCCCCTTTTTCCTGCACTTCTTCTTTCTTTTCATGACTTATTGGACTTCTGCATTCAGCCACCAGTATTCCTGATCCACCTTTATTTCCATACCTGGCTCTGCTGCATGTTGGTTCTATAGTCCTTACACATGCTGTTTTGAGGCACTGCATTCTTCAACTCCACGTACTTGATTTTCTTCTTGAAGTGCTTGAGTCCATTCCTTGTACTCTTGTGCTTTCTCTCTACCCAACTTTCTGGTCTTTGGCTTAGTCTCCTTTGGCGTTATGGCCTTTTCTGACCACTGCTCACAGCTGATGACTTGGCAATCACTGATTCTTCCCAATGCCCTTACTAGGAGGAAGTCTACCTGAGTCACCTGTTGGTCACTCTTATATGTGATCTTGTGATTGTCTCTCTTGCTGAACCATGTGTTGGACACCATCAAGACATTTGCTAGTGAATAGTCTAGAATGTTCTTTCCTTCTTTATTTCTGTTGTCCCACTCATGTGGGGCAGTCCTCATATCCTGATCAGCCTTTCCTAATATGTGCTATGGAGTTACCCTTTGTCAACCTCAATTCATGCTGTCCTGCTTTTTCTAGCTGGTCCTTCAACTGCTGTCTAAATGCATTCTTTTCATCACTATCACAGCCCTGCTGTGGGGCACAGGATGTGATTATGACAGTGCCCTATCCCTATATTGGAGTCTGATTGCCATAAGTCTGTTACTAATTCTCATGACATCCATCACTGTCTTCTGAACTCTCTGCCTCCCCACAATTTAAAACCCATTTCTAGTCTGTCCTCCTCCTAACTAGTAGACTCTGGATCCCAAGCAAAGAGGATTATAAGTACTGACCTTCCATCTTGTCTCCTGGATACACAGGATGCCCTGCCTCCTCCTTAGCATCATGTCATCCACTTCCAAGTTCTGTCCTGTCAGTAAACTTACATTGAGTGTATCAAGTCTTAGCTCACTTTTTGCAGGTTGATTAGTTTCACATCTAACTTTTGCTCAGCAGAGCTATCCCAGGTAACCCAAGCTGGGCAGTGGATACTGGTTTGTAGCTTATAGAGCTAAGGCTGATCTGATTTATGGCAGTGTCCCATAGGGGTACATACACCACTACCACTCCAATCCACTTATCACTGGCACATTCCTTTGTCCACATTAGTTAACATGACCAAACCACCTAGGACTAATTTTTACATTCTTTGTCTAGCCCTGACACAGTGCAGAGTCTGTGCTTTATGTGGCCTGGTCACATTAATCATGTATATGAGCCTCTTGCAAAAGTTTTTGACAAAAAAGAGAAGATTAGTCTTTCATAATGTATTTCAGGAGATATGAGCCCCATAAACATGGGTGCAGTCTCTCATGTTACAAGTGATACCAGCACTGATAAGGACAAGTCAGACTGGAAAAAAGTTCTGTCATAATGATTTCAAAATTTCTTCAAGGAATATGAGCCCCTCAAAGGCAGACACAGCCTCTTAGATTGCATGTGATACAAAACAGGCTAATGAAATGTGGTGAAAGCCTCATAAATGCAGATATTTTCAATGACCAAACCCATTCTACAAACCACTTTATTAGATGGAACTGATGAATCTCTGGATCATAGGATCAGGGGAGATTACTAGGCCATCGATCCAGAGGTTATTTTAAGCCTAGCCATTTCATCCCAATGTAATACAGTGAAAATGCTAGCCAATACCAAAGTTAGCATTTAGTGATGACTGCCCATGTCCAGGAGGGTTGTGAGTACTATTCCCAGTAAGAAGTTATGGTGCCCCATACACTTGTCCAGGTTCCTCTTGAAAAGTATCATAGAAGTGGTCTATTTCACATAAATTAGTAACCTTTTTCTAAAGATGTGGCAGTCACTGGGAGATACATCTGTCTCTCCAGCATGTCCTGTTTTAGTCACAGGCCATGTTTAGGTCCTCAGAATGGGTAGCCATAGTCCTGTTTGATTTACTGATATGCATCAAGTTTATTAGGTTTTTGTCCTGGATTGCTCTGTAGGCCAGGCATAAGTCTCCTCTAAGAAGTTTATATGACACGGAGTATAGTGGACAGGGACTTTAGTCGGTCTGTGCAAGGCACATGCTCGAGCCCCTTGACCTTCTTTGTCAGAAACTTTTGAGGTATTTCCAGTTACTGTAGGTGCTTTGTACAGTACATGCCAAATAGAGCATTATACTCAATTATTCGCCGGGACAGTGCTGAGTATAGAGAGGCTATAGCCTCTTTTGCTCTAGAGGTGATGCCATTACTAATCAAGTGTGCTACATAGAAAGCCTTCCTTACTACACTAGACACATGGTGGTCAAAGTTAAGGTTGTAGTTAACTTATGATGCCAGGTTCCTTACCACTTCCTCGGTACTTAGGGTATTGCTGTTGATTTAGTAGTGTAAAGGGACATTGTTTGTGCCAAAGGGAATGATGATGCATTTCTTTGCATTCAGTTTCAGACTGTGACTGATACACCAGTCATTGGTCCTCATAAGACCCTCCTGGAATATACTGACATCATTTGGAGATTCAATGATTGCACCTAGTTTGCAGTCATCTGCAATCATGGTCAGCCACAACCCCTTAGGTTTGACCTGAAATTCTGAGAAATATATACCAAACAGTAGGGGGCCCAGCACTGACCCCTGTGACACCCTGCTGCTGACAGGTCTGCTGGTTGATGTGGAGTCACCCACTCTGATAGTATGTGTCTGGTTTGTGAGCCAGTTTGCAATCCATATTACAACTAAGGCATTTACATTCAGTTTGCTAAGTTTATCGGTAATGCCTGAATGTGGGGTTGTGTTGAAAGCCTTTGTGAAGTCAAGCTATGCTGTGTGCACATATTTACCCTCGTCAATGGCCCTAGTCACATTTTCAAAGAAGTCCACCAGATTTAACAGTCAGGATGTGCCCCTGATGAAGCCTAATTGGGTAGGATCCAGGGTTTGGAGATCACCTATGTCCTTATTTATGAGGTCCATAATGGTACATTCCATGGCCTTACAGATGAGGCTGTTCAGGCTTATGGGTCTGTAATTCCCTGGGTCTGTTGCTAGGCCACCTTTGTGGTGGGGAATAACTGTTACTGTTCTCCATTCTGCAAGAAAAAAACATGTATTTAGGCTATAATTCAAAAAGGGTACTTAATGGTGATGCTAGTTTATGTTTTAGCCTGTTTAGAAGACAGCCTAGGATGTCTTCTGGTCCCATAGAGACTGTGTTTTTTACCTAGGACAAGGCTTTGAGGACCTGCTCTTCAGATATGTAAGGTTGGGGGAAGTTTGGGGAAAGGTTTGTGATAAGTTAGGAGGGGATAAGGGATCTAAATTTTCACCAGAGCTATCTGCTAGCAGGTTTGCTTTTTCTGCATGGTCAGTGTGTGTGATACTGTTGGTCACTAGTTCTGCACATATTTGGGTCCTACCTTTTAGGCTACGTACATAGCTGTAAAAGGCCTTATGGTTATCCTTGGCTGTACTTGCTGAGTTTCTCTCAAAAGAACCCTTAGAGGATTTGACAAGTAGTCTTATTTGCTTGTTGAGGATGAGGAGGGTGCTATTCCATTGTTGGGGCCTTGCCTTTGTTTTCTTGGACAGCAGCTTTTTTGCATTTATTGTAACATTTATTGATGCTGGATGTCCACCATGGCAGCTTGTTTTTTCTTGGGGCTCTAGCTTTGATTCTTTCTGGCACGGCTTAGTTTATACACTTATGCAAGTGACTGTAGAGGGCTTTAGTGTAATCTTTGGCATAGATACCACTTCCATCTTGCTGTGGGACATAGAATGCATGTATACCTTTGCCTAGGAGGGTATAGTTTGCCTTGGTGAAGTTTTTTAGTCTGATTTCACCCTTTGTGAGTTCTGAAGTTAGTGCCAGCAAGAAGGTGACTGTTTTGTGGTCAGATTTAACTAATGAGTGTCTGACAGTTGTGGCAGTGCATCTGATATCTTAGTGAAGACCAGATCAAGAATATTTGTTCCTCTTGTTGGGGTATGAACAATTTATTCCAGGGCATTGAATTAACAAAGTCAAGGACCTTTTGCACTAGCAAGTTGGGACTAGTATAAGTTTCCCAATTGATGGTTGTATAATTAAATCCCCCTTAACCAGAGTGTTTGGCAAAATTTGGATTGTTTCCAGTTTGGTCAAGTAGCCTTCATAAGCATCGTGACCCATGGAGGGAGATCTGTAACTCAGACAAAAGTCATCATCATCATCCCCTTTTTCCCATTTACATGGGGTCGGGGTATCGTATTAACTGTCGCCAACTCTCTCGATTCAGTGCCACTCTCCTGCCTTCTTCAACACTCATGCCTGACTGTCGCAGATCTTCTTTCAAACAATCCATCCACCTCTTTGCTGGATGCCCTTGCTTCCTCTTATCTTCTTCCTGTCTGTCCCAAATCTCCCTCACCAGATTGTCTTCTGCTTTTCTACACATGTGCCCATACCATCGTAATCTGTTTTCTTTGATCTTTTCTGCAATTGGAGCTATTTTGGCTTCTGCTCTTTTGTCCTCATTTCTTCGCCTGTCCCGCAGTGTGCATCCTACCACCTTTCTCAGGCACTTCATTTCCATCACCTCTAGCTTCTTCAACTGTTCTGCATTTACTGCCCAGGTTTCTGTACCATACAGTAGTACTGGTCGCACCACTGTCTTGTACACCTTACTTTTCAGCTTCTTTGGCATTATTCTGTCATATACTATACCTAATACTCTATGCCAGTTGGCTGCAGCCCCTCTGATTCTAGCTTTGACCTCTTCATTCAGATTACCCTTCTCCTCAACCACCCCTCCCAGATACTTGAAGCTGTTTACCTGTTCCACTATCTTCCCATCTATCTCTATTCTCAGCTTCTTCTGATTTCCCCAATCTGCTGCCATTACCACTGTCTTATCTGTGCTTAGTTTCATCCCATGTGCCTTCAGATTTGCATTCCCTTCTCCTATCCTTTGCTGAAGTTCTAGATCAGAGTCTGCCTGTACTGCCACATCGTCTGCATACAGCAGCTTTGTTGCTCTGACCCCTCCAACATGTTTGCTGATGTAGTCCATTACCAGTATGAACAGCAGTGTCAGACAAAAGTGTTTTCCTAAATATAGTTCTATAGTGGTAGCTCATGGTGTGCTGTCATGTTTTGTTTGTTAAAAATAAAAATAAAAAAATCTTTTAACTAAGAATGAGGTTTCACAGGCTTTTAAGCTGGTAAACTCTAATATGTCTTCCAGGAATGTTCAAATAAAGGACTAACCTCTAAACTTTGGGATTGGCTCCTTATTTTATCATCTCTGAGATTTTCCTCCAATCACCTCCTTTGACCCTCCCACAACTGACTGTAACTCCCTTTAAATAACTAACTTGTTGATTGTTATATATTAGAACAGGAACAATCATCCTTCTATTCACTTAACTGAAAAAAAAAGAAATATATATATATATATATATATATATATATATATATATATATATATATATATGTGTGTGTGTATATATATATATATATATATATATATATATATATATATGTATATATGTATATATATGTATGTATATATATATATATATATATATATGTGTGTGTGTATTTGAAATTTAAACAAGGTGTCTTCCTCAAAGAGGGAGCGTATCAGAGAGAGTCTCCAAAATGCACTAGCAAAATGTTTTTTTATCTGGACTAATCTTTCATATTCTATTGGTTATTCTCCTATCTTGAGGATACTGTGCACCATGTTGATGCCCAAAGAGGTTAGTCTATACAACTCTTCCTCCAGTAGGGCACCATGTAGAATCTATGCTGCTACCCACAATTACATCCTTGGGTAAGCCTGAGGTAGAAACACTCACTGTATACTTGAGAGGTGGGAGAGACCCCACAGATACACAAGGAAAACTCCATACAATCATTGCCCAGAGGTCAGGATTGAACTTTGTTCCATGTGCATGGCAGGTGAAGGTGTTAAGCATTAAGGCAAATTGCTCTGTTTTTGCAAGTCTGATAAGTAGGCTGCAGATGGCTTATATGTGACACATTTTTATTTAGAGCTATTGTCCATTGATGTATGCTTGTTATTGGACATGTAATGAGTTCAACACATACAACAATGTAGAGGTTAAGCATTATTATCCTACTGCAGATTTTGTCCTACATCTCATAACAGTGTGCTCAGCATTAAGTTTATGATGTGAACATGACACATTCAAGTATTCCTATAATACATGATTGATGAACCAAAAGTACCTTCCATGTATATGCATTTCTCAGCAGAACAGGCAGTACATTTGCATGCACATATAGTACTTTGCTTATGCTTAACAATTAACTGCATCAACTTTAATCATTTCACAAAAGCGGGTGTTTCCCCTGCAATAACTTTCTTATTGTTGTAGTCATCTCAATTAATATTCGATTGGTGTATTTGCATACAGGTGTAGCTGTGCTCTTCACAAATGACTGCTGCTTCTCTGCAAACCTCAGGACTTTGAATACCACCATTAAAATTTACATTTAGATTTCAACCAAAAACTTTATAAGCATTCAACATTATTTGTCATTTATTCCCTTCTAATGTTCTTAGGCAAATAACTGCAATTGAGGTGCTGCAGTTAAGTGGTTCAAAGTGTCAGGGGTAATAAGTGAAAAAAGAATGCTAAAGAAAATAAAAAGTAAGATGCATAAAACAGTGGTGTGGCCAGTGCTTCTTTATGGCACAGGAACCTGGACAAAGAAGGCAGAGCAGTTGAAAAAGCCAAATGTGATAGTAATGAAGTGTCTGAGATGAGTAAGTGGATGAATACTGTAAGACTGATGAAGAAATTAATTACTGAGTCCAATCCCTTCTGATATCAGAGCAGAAGGCAAAGTAGTAGCAATGAGAAAAAAAAAACAGTTCAGGAGGAGAAATTATGGTGTTTTTGTCACATGTTCAGAAAAGTAGAAGACAATATTGGCAAAGCAGATTTAGGAGAGAAAAGAAGAAGGCAAGAGGAGACAAGGCTATCCAACCAAGATGTAGATGGATTGCAGGAGATAAGGCCTGAAACAGGAAGTCATGAGTACTGATGAAAGTAAGAGATTGTCCCTGACAGAGATAAGTGGCAACAGTTGGCATAACATCCCAGCTCCACGGGAAAACATATTTGTCATGAATTGTACTATAAAATGTTTTTTTATCCGTCACTGACATGTTAGAAAATGCATATTCATTTCATGTGTATAAGTTCTTCTTCGTACAATGCAATTCATAACCATTCACAACAAATAAAATATCTCAAAGGTCAATTAAAAAAACTGCTCATTCCACAAATGAATTAGGAAATGAACATCCTCTGCTTTAAATCTAAATGATTCAATAATTTGTCCCAAGCTTTATAACTGCTAATAGGAATGTCCTTTTTCATTCTTTCATGCACCATTGGTCTTCTTTTAACTGCAAAATGCTGCTGCAGTCTGTACACCCTGTCATAAACAATCTTTACTGCATAATATTCTGTTGAATTTTTTGTTTACAACTATCCATGCCGGTTGCTTTGCTAAGTTGTTTTGCCCCTCCCACTTCCATCTTCTTTGATGGAATTACCATCTCCTCTTGTATTACTACAAAACCACTAGTCTTCTCAAGTTCCTGAAAACATCTTTCCATATTGTGAGGCAAGGATGATGCAATCTCATTTCTCGGCTCCTTTAGACATCATTTTTTAAGTGCCATCATCCAAACTGCCCTCTAACATCATCTACAGCATGTTCCCTTAGAATATCAGTGCTGCTTCACAGTCTAAGCACAGCACTACCAGCAGCTCCAGTGTCCAGTAAACTACCTTCTAATTTGTTTAGCAAATGCTCTTATCCTCATCCATTTCACTCCAGAAAAGAGCTCTGCAGGTCCACCTGTTGAAAAGAATAAAGGACCCTAGCCAAACATTTCCTAGTTTGTGTAAATACCACTGAGGGTCTCCCTTGAAAGTGGTCTGTAGCTTAGGGGGATTAACTACACATGTCATGCAGTGTTTTATCTTTAAATGTAAGCAATATCAGGAGCATTTTAGTCATTTAATACTTCAACAGATAATGAATTCGAATGTAGACATCATTCATAAATGTGTTTGGTGGAGAGAGAATAAAAATTTTTATGAGAAAGATAATTTTTCTTTTGGTTTTGACGAGTGAAGAAATGTTGCAACATTTATTTGAACATAGAGCAGAATTAAAATATTAGATAACATGGTTATTGAGCCAGGTAGAAATACAATGTGTGATCTCTGGCTTAATGAAAGACTTATAAAATACGTAATCTGCATTCATTAGTAAATCAAAACCATATCCCTTAACTGTCCAGATTTTCACAGAATGTCCAGATTTTTGCCTAATTTTTTTTCCATTTCTCATAAAGTTTTAGTTTTCTAGCAAGTCATTGTTGATTTATGTCAAAATATAAAGACAGACATTTGAGTTTCAGACTTCATACACTTCAGAAAATCCATGCTAATTCATAACCTGCTATTCTATCAACTTTCTAAGTTTGTAAGAGCAATATTTAGAAAATGTCCCTATTTTTCAGCCTTTGTTCCCCATTGTTTATAGCTTTGTCCAGGTTTCTTGTTCTAACAGCTTGAGAGGTCTGATCAAAACAAGTAAGTTATTTAAAAATACAATTTCCTTTTCAAAGATGACAATCTGTGTTTCTCCTACTTCAGTCCCACCCTCAAAAGGACTGTCTGTCTTTTTCCTTAACAGAACACGTTTTACTCTATAGCTATTTATAGTATATTTTGAGCAGGGACTTTGGCTAATCCATAGGTGAGATAAATAGAAAAAAGAAGGTCTAGATATGAAATACTTAAAAGAGACTGATTTATCTGAAAATGAGAATAACAAATTTGCACCTGAAAGAGGAGATTGCAGTGCCAGAATAGATTAGATTTATCAATAAACAGTCAAGCAGAGTGAAATGAAAAGTAATAAATGCTCTAATCTGATCAAACAGAACTCCTAATGAAGGTACAAGCATGGGAAAGTACAAGCCTGTTAAAAGATCAGTAACACAACACTTGACTATGGTTACAGTGTTTGCTGTCAAATGTGTTTAATGCATTGTAGGAAAGATCACCAAAACATGAGAGGTTTATATAGGACATGGTCATGGTGATAGGTGGCACTAAGGTAATTGTGAGCTTGAAGGCACTGTTCAGAGAAGGAAAAAATAATGAATTGAAAAGAGAGCTTATAATGAAGCTGTGTCAGTGCTCTGTGCATTTTGGAGTAGATTAATAAAGTATTATATAACACACAGGTAGGCATCTCTAAAATAAATTATTTCAAAATGCAAGAGTGCTTACGGATTTAGATACTGATAATAAATGGGCAAAAGGAAGCAATTTTTTTGCAATGTCTGGTCAAAGTCAGAAAAGAAACTGGCTTAACAGAACTGAATAGAGTTAAAAAGATTCAGAATAATGAAACAAGAAGAAATTATGGGTGGTATTCATACTCCCACAATTCACATGTGTGCAAAATATGTGAAGAGTGCACGATACATGCAAATTGACTAAGAACAAAAGAACAGTTCTAACTTTGAAATATCCCATTATTGTGCCAAACCACCCATGGGAGGTTCATGCATCTTAACCAGTGGCGGCTGATGACTTCAAATCAAAGGGGGGCTGCATGAGACAGCTGAATGGGTGGGGCCAACAAGAAGGGATGTGGCCAACTAGAAATGGGTGCAGCTACGCTAAAAGATGCAAAAAATGGGACTTTAATTAAATACACTGCCCTGGGTCCCAAACTGTCATTATGAGAGTCCAATTAAGACAAAATGAAGTGTAGAAGAAAAAAAATATTTCAATGCATTAGCTATATGATAGCTTACTTAATCTCTAGATGGAAACAACAAGGTTGTCAGACATGAAAAAATAAATTACTTTTTAAATACATTACTGGAATGCCAGTCAAAATCAAGTATAACAAAACAAGCAGCACTCAACTCAAACCAAATCTCCTTGCACTGTAGTTCTAAATATAATTTATATTCAGCTTTATAAAAGTACCAAGTAACATGCTGAAAGTAGCAATCTCTGTGATACCCCCACTTATTAAAATGTTTCTTATCCAAAAACGACCTGCTACCTGACAACTATCTACTTTTTATATGGGGAAAACATGATCAAAGTAAAAAATGAACAGCAAACAAGAAACAAGCTCAAGATAAATTGTTTAAAGGATTAGTGCACAGGTTATGGGCAACACATGATAGATTGGCATTCTGTTTAGTTTACGGGTAAAGCCTGCAAAGATGATTGCAAGTCTCCAACAAATGTAATGAGCTTTTGAAAATACTGCAATCCTGTTCTTTATTACAAATACTGTCAAATGCATTTCAATACCTAAGGCTTATATGCTATCAAGTTATGTAAATATTCTCTGCATGGCAACAAAGAAAAGGCTTTCAATGTTGATAATTCTTTAACAGTACACTTACTAAAGCTTACTTGCATCTTACAATCTCAGACAAGCTTACCTAAGCATTCCTACTTAAACACAGAGCAACAGGCACTGCAACAACAACATACATTTTCTGAATAAGAAACGTAAATCAACAGTATAAAAATATGACAGAAAACCAGAGCATTCTGCAACATCAAGGACAGATGAAAAGCCACTGTAGTACTTGTGTCTACCTTGGATGGGGGGATACTCTGCACATTTACACTGCATAACTACTCCTTGCCTTGCTTGGACACATCCAGAGTCACTACATGGGGGAGTGTGGTGCAACAAGTATGTTACAATTTGAAATATCTCTGGCTGATGGTGATCGCCCTGACACATTTGTCATACCTCTCAACCTCAGAGCAAGAAATCTGGACAAAGCCATAAATAGAAGTGGGACAAAGGCCCAAAAATAAGGACAATTTTTAAATATTGCTCTTTTAAACTTCAATCTTTAATGATTTACTACTAATTTGCCAGAAAACCACAATTTTATGAAAAATGGACCAAAAAAGTAATTCAAAAATATAAAAAAGCCACACAATACAGCTGGGAACCTGTCAAAGAAGGGACATTTTTTAATATTAGGACTGTTAACTTGAGCAGCTGACAAAATAAGAGAATCTACATGCATTTCTGAAATTAAACGTTATGTATAACTCTGATCATTACAATTATTTATTAATTGTAAACCCTCCACGTTTTCTTCCAAATTTGCCATTTTGTGGAGGGATTACTAGGGGGAGAGCAACATTTTGAGCTAAAATTGGGGACAGTTGAGAGGTTTGGATATACCTAATTCTATAAAGGGATTTATTTGCATGTACCTCTCAACCTCTTAACATAGGAAATCTGGACAAGGCCAAATATATTGGGGGAAGATACAGATAGTAGTAAAAATTGCTCTTGTATAAACTTAGTTGACAGAGTAACAGGTCTTGCTTTAGCATGCATTTTTCTGAGGTGTATGAAGTCTGAAACTCAGCATCTGTCATTATTTAGTGACTTCATTCCTAAATGATTTGCCAGAAAACCACACATTTTATGAGGAACAAATCAAAAATAAGAAGCAAAAATCTATTCATTCTGCAAAAATTTGGACAGTTGAGAAATATAGTTCAGCCAGGGCTGTCTTTGAGTTTGCCGCCCTTCCCCCCTCACAAAATCAGGTCTATATTAGAACAGTGAAGTTTCAAAACTTTGCATGTTCTAATATCGACCACTATTCAGCAAAAGCTGAAAATATCGAAGCAACAGAAAACCACATTTTTTCCTAGGGAAAGAATTTGTTTGTTTGTTTCTGTTGCTTCTGTATTTTCAGCGCTATGGTGGAAAGTTATGGGTCGGGTTCAGGTAAGTGTGCGATTGAGTGCGGTTAGGTTAGTTAGGGTTAGGGTGCGGGTTAGGTATGTGTGCGATTGTGTGGACATGAGGGTTAGGCCGGGTTAGGTGAGTTAGGGTTAGGGCGCAGGTTAGGTATGTGTGCGATTGTGTGGACATGAGGGTTAGGGTGGGGTAGGTGAGTTAGAGTTAGGGAGCGGGTGAGGTGAGTGTGCGATAGTGACGGACCTTTGGGTTAGGGTTTGCGTTAGGGTAAGTGGATAGTTAGTGGTGTGTGTATAGTTTAGTGTAGGGTTAGGTGTAAAATTTTAGGTGTATGTGTGTGGATTGCTGTTTGTTTGGTGTGCTTGTGTTGTGTGTATGTGTTTTGGAAAAGCAATTTTTTTCCCTAGGAAAAAATTCGCTGTTTTGTATGTTTGATGTTTTCAGCTTTCGATGAATAGGGGTCGATATTAGAACATTCTAAGTTTTGAGACTTTGATGTTCTAATATAGACACGTCAATCATGGTCGAATGGGGCCTCCCCCCTGCAGCCATTCCAATGTCCCATTACTTGGCTATATTTTGCCATTTACTATAAACACTGTAATATGCATTCTATGATGATTTGGATTTCATTTAAAAGTTTTGTTTTACATTTTCAGCTCAAACACTAATAGACATCTGCTAAACAAAGCAATGCAGTCTCACAATGAAAATAGACTTAGCATTAAAACTTCTCTGCTCTTGGAACTCACATTCATTGAAACAGCATTGAAACCCACATTCAGAGAAAATAAATCTTGCCACTGGTAGACAGAGATTAACTATGGACTGTTTTCAAATCACAGGCCCCTTGCACAGGAAACATACATGTGTTCTTTGATACACCTTCCTGACTGTATTAAATTATATTCCTTGCATGTTGTTAGAGGGCATTTTAAATTTATTGTTTTGAACATTTTTCCAGTAAACAATGAAAAAAAATGCATGCAGCAATAATGACAAAAATGCCCAATTCAGAACATTTCCATCATAAACGTCTACGCAAACTTCTACAATCCACCAGTATCAGTAAATATGCACAATCTCTGCAGAAGTAAAAGTCATCTAAATAATTCCACATTAAAGAGATCTGCAACTAATGAAGAGATTGCTGCTAGCAAACAACTTCATATTTCATTGTTTCATCTACAAATAAAGTGTATGTTGCCCTTGAGGAATAAATTGCCTATGTCACATTAAAAAATGATAAGCTAGTAATATTGCAATAGGGAATGGATGGCAAACTGATAACTGGTTCGTAGTTACTAGGGATCTCCACCAAAGAGGACATTCTCAGGACTGCAGCATCCACCCCCTTTAAAAGTACAATACAGTACAGTATCAGCAATGCATCTATATACTGAGGGAGTAGAACCCACAGCCTTCTGCATCAAAAGCAAGTATACTACCTGTTGTGCTTTTAACAATGTAAGCAGACTCAACATAAGCAACACTAAACTTCTCTTCCATTGAAGCTCAAATATCCTTGTAAAATCCACTCGACACTCAACTGTATCTGTAACTTTGCAGCACAAGAAATCCGGAAAAAGCCAAAATGCATTGGAGGGGGACAAAAGCCCAAAACCTAGGGACACATTTTAAACATTGCTTGTATAATCTTGGAAAGTTGCTAGAATAAAATGCTGTGTTACCACCATGCATTTTACTCTTGAACCCAGGATCCTGTGCACTACAATCAGAGCAACATACCACTATGCCAAATCAACTGTTTCTTGAAAGACAGGTAGACTGAAACTTAAATGACTATCATTTAGTGAATTGAGTTCTCACCATAGCTCTCAACCTCTTAGTACAAAACACCTAGACAAAGCCAATAATGGGGGAATATAGCCCCCAAAATAGGGGCACATTTCAAATATTGATCTTATAAACAGAAAATTGCTAGAATAAAAGGTTTTGTATTACCATGTACTTTCTGAAGAATATGAAGTCTGAAATTCAAACACCTGTCATTATTTAGTGAATTCAAAATCCAGAAAACCACAGATTTTATGAGGAACAGAACAGAACAAAAATATGAGGCAAAAATCTGAATAGTTTTCACAAATGGTGGTGGGTAGGGAATTCAAGCTCTTGCTACCTACACACAAGGTACAGGGTTTGAGCCTGAGTTTCTCTCTAGCCACCAGGTATATTTCACTGGGGCATTACACACACACACACATATATGCATACATACATATATATTTTTATATATGGTTTCACTTTACAATCCCAAAATACTGAAATATCGAAATTCAGTATCTCAAGACTGTAAAGCTGAAAACTAAAAAAACCCAAACCTCAAAAACGTGAAATTCAATTCATGACTACTCACATGCACAATCCACACATAAACAAGCACACATACACCTTCCTCCCTACATTATAAACCAACAAAACACACACAAACACAAGAAAACAAACACACGTGCTTACCTTACATATAAGCAGGGGAACAAGCCCCCCACACCCCTGCTACTTATATATACTAACTCTGAGGTCACACTAAAAACACATACACACAAAAAACACCACTACAGATTCTACACTCCTCTTGCACAAACATACATCACATGCATACAAATATCACCACTCGCAATACTTACACACTCACAGTCTTACCTATCTACCCTAACCCACACCTCAAAACCCCAAACACACTTACACACACTAAAATCCCTACCCAAAACCCCTAGTAAAACATCATTTAACTTTATCTCCAGCTACATCCACACTGCGGATTCAATATTTTCACATTCGCCATTTCTGCACTCAGTATTCTGCACTTTCACACAAGTACAGTTTCAACACTTCACTCTTGATCTACTGAAGTTCGATATTTCAGTAGCTCGTGATTCTGAAGTGAAAGTCTCTCTCTCTCTCTCTCTCTATATATATATATATATATATATATATATATATATATATATATATATATATATATATATATATATGTGGGCGTGTGTGTGTGTGGTAATTTAAAATAATTACATACGTTAGCCCTCTGAGTACCACACCCCTCACTGCTCACTGCCAACACTAATATTCATATGAATAAGTATTGCAGCATAGGTCCACATACCATGGACAGTATGGATAACAACATTGAAAAACTAGTCAGAATTACTGCTGCAAGATGTACTTATATCACCATTTCTTTGTACTTCTGTATAACTATGTCAGTCTTGGTCAACATTTACAACAAGTATTATACAAAGAACGCAGGTGTCACTTTTGCTGTACTATGTGATTGCATGTTACAACATGATGCCATAGCAGGGAGCAAGCATAGGAGCAAAATTTTAGGTCCTCAGAAAAATCTTTTCTTTAGGGATGCTCTGTTGGCATGTGGCAAATACTTCTCTGAGTTGGGTAACAAAACAAACAGGGAGCACTAAGGCATGTAATCAAGAAACAGTGGACATTAATGGTGTAAGGGGAAAGAACCATACCCATAGATTAGTGCAGGAAAAGATCCAGTAATATTGTGGAACTTGCCAGTATGAAATCTAGGCAGAAAACAATTGCATATAGTAGCACTGGTGGTAGACCTTCCACATCTGTCATCATCAGGTATGCCATCAATGTCAGAGGCAAAAGAAAACCTAGGGACAATGCATAGCAAGCTCTGTCATCCTGTCTACACATAGAAACGTATTACACCTGATCAAGGTCACATTAACCATGTGTTCACGTATCTATTCAAAGTATCAGCACCAGAGCCACACTCCTACTGTGTCTTAGCTCAACAGGCTGATACTGAAAGCAGGTTGTCTGTTCATAGGTTCATAGGTTCGTACTAGGCTATCTGCCCTAGGGCATTTATAAGCCTAGCCAGAGTGTATGTGGCTTATACCACCCCTTAGGATGAGAATACTACGCCCTTTTAGGGTTTAGTTTACTATGCCTCTGTCTAGTAGTGACAAAGAGATGACCCCCGGGGTAAACCTACGATCTCCCATCCACTCGTCGAGATTTCTCTTGAATAGAGTCAGTGAGGGGCTCTGCCTAACATGGACTGGGATTCTGTTCCAGAGTGTAGGGAGCCTCTGGGTTATGAATCTGTCCCTCCAGCACGTTCTATTTATTTCTGTGTTGAGGTTTAAGTCACTTGTTCTCGTGGCTCTGATGGATTTGGATTTTCTGAGGTGGAGCATGTCCATTAATTCAGGATTGGACATGGCCTTGTACGTCAGGCACAGATCACCTCTGAGTAGGCGGTATGCGACTGAATAGAGCTGGAGTTTTTCAGTCGGGCAGCATATGACATATGTTTAAGACCCTTTATCCTCTTGGTGAGGAACTTTTGGGGTCTTTCCAACTGCTGCAGGTGTCGGGTGAGATACATCCCAAATGGGGCATTGTACTCAATCATTGGCCTGATAAGAGAAGAGTACAGGGGCACAATGACCTCTCTTGATCTAGATGTGAAACCCTTCATGATAAGGTGGGCAATATAGAAGGTCTTCCTAACCACTTTGGCAATGTGAGTGTCAAATGAGAGGTTACTGTCAACCTGGGTCCCTAGGTCCCTGATTACCTCTTCCGTACTTAAAGGATTAGCGCCTATGTGGTAATTTGTCGGTACCTTGTTTTTCCCAAAGGGTATGACTATACATTTTTTGGCGTTTAGCTTAAGGCCATGGCTCTGGCACCAATTATCCATTTCTATGAGGCCTCTCTGAAGGATGTTTGTGTCCGCTGGAGTATCAATTATGGCGCCCAGTTTGCAGTCATCTGCGAACTTTGTCAGCCACAATCCTCCTATGTTTGCCTGTACCTCGGAAAAATAAATGCCGAACAAGAGGGGCCCCAGGACTGACCCCTGTGGGACACCGCTTGTGACTGGCTTAGAGTCTGACATAGCTCCAGCAACTCTGACCCTGTGGGTTCTGTCCTTGAGCCAGTTTGCAACCCATCTTGTGACATATGGGTTTACATTTTAGCTGGTGAGTTTGTCTATGATGCCCGAGTGGGGTATTGTGTCAAAGGCTTTTGCAAGGTCAAGGTAGGCTGTGTGAACTGCCTTACCCTCATCAATGGCCTTAGTGACTGTTTCAAAAAAGTCGACCAAGTTCAGAAGGCAGGATCTGCCCTTGACAAAGCCAAATTGGGTAGGATCCAATGTCTGTAGGTCCCCAATGTCTTTGTTTATGAGTTCCATAATGATCCTCTCCATAGCTTTGCAGACCAGGCTCGTCAGGCTTATGGGGCGGTAATTTCCAGGGTCCGTAGAAGCACCGCCTTTGTGAAGTGGGACCACTGTTGCCGCACGCCACTCTTTGGGCGTATCCTGTGGTAAGGCTAAGATTAAACAGCAGCCTTATGTGTGGGTTTAGTTCCTCTTGGAGTTCATGTAGCACACAGCCTGGGACACCATCCGGTCCCATTGATGCTGTGTTTTTAGCTTTAGAGAGGGCGGCTCTCACCTGGGCATCTGAGATGTTAGGGAGGCTACACTCTGCTGGGATAGTTATTTCTCCTTTTGGGGGGGGTGAGGAGAAATTTGCACTGAACCTGTCTGCCAGAATGTTGGCAATGTCAGTGGGTTCAGTGTATTTTGTGTCATTTTGGACTAACTCTGAGCATATCTGGGAGTTTCTACCCAGGTTTCTAACATAGCTAAAGAAGGCCTTGTGATTGTCTTTTGTGTCATTTGCGATTTTTCTCTCAAAGTTGGCCTTGGATGATTTTATGAGTGATCGTAGTTTTTGCTAGTACTGATCAGAGATGCCTTTCCTTTTAGGGATTTTGCTCTGTCATGTAGTAGGTTCCTCCTTCTGTTGTAAAGTTTGTTTATGGCTGGGGTCCACCAGACCGGTCGCCTGCCTTTGGGGGAATGGGTCTTGGTTTTATTTGGGATTGCATGATCCATGCATTCTTGAAGGTGCCCATAGAAGGCATTTGCAAGGATTCAGCAGTGTGGGTTGTGGTTTCCACTGGCCCAGGGGCCTTGAAAGATACCACTTCAGTCTTAAGAAGTGTGAAGTTTGCTTTTGAGAAGTTCTTCACTGTGGTCTTTTGTGCAGGGGGTGGGGGGCGGGATGTGGATTTCCAGTGAGATTAATTTATGGTCTGATCTTACCAAAGAGGGATGTACTTCCGGTGTGGAGCATTTTGTCCCCATGTTTGTGATGATCAGGTCTAGTATATTGTCTCCTCTTGTGGAAATGGTGACTAGTTGTTCCATTGCATTTGAGTTTATGAATTCTAAGAACCTTTGGGCTAGAGTGTTGGGGCTTGAGTAATGTTCTCAGTCTATGTTTGGGTAGTTGAAGTCTCCCAAAATGATGGTATTTGGAGAGACATTCATACTCTCCAGTGCCTTCAGGAAGGCTGTGTGGGGTTCCTGAGTTTGAGAGGGTGGTCTGTAGCATGCTACAAACTGTAAGGCAGTTTTGCCTATGGTTAGTTGCACCTGGATAGTCTCCGATGCTTCGTGTGTTGCCACTAACCTGGAGGTGTGGGTATCTTTGATGAAAATGGATACTCCCCCTCCTTTCGTGGTTCTGTCCAAGTTTTGGGGCCGGAAAGCATGATATGAGGTAAAACCTGATAGTGCTGGGGTGCTCTCAGGAGCCTTGAACCAGGTTTCAGTCACTGCACAGACATCGATGTTCTCCATACTGAGAAGGGCTTCGAGGGCGTGCATCTTGAGGTTTAGACTTCTGGCATTGAGCAGCATTACCCTTAGTTTTTTTCCACTTGTGTTTTCTAGGGAGGTAGGTTTGTCATTTGAGCCTTGCCTAAAAAGGCACTATGGGGTGGCAAGAGCCTTGGCCAATATCCGAAGCCCAGGGTGACAGGTGCAAACCATCCCTTGCGAAGCAGCGTGGCTTGTCAAGCATGTCATCCCAAGCCGACAGACACTGGATCCCCTTAGAATGACACCAGTAATTAAGCCAATTGTTAAAACTGATCATTTTGTCTTTGTACTGTGGCATCATTCTTGGTGAGGGTAAGATGCTGCTCAGGGTCAGGGTCATACCGGCCTGGGCTACATAATCAGAGAGCTCCTCTATGTCTCTTTTCATGTAGTCCAGGGAGGTACGTCTCAGGTCATTTACACCTGCATGTACAATGACTGAGTCATATTTGTACTTGCTGTGGAGTGACCTGAGTGCTTGTGTTATGTGGCGGATTCTAGCTCCCGACAGGCAGCTTACTGTGACCCTCTCCTTGTTCAGTCTGGTGAGTGGGACGTCAGTGTGCCTGACTATGGTGATAATGGTGCTTATGTTATAAACCAACCATAGTGGCACACAGTCACCAAATGTACTAGAAGAGCTCTCTAAACCTCAGCAGGCACCTAATTCCTTAGGATATGACAATGAGGCACACATTCAGCAAAATTAGGACATGTCATTACCTTGAGGGAATACCAAAACCTCAATACTTGCTTCCAGTGCACATGCAGAACCCCATGATGAAGGGATTACCCTTTCAGAGTTATCAGTACTTTCTGTCACACTTGTATGCATAGGTGCCAGTTGAAGGTATATTTCTCTAGAGGCATACAAGTCCTTGGTCACTCAGCACAGGATATGTTATGACATAGTGTATGCACAGACCACTGCCACTGACAGTCAGTTTGAGGTGGTTAGAGTACTCCAGGGCATGGGTGAGGTCAGTCACTAGTACATAGGAATGGTTGAGGCTAAGAACAATGTCATGACGATGATTGCCATGGGCTGTATTGCTGCACACACAGCATCCATACCAATGTTAATGCACACATCATAAAGGTTTATCAGACACATATTGGGAGCACAGGTAAATGTTGGTGGGGAACTCTCCACACACATGGTGGACAAGTAGACCATGTACTGAGTGTATCTCAAAAAAGTGCAGCAAGCATTCCAGTGACTTCCTTAAAGTAGAAGGCAATCAGGCCTCATCAAACTTGTAGAACATGTGGAAGGACCTCATATTCAAGGTCTAAGTCCTGCAGCAGAACATGTGTGAGGACCTTGTATTCAATGTATAGGTCCTGTAGCAGAACATGTGTGAGGACCTCATATTTAAGGTATAGGTCCTGCAGCAGAACATGTGAAAGAACCTCATATTCAGGGTCAAGGTATTGCAGCAAAACATGTGGAAGGACCTCATATTCAAGATCTAGGACCTGCAGCAGAACATGTGGGAGGACCTCATATTCAATGTATAGGTCCTGCAGCAGAACATGTGGAAGGACCTCATATTCAGGGTCAAGGTATTGCAGCAGAACATGTGGACAGACCTCATATTCAAGGTCAAGGTCCTGCAGCAGAACATGTGGAAGGACCTCATATTCAAGGTCTAGGTCCTGCAGCACTGTGATACTTACCACTTAGCATTGCCTCTTCTAGATACTGCATGTAAAAATAACAGTACAGCCACAAAGGTGTGTCACACCACCTGCTTCTCCAAAGCCAATCTCAGCCAGTATAAATAACACTTGTACCATTTACCCCTCTATACTAAAAAAATGATAAACAATGGTGCTCTTACAAACATCAACACTTCTATTGTTCAAAAATAAAAAAAAGTCTCTTGGGAAATGTTAAAACCACCAGTGCCCTGAACTGGTAAATAACATAAAACACATTTTATTATGAGGGTATAGAAAAAAAAGACTAAGAATTAAGAATTCATATTATTATTTAGAGTTTATGGATAATATGGAGCACATAATTTTATCAAGGACAGGACTAATACTATTGCTGATGAAAAAATAGAATGCAAGTAGTACATTAATATGTGAAAGATTGCTTCCATCTACTAAGAGTTTTCAGTATGGAACTGTTTGACAATTCATCTTTCCTTTAAAACAATGCAGAATTGTTTAGTCAAGGATGTGAAACCAGCTCCGGTAACACGTGGGGAGTTTAAGCAGGTACTGTTTTTGTTGACTCAATTAAACAATTCACTGAATCTGGGTTCCAGCAATCCTGCTAGTATACCTCCTGGCAACCAGCAATTAGACTGTAGGAAGAAATCTACATTATCACCGAAACAAGGATTGAATAGTTTACTGCAAACGGAACTTCCTGGTGAGATCTTATTGGGCAACACCGATCTACAGGAGAAGTCCGGAAGTAAACACACCAACTATGCTACCAGTTTGGCATCTTCTAAAAAAGATTTTAGTTTTAGTGCCTGGACTGAGCGGACATTTCTTTTTAAACAAGGTACTGTCTTAACTACAACAAATTCTCATGTTGGTGCAGAGAACGAATTTAATAATCTAAGTGACAAGCTATATGCTTATAAAAGCATGCAGTTGGAAATAGACTATCTTAAAGAATGTGTTCGGGTGCAACGTGTTTCGAAAGGACTACGTTGCTACAAATTTCCAAATAGTGCTCTCCCTGGCTCTGAACTGTACAACAAATTGGTTGTTTTGTTTGATAAAGTCGGCTTAGAAATGTTGAATTTTATGATTGAGGATTATGAGGCGAAAGCCGATACTTTGTTAAAGGAAGTGAATACGTTAAATAATTCCGTTGTTAAAAATAAGAACTTTTTAAGTATTAAAAGGAATTATGATAATATTTTTGATGAAGTTGATCAATACTGTGTCAAAATAGTTAATAGAAAAATAAGAAAGCTTGAACGTGATCTCATTGAATACAGGGACGGAAGGGCTTATCCGGGTCCTGGCAAGGGTAAATTTAACACCAAAGAGGTTGGTGCTAATAACTATGACACTGTAGATGCTCAGGGTACCCCAACAACTGATTTGCCTAGGAGAAGTGAAAGATTAGCTCAGAAGACCAATAATAACAGCTTTCAGGATTTTCACTATCCCCCGGGCAGACCAGGGGGCAGGGACATCACCCACCAGCGGCAAGGATGAAACAGGGGGCACAGATAGGTAACATGCTAGGATCTGAACCTTCTGACTTACTACTTGAATCATCTGACAACAAGTACACTATAATAAAAAAAGATAATTTTACTATATTTAATTTTACTGATTTAGTAATAACTTCAGACTATTTTGAGCTTTTTACTAAGGGTTTCAAGTTTGTTCCACTACGCCCCTTAAAGTTGACTGATGCTTTAGTGGATTTAAAGTTATTTGTCAGACATTTAAATCTAGCATTACAATTTAAGGGACAACCATACACAAAAGAAGAGCTAGCAAGGGCTAGTAGCTACAATCCCCCTCTACACCCCTCTCTTAAGGTTTTTGACGAGGTGGTGGAAATGGATTTAAGAAAGCAGCGTTTTAGCAGAACACATTCTCCATCTAATAATTTGGACTCTAAGTCACAGCATTTAATCAAGTCCCTTATTCAGGACGGTGTTAGGGTGATGAAACCCGACAAGGGAGGGGGGGTGGTCCTGATGTATAATTTTGCATATGACACCTACCTCCACAACATGTTGCAGGATCCTGAGCAGTATGAATTGATTTCTAGGAACGAGTTAAATTTAGCCTATTCCAAGATCAATTTTTTGTTATCGGACCACCTATTACAGGGAGTTATTAACGAAAGGTTATATAACTATTTACACGTCAATAAACCTAGGACCCCGGTAATTTTTGGAATACCCAAAACCCATAAAGGTTTAGACCCCATGAGATTTAGACCTATTGTCTCTGGGGCTGGAGGTATCACTGAACCATTGAGCAAGTTTATTGACCACATTACAAAGAAATTCTCTTCTACGCTACAGCATGTATGCAAGGATTCTTGGGATTTTCTCAAGGGTTTAGAAATTAGGTTATTTCATCCTGATTTACTTATGACAACCATTGATATTGTAGAATTGTTCCCCAGCATCCCACACTCTATTGGATTAGAGTGGTTCAATGAAGTTTTGGCCTCTGAATCCGGCCTTAGTTCCAACACAATCAGCTTAATTGTTGAGTTTATGGAAATTGTTCTCGATAATAATTTTCTTTCTTTCTCTCTTTTTTTCTTTTTTTCTCTTTTTTTCAATGGAGAACTGTTTAAACAGAAAAAGGGGGTTGCGATGGGCGCTGCATGTGCCTCATTATACGCCAACATAGTTTTGCATTACTGGGAGAACAATTTTATATTTTCCACACATTGGGTACAATACATAGTCCATTATAAGCGATACCTTGATGACATCTGCCTATTGTGGAAAGGAACCCTGAGCAACTTTCTTGAGTTCATGAGTTATATTAATTCTACCACACACTTTCTATCTTTCACTTATAATGTTAGTAAGGACGTACTGAACTACCTGGATATATCAATACAGAAGGACTACTGCAATCACACCTTTAAATCCAAGGTATTTAGGAAAGCCACCTTTTCTAATTCATACCTTCATTTTGACAGTGGTCACCCATTTCACCAGAAGAAGGGCTTGGTTAAGGGGCAATTCATTCGTGCATCTAAGATGTCTAGCACTGATGAATATTTTCTTCAAGAAGTTGAGTTTTTAAAAAAACTTTTTTTAGAAAGAGGTTACCCTGTCTCCTTGGTTAACAACATGGCCCAAGAAGTGACAGATAATAGACAAACCAAGTATTTTCCGCTGTTAGGTAGTGGCTTTCAGCAAGTTGAGCAGTTTGAGAATTTGGAATACTTTAACTTGCATAATAGTTTTATTCACACATTTTCACAGGATTCCCAACTGGTGGAACACACAGTGCTTAAACACTGGCCACTTTTGATGCTACGATGACTTTAAAGGGATAATCCAGGAACGTCCCAAATTTGTGACTAGAAGGGATATTAACCTAAAAGGGTTATTTGAAAGAAAGCATCTATCAGATTCAAGGCATTGTTCCCTAAACTTGGTACCTATAAATGTGGGGCATGCAAGCAGTGTTCCTTTATCATGAATGATAGTTCTTTTATCTTCCATCTAGAAAATTTAGATTTGACGCTGACCGATATTACAACTGCGAGCAAAAGGGTGGTGTATTTAGGATTATGCACAGAATGTTGCAGTTTCTAAATAGGGAAGACTGAGAGACCCCTTAGAAAAAGAATTTATGAACATCAATATGACATTACAAAAAAGAAGGACACTAATGCTTTTTAAACATCTTGCTTCTTGCCCTAACATGAAACTTAAGTTTATGGTTCTTGAACAGGTGACCCAGGATGCCAGAGGAGGTGACTGGGAAGCCCGCCTTGAATATAAAGAACTTTTATGGCAGCTTAGACTTCATGCTGCAAAATCCCCTGGTCTCAATGAGGCCATTAATATATCCAGTGTACTAAAGCTGAGAAGGGCTAGGCTATGATTTTCTTGTTACAATTAGTAAATGTCTTTTATTTTACATATTTGTGATTTTTTATGCACACATTTGTACATCATTTTTAAATGATTTTTAAATGATTTTTTAAATGATTTTTTAGTGTTTTCACTATTTGAACTTTTATTCTGCGTTTTCATATGCATACTTTTCACTCACTGAGTTCAGTTACTAATTAACTGCCTTCTTAAGTGGATGTTTGTTGAACCAATTAAGTACCATGTGATCAGATGCTTAAGTATTTAAACTTTTCAGTCACACTACTTTTTATCTTGAGAAAGCCAGGTATTTGCCTGGCGAAAGCACTTGATTTATTGACCTGTTTGTTGTTCAATAAAGCTGCACTTTGTGCTTTTTGGTTCGGTTCTTCCTGTCTGTGGATTATCTTTTATCTTATGTGAAACCAGGTGAGTTTAATAAATCACTCCTGCTTGTTAAAAAGAGTCAAGGGTTATTTGACATACACCTAAACTACTGCCACTCTTGTAACTGGGACTTTGACCTAACATCTCAGCCAAAAGATGAAGGATCAGCAGTGTGTAGTAGTGCACTGCAATCGTGCCAGTAAGGGGTCATGGAGTGAGGATAGAATACACACTTTTCTAATCTTTCTAGCATCAAATGTGAGTGTGCTACCTGTTGCAACATGGACACTCATTAGGTTTGCCTAGGAAAGTAGTTTTCCTTTTCCTTCCTTACAGTTCAGCTGTCATTGTATCCAAGCCCTTTCCTTTACCTTGCAGGTTATGTTCCTACATTGTGTCTTCACTTACCTATTCAGGGCTAAGCCCAGCTACATTACAGGAATGCATTGGCTGCCGTATGCCCCTAGCAGGTACCATATTGAGATCTGTTTCTAGAAGTGGGTCTGGGTAACTATATTTTAAATTGGATTTCTTCAGTATTTTTAAGGCTCTTATTCTAGGCTTGTCAGCCTATAGCACTTTAACAACAGTGGTTCAATCAGAAGAAAGACTCCAGATAAACTTGTTATGAGATTCACTAGGGCACTGACGTTTCAGTACTTTGACAAGGCTCAGACCCAGACGACTACTGTCTTAATTTTCTGGTTGTACACTGTTCTTTGTGTAGTTTCTCATCCTATACCAGTTCACAAATGGAGGTCTTGTCAGGATTACATGGCTGCAAATATTGTAGATTTAAAATCTGATGAGGCATACATATCTATATCTACATCTATATCAATATCTATATCTAAAGCTATAGCTATACCTATAGTTATTGTTATCAAATGTCAAATATCTCCAAGACTAGGGGTGTTGTACCAGCAGAATAAAGTAAATGAAAACGACAAGGCAATAGTTGCTGGTACATACACGGCACAAATACAGTTCTTTGCTGAGTCTCTATTAATCAACAATAAATGCTCACCACGTAAAGCATTAAGACAAAATAAGTAAATCCACAGGTTAAATCCACAGGTATCAGTTGCTGATGTACACAGGGCACAATCACAGCTCTATCCTTCACGAAGAAAAATCACCACGTATAGCAGTATTGAAACGTAAAATCCTTTTAATGACAGTAAGCGCTTTCGCCTTTCGGCTTCCTCAGACTGTATGACATTAAAATACAATTAAAACGTACATTAAATACTCTAACATGACTGCTCATTGGTTAGAATTCACAACCTTCTTTTTAAAAAACGACAATCCGAGTCTAACCGGAAGTGACAGACGCGATATGTGAACATACCCATCCGCTAATAAAAATTCTCCAAAACAAAAAACAAAACATTCAATATTAAACATATCGCGTCTGTCACTTCCGGTTAGACTGGGGCTTGAGTAGTGCTTCCAGTCAATGTTTGGGTAGTTGAAGTCGCCCAATATAATGGTGTTCGGAGAGATCTTCATGTTCTCCAATGTTTTCAGGAAAGCCGAATGGGATTCCTGACTTTGAGAGGGTGGTCTGTAGGATGCTATAAACTGAAAAGCAGTCTTGCCCACTGTGAGTTGCACATGGATGGTCTCCGATACTTCGTGCAATGCCACTAACCTGGAGGTGTGGATATCCTTGATAAATATGGAAACTCCCCCTCCTTTTGTGGTTTGGTCCGGGTTTTGGGGCCGAAAAGCATGATATGAGGTATAGCCTGGTAGTGCTGGGGTGCTGTCTGGAGCCTTGAACCAGGTTTCTGTCACTGCACAGATATCGATGTTCTCCATACTGAGGAGAGCTTCGAGTGTGTGCATCTTGAGGTTAAGACTTCTGGCGTTTAGCAGCATTACCCTTAGTTTCTTGTTCCTTGTGCTCTCTATGGGGGTGGGTTTGACTTTTGAGCCTTGCCTAAAAAGGCACTATGGGGTGGCAAGAGCCTTTGCCAATATCCGAAAGCCCAGTGGTGACAGGTGCAAGCCGTCCCTAGCGAAGCAACGTGGCTTGTCGAGCATGTCATCCCAGGCTGACAGACACTGGATCCCCTTTGAATGACACCAAAATTTTAGCCAATTGTTAAAATTGATCATTTTGTCTTTGTACTGTGGCATCATTCTAGGTGAGGGTAAGATGCTGCTCAAGGTCAGGGTCATACCAGCCTGGGCTACATGATCAGAGAGCTCCTCTATGTCTCTTTTCATGTAGTCCAGGGAGGTACGTCTCAGGTCATTCACACCAGCATGTACAATGACTGAGTCATATTTGTATTTGCTTTGGAGTGACCTGAGTGCTTGAGTTATGTGGCGGATCCCAGCGCCCGACAGGCAGCTCACTGTGACCTTCTCTTTATTCAGCCTGGTGAGCGGGACGTCAGTGTGTCTGACAATAGAGTCATCTCCAGTAAACTGACAGATGACTGAAACAGTTTTGATTACAACTTCAAATATATGATTCAGTTTGACTGTGGTGTTTAAATCAATTATTATAATGCTAAATTTTAATAAAAAAAAAAAAAAAACACACACACACACACACACACACACACACACACACAGCTCTCCTTGTATGAGAATCACATTCATCCATAGCTTTCAACCTTCTATCTCTAAAATGAGGAACACTGCCTCTGATAATGTGGAACAAATGGGCAAATGGTGGAACACTTACTAACAGCTTACTAACAACCTTCACTAATAAGTGAATAGAATGGTTAAAATATGCTACTTTTTAATTCTAAAAAAGTTCTTTTGATGAATAAATGGATATCAGTTAAAATAATTTCTGATACTGATTGTAAAACAGTTCCTTTCAGTGTGGAACATCTAGGAACATGAACGTTTTAAGACCTCAAATGAGGAACATTCATCTTAATGAGGTGCACTAGAGATGTACGCATTCACCTGTCCTGCAATTATTAGGATAGAGTCTTTCACTTCAAGATAAACTCATTGAATTTGATAAAATACTCATCCACATGGCAGTATTAACATTGACTCCAGATGATTGTCACTGTTGAAGTGAAACCCCAACTCCATGTGCAAAAATAGGAAAAAGGGGGCTTGTAGAAGGGTGGATGGATGGATGGATGGATGGATGGATGGATGGATGGATGGATGGATGGATGGATGGATGGATCGACTCATAATGAATGCATATCTGGTAGATTGTTTACCAGTGAAAATTTGCAGATATGATAGTCTCTTTGAAATATTTAACTTGCAAAATCATCAATTCTTTTTTGTAATATATATTTTTGCTTCAGTACTTTTCACCCAAAGAGTAATTATTTTAAATGTCTGTTGGATTCAGACTTTTCATATTTAGCTTGTTATACAAGCATTGATTTGGTAAAGTGCATATCTTTTTACAGTTTTGGTAACTGTGAAATTAGTGATATTAAATGTATTTTACTACTTATAATCATTACATTTTTCTATTAAATGCAGGAACACTTTGCCTAGCTCGCCTACTTATATATCAAGACTTTATATATGTCAATCAGATATTCAAATGGCAATTGTCAGTTACAATGAAAGTAGTGTTTAATAACCACATAGCTCTTTAGATATTTGTTTACATTTCGACCTGTCAATGAAAGCCCATTGTGGCTACTTGATTTTGAAAAGTGTACTATAGATTACTAGCAAAAAGGGGTTCCTTTTGATTGATTCCATCATTGAAAAATTCCTAAACTACATAACACTGTATTGTTTAGTGATGGCACCTTCCTGTTTAATATACTGCATAAGCATTAGCTGTGTAGAGTGGATTGCCTGAAACAGTAAGCATTACAACTAAAATTAGCAATGACTGTCGCCATAACAAGCAGGTCAGGGAATGTGCAGATGGATTACGATGTACAAAATTGTGATCAGAAGATTTAAGTTCCATGTTTGGGTGATCTTAATGTTTAATGCAGTAGTTATGCCCTGTCCAATCATGTGGAAAGCTATATGCATTATTAGCTCTGATACTTAATACAATCATTGTATAGTCATCATTATTTGTAGAAAAAGTACATACTTTTGCACAAAAAATTATTTTGCAAACTCAGAGAATAGCACCATTTTTAAAAATCACAGCTCAAATATTTGCAGTTTGAGGACTTGCTATTTAACAGAATGAATGACTCTAGTTCATATACATTTGGGTGAACTAACTTGATGATAAGGCAGAATGTTCATATGACTCCTGGTTGCGTTTTGTTTGTATTTGCTACTATACTATACTTTTTTGTGATTTAGAATTTTTCTTTTTCTATTTTGCTTTCAATTGCTTTTTTTTCTTCTCTGTAACATATGTTTTAACCATTTCACATTCTGCAGTCCTGCTATGTTTAATACAATTCCATATATATGCATTTTTTTGTTTAGATGTGGATATGTTCATGAATAGATAAAGAACACATGATTAACATTGCCTTGATAAAATATGTTCTCCAGCCTACTTTCAAATAAGCAAAACATTTTGTATATCTTTTTTAAAAATATACTCAACAGCATACATCTTACTGTGACTATTATGTTTTAGTGATGTTTTTCTATTTGCTTTTGCAAGATATGTCATTGTTAGAGGGTGACCTAATGGTTAAGGTGTTTGCCTTACAAACACAAGGTACAGGCTTTGAGTCTCACAAGGTATAACTGGCTAGGCTTAAAATGTCTCATAAGGGCAGTTAGCCTAGTATGAATCTATGAATTTTAGACCCAGAAGATGTGATTTTGTAAGCATTCTGACAAACAACCCTCTATACTTCTGAACTGTCTTGGATTTTATGATGCTTCCCTTGTTTAAAATGCATTTAACTTGTCTGCTACCAGGATATTGTAAAGGACTCCAAAGGTAACTTTTTATTTTTTTCTTCCTGAATTAATATGACTTAGTCAGTGTAAACAGCACTTAAAGACTACATTATCTAACAACCCATTTAAAGTAATTGATGTCTAAAGGTTAAGAGGCCATTTGAGCACAGGTTTAGATCATTACAGTTCACCTGAGATGATGACACTCAATCAGACCTCATTGATTCAATTACCAGACTGTTTATGAAAAAAAGCAATTTTATGCTATGTGATGAGAGCAAACTGACAGCTGTACTGACAGTAATTTCCTGATGGAGACCTCAGCTAGATTTATATTGCCTTTCATCAGACAGAAGATCTCAGTGGAACTGCACAACAGCATAACAAAATTATCAAGCTGTTTCAACAAGTCTTTCATAATATAACAATGCATTAATGTCTTATGGGAGAAATTAAGGGAATGCACTTGAAAATAATGTTAGTTTTTATTATGACACATATGAGAGAATGCTCTGAAGCATACCTTAAAAAGTAGAATCACATAACATGGTAAACAAAATATAAAAATACATAACTGGAAATTAATGCAATCCTTGACCTTCTGCTGGGAATAACACAGTCTGCAGACCCAGTCTCCATCCATTACCAAAGGCATAACATTGCATCTTGACTCTGTAACTTTCATGTTTATCTTTTACGTGTTTTGCCTTTCACATGCCAGGTTTTTTATAAATGACCTATTGTAAATTTTAAAGACAATGACTGTACTCTTGAAACCAAATGTTTAGAGAGTATGTTTAATATGTACACATAGAGAGACACACAAACACATACACTCACACATATATGAAAAATAAATGGTGTCCTAACTCAAACTTAAACATACAGAACTATCAATTACTTAAATCTGCATTAAGAAGCCTGCATGCACTGTGGTGGTGGTGCTGCGGTAGCGCTGTTGCCTCACAGTAAGACGTTGTCCCATTCGATTCTCAGCTAGAGCGTCTTCTGTCTGGAGACATTTGTGAATGGGCGTACCTTCACTGAAGGTTGTGCGTCAGGGCTGGCAACTGAGCATGTAAAAATCTACTGCCAATCATTAGTGGACCGGAGTTCCGCTGTGGCGACCCCTAACTGGGAAAAGCCAAAAGACAACAACAGCAACATTAAGAAGCCTTCATCACAGAGGAATTACCAAAGGAAAACAATAGTATCCACTGATGAAGACCAGGTATTTTAAATGACATCATTCTCTCAAAAGATGTGGATAACAATGATTCTTTGTAAAAGTAAAGCAAAAATGTTGATTACTAAAACATATAAGTGACCTGTATGCCATCACACTTTGGTAGGCAGGAGAAATAAGCAGCCTGGCTTAGTGTGACTTTGACTTCTATAGTGAAGTAGGAGTCCAGTGCACAGCGCAAAGATCAAAGACATACACTTGGTTGTGCCAAACTGCCATTTGCAGTAAACTTCTGGGAGTGTAAGCATGAGCATGTCCAGTTCTACATACGGGCATGTGCAGCAGGCCTGCATGCAAGTGAGCAAGCATAATGGCTTTCTAGGTCTTATTGACAGTAGGATAGCTCATACATAACATGCAGCAAATAAAAATAAAATATAAACTATATATACACAAGTTAAAAAAATTCTGAAGTTCTGAACAGTTGTACAACAAAATCATTTGTACTGATTAAAACCACCTATATAAAATAATTAGCTAGTACTTCAAACCATTTAATGTACCATTGAATCCAGCCTTTATAGAAAGAAATTTTGACAAGATAGACAACTAGCTAGGTAAACCACATATGTAGTACAGCAATTTGTATGAAAATTGCTAGTATATTTAAAGTGTGTGATAGGATGTATAAAGCTAGACGCTGTATCTATAAATGAAAAATAGTTGCATTTACCACACTTGATAGTAGATCCATTCTTTATAGAGCTACGTGAATTATTATACTTATAGCATAACATCTGTTTAAGATTTCGCTTGTTTTTAAAAGCAAAATTTGGTTGTGATCCTACAATCTGACTGATTTGTTCATGTGACATAAGAATGGGCCAGTTTTTCTTGATAATGTCACAAAAAACTCTATGATCACTAGTATAATTCATCGTAAAATTCACTAGATGCTCATTAGATTGTTGTATATTCCCATTATGGGAAACAAAATTATTTGCATAAAGAAAAGGACGGGCATTCGTAGGTCTTAATTCAACAACCTCACGTTCCATCTGATCTACCTCACTATGTTTGTAACCTCTAAATTTAAATTCATCTTTTAACTTAGATAGATCTGTGTCAAAGACCTCTTGAACACTGTCAAGTCTGGACATTTGCATGCCCTGACCCTTTAATACATTCTTAAAAACACAGATCTAGCTAAGTAGAGTTTTTTTGTGACATTATCAAGAAAAACTGGCCCATTCTTATGTCTCATGAAAAAAATCAGTCAGATTGTAGGATCACAACCAAATTTTGCTTTTAAAAACAAGCAAAATCTTAAACAGATGTTATGCTATAAGTATAATAATTCACATAGTTCTATAAAGAATGGATCTACTACCAAGTGTGGTAAAATGCAACTATTGTTCATTTATAGATACAGCATCTAGCTTTATACATCCTATCACACACTTTAAATAAACTAGCAATTTTCATACAAATTGCTGTAGTACATATGTGGTTTACCTAGCTAGTTGTCTATCTTGTCAAAATTTCTATGTAGGAAAGACCAAGAGACAGTTAAAGTAAAGGATATATGAACATTTATTCGCTATTAGGAAGAATGATTCAACAAATGCTCTAGCCTGTCATAGGTTAGTACTAAGCTAATTGCTCTTGCGAGCCATTTTAAGCCTAGCCAATTATCCTTTGTAAGACTCAAACCCTGCACCTTGTGTTTGTGAGGCAAACACCTTAACCATTAGGCCACCCTCCCAACCTTGTGAGGAACACAGACTCTACACACACATTTATGTTTAGAGTACTAGAACAGTCAAAACCTGGTAGCAGATTGGGAGATCTTAATAATATTTTAGAACAGAAAGAGAGCAGTTGAATTATAAGGCTACATAGCAATGTATCACCAGGTTTGAATGCTTCCATCCCTTTAAAACCTTTTCTTAAGAGGCGGAGATTATTTAAGTGATTTTATTTTGTGATAGGTTAGTTTGTAATGCTGTGTATTATATAAGCAGTGTATGTGAATTTGTATTTTATATGGTCTGAAGAAGTGCTCAGGAGAGCACGAAAGCACTTACCGTCTATTAAATTGGTTTTTATCACATCTGCCTTGGTTTATCCTGTGGATTTATTGGAATTTTTTAAATTGCTTAAGGTGTTTCATCATAAGCCATGGTCTAAAGTTCATTCTCTTCACTGATTTCCTGTTGGACTTCAAATACCTCAGACCTCCTAAAAACATGATGATTAATTTGCTACCTTAAAGCATGCGCATATTACATTTATCCTTGTTCTGGCTACAGAGAGTCTTAGACAAATCACTTAACCTAACCAGTTAACATAATCAAGTGAATAAATAAATACGTTTAGTTGGGGGTGTAAATCCTCCTAATGCACACCATTCCTCAAAAATACCCTATATAAACTTTGTCTTTGCTTATTCCTTCCATTTTCCATTACAAGAAGACCAAACTTTAATGCACGTAATAATTTTTATTTATTTAATTGAACAGACTGGCCTAAGGACTTTTTTTTAAAATCAACAGGTAAAATTAGAAAAATTAACATAGATGTGAGTCAAAAGAAGATCAATACAAAGAATGACAGCAGATAAATAACAAAATATACTTGATAATACCACATTTAGCAGATTTCAGAAAGCTTTTTTGCTTCAAGAACAGCTGGCTGTCTTCCATAGCAGAGCAGAGGTAACATGCTTTATATAGTGTGTGAAATTAACAATATTTTGCAGTTAGCAAGAGGTTCTGTAACAGAGGAAACATCTCAAAAGCAGTGAACCATAATGAAGGAGCTGTATTGTCTATATGCAGCTGCGCTCCTTAGTAAGAGTTGTGGTAAATTTCACTCTATGAAAACTTACAGAGAATGCAAAGAATGCTCTGTGCTCTGCCACTGTGTTAAAGTGAGTAACATGGCTGTATAAGTGAGGAAAATTAGCAGTAGGCAGTTATAGTAACTGTCCACTGAGTTTTATTTTTAGAAACTAAGCAACCTTGGAGGCCATGTTCTCACATTTATGACTTGAAATAACCATATGAGAGAAAGGGAACAAGTTTGCTTTGTGCAAGGGAATACTGTAATTTTCCTTTGTTAGGGAATTCAACATGAGTCTAGAAATTACAGATATCTTCTAATCTCTGACAATTAATAGGGGAGTAGGAGAGCTTGTAATGATTTCTTATACTGCACATTTTTAGGTAAAGAAGAGGACCCCATAGTCAGTAACATTTAAGTTTCTTTCCCCAGTAACTGCAGGTTGTTTTTTAAGTACTTTGCAAGCTTTTTATTCTAGTGAGGAATTTAGAGATGTAAAATGAATAAGGTAGGCATAATAGCCCTCTGAGAATACAAGAACCCCAATACCCTATATTGTGTTAAGATTTTATTAGGGTGCTAAATAGCATATATTTATTTCTAAGTTAATTCAAGGTGATGTGCACATTAATGAACCGGTCATATATTTTTGACAGATCATATGATGATGTTTTGCTAACCGTGTTGGCAGATTTGTCAGCAGGTGAAACTGGCATGTCATCAGCATAAAATAGTCATGGTATGCCATGGGATTGTAACAGAAAATGAGAATCTATATCTGTTTAAGTAATGTGTTATCTCATTAAACATTGATTTTTCTAAAATACTGAAATAATATTGATAGAAGAGAAAAAGGAATTTTCTTGGCGAGCTGGACCCTGTTTGGAAAGTGAGATAACTATCAAAGCTTGCTAAATATCAACAAAGCACACAGATAACATCAGAAAATATATGAGATGACTAAGGGGTATATGCATTGCGTGCATTAAGGAATTGTGTCATCTTTCAGCTGGAGACGGGTGATTTGCAATCTGGTTCGTATGTCTAATTTTAATTTGTTTTAAGATGGCATGTTAGAAACAGTGGAGGTGATTGCCTGAGTGAGCTTTAAATAAGGTCATGCATGGCAATTATACTGTATGCTATTCAAGTATATTTAGAAAACAACTTAGCAAATGAAAAACACACTGATTGTTAGGGAATATAGTAAAATGTAAGCTTCTTCTAAAACTTCAGACATTTTTTATTTTCTGACAAAACCCTTGTATTTGCCCAGTTTCTTGTACCTTTAAATGTGTAGAATTGTCTTTCCCTTTTGCTGTACTTGTTTCTTATATTTGAAAGAGTATTCCAGCTGGAACGAGTGTTGAGGATTTCACAAGCAGCCATGAACCTTTCATGGCTTTGAAATCTCTCTTAACATTGTTACAGGTTTATGAGTAACATTTTCTGTCACAGTTTGATAGCATTTCTCTTGTAGAGAGAGTGAATACGGGTGTCTGTAATGGTATATGTCTAAGGCACAGGTACCACCATCTCCTCAACTAGTTATGTGGATGAGTGTGACTCAACATATATGCAGGTCCATTGTGGGGATGCAGACTTGTCTTAATTAAGTCCTGCAGGGTATGTGAAATGACCTTCAGGAGTCTATGGAAACTAAAAGCTGATTTTCACATGTGGCTATTTTACTTGGTAAAATTTTGGTTTAGACACTGCACTTAACACTTTATGGAGAAAATCTATTTTAAAGTTTTTTATATGTATTCCCTTTTTTATTCTAACTTGAAGTTCATGAACAATGTTTATGATTATTCAAACATCAACTTTATCTACTCATTTTTTAGTGTTGTTTTTGCCTTTTAATAGTTAAGTATGAGTATGCATTAGATTAATGAACTGCCCAATCATTTTGATTGCGAGTAACATGTGATGTGTTTTTAATGTACTTAAGTATGTGGTTTTAAAAATTGCCTTGTTATTCTGAAGAAGTCTTAAGGCTGACTACAGATGAAAGCTCTTAATAAACAACTGTTGTGTCCACCTGTGCACCATATTGCTCTTTTGGATTTACTAACTTTATTTTTTCATGGTTGATTTGTTTCAGTATGGAACAGGAGGCAAGGGTGGACGCTAACACCAATGGTTCCATTCATGACTTGCTTACATCCATTGGGAGCCTGTCAACACTAATTGAGGTGTTGACTAAACAACTATCCGGGTTTGGCAGGAATTTACATTCTTCTCCTACCGCATTTGGTGCTACTACTGGAATTAACACAAATATACCTGATTCCCAAGGGTCTACTATTCCACCTAGACAGAGGAGCCTGGGTTCCTTAGCATTGACAAAAACAGGACTGCCTATCGGGTGGAACACAGGAAGAGGCAGCAAGAACAATGATATCAGGATTCTCAGTCAGTATATTGATTTTGACTCGTCTTTTTCATTTACAGAGTGGATTCAAGAAGGCTCTCGTCATGAATTTGTAAACTTTAACAAAAGGGTCAAGTATGGAACCCTTAATGAGCAGATAAAAACCTTAGAAACAGAGGTTTTAAAGCTACGGAAATTGCAAACTGAAAATTGCTAACTGAGACAGAATGTACAAAGGGAACACAAACCTAAGGGTTTGTGTACCTGGAAGTTCCCTATGGGGGTTATCAACGGTTCGGAACTACACAAGGAACTGATAGCTATATTCAACCATCACAGGTGTGAACTTCTTGAAGCACTGGTAAGGGACAATGAAAAAAGAATAAATTGTTTAAAAGAAAAAGTAGATGCATTAAACGACTCTATAAACAATTACCTGTGTTTTGAAACTAAACTCAATGAATATAGAGCTGTTTTTATCAATGTTAACAAAATTATTATGGCGATTAAAAACAAAAAGGGTAAAAAACTGGATAGGAACATGAATGTGAATGAGATAATTCTTGCCCACTACCTAACAGTAATAATTTTCAAATGACCTATGGAGGGGAAAACCAGAATATTGATGAGGTGGAACTGGATGACAACAATTGTTATTCTGAAGAAGTCTTAAGGTTGACTACCAATGAAAGAGCTTAATAAACAACTGTTGTGTCCACCTGTGCACCGTATTGCTCTTTTGGATTTACTATATTTAAAAGAGTATTCCAGCTGGAATGAGTGTTGAGGATTTCACAAGTAGCCATGAACCTTTCATGGCTTTGAAATCTCTCTTAACATTGTTATAGATTTATGAGTAACATTTTCTGTCACAATTTGTTAGCATTTCTCTTGTAGAGAGAGTGGACATATGGGAGTCTGTAATGGTACATATCTAAGGCACAGGTACCACCATCTGCTCAACTAGTTATGTGGATGAGTGTGACTCAACATATATGCCAGTCCATCGTGGGGGCACAGACTTGTCCTAATTAAGTCTTTGGAGAGACAATATGGGTACTGAAGGGTATGTAAAATGACCTTCATGAGTGTCTGGCCTGTATGGTTGATATTTATGACTGAATTCATCATATATTGGCACAAGGCAGCCCCCCCCCCCCCGGAATCACATTTTACATGACAGTTGCAGTCAATGCAGTCAGCCCACCTCAACCTCCATGGATGGTTGCCATTGCAGACATGGATGGCCTAGAATCACAGTCTTGCAGTACCAACTTCCACAGTGACATCATGTCTAGATGTGCATACCAGCAGAAGAGAGTATTCCCTTTGTCATGGCAGTAATGGCTATGGCACATCCGGCAGAGGATGTTGCTTAGAGTTATACAGCAGACTAACATAGAACCAGTGCTATGATACTACCCATGATGACATTCATGGTAATAGATGTCACTCACAGTCATCCAACACACCAACATCTAGCCAGGGACATAGTACTGCCCATGAAACATTTGGTATAGGCAAGTCCAGTGTGCATGGGTGCCTGTAAGATGTTTGCCCATCGATCCTGCATGCTCTGGAGCTGTCCATTGAACTGAACTGTAGTGCTGCAACTAGTACCTAGGCTGTTTAGAGCAAACACGCACTCACATATCTCTGCAGCCCCGAGTGCCACAAAAACTCAAACGACCTATGGCAGTGGCCCATCCCAAAGTCTTCTGCATTAACCTCCTCCAGCCCTACCTCATGTATACCTTTCAGTCATAAATGTTTATTTTCTACAGCATTAACACATTTCCCTGTGAAAAACATTGCACACTTGAGTACCCTCTCCCAGTGCTGCATATAATGATAACTGTTCTGTGCCCTTTGTACTCTCAGGGGACTTTTGTAAATGTAGTAGATCCCTAGGGTAGATGACTACCCAAGGGAAGAAAAGACATGGGACCCTATGTCTGATGTACAGTGTGGCCTGCCTATGCATGTGTATACACAGTCTGGTATTGGGTTTGCATGCATCACTTTTAATGTAGTTTATATGCTTTAATTGGTGGGTGAAACTGTGAACCAGCCACTGTCTCTTCACCAGTGCCTTGCATAATGTATTTGGCTCTGTTTAACATATTCATCCTCTGCTGCTCTGTACTCCACAGACTCCTCATATAGATCAACCTCCACTGCCTGATTTGCTGTGGACTGCTTATCCTGCAACTGACCTCCCTGCTATATCCATCATATTGTGTACTACTGTCCACACTAAAATATCTTACAACATGTGCCAGGGGCATAGTGTCAGACACAACCAGATACAGCAAGCAAAGAAAACATGCCTTCAGTAGCCTAAACACATGCTTCACAATGACCCAGGTTTGTAAAAGGCGATACTTATATAACTTATGTAACACTCTATGGATTTTTAATGTGTATCATCAGCCAGGACTCCAGGACAAATCCAGCATCACCAGTAATATGCCCCTCTGTGGTGTCACCCCTCACAAACTACTAGTAAAATCACAAGTGTGCCATATGTCGAACTAATGGTAACTGCATGGGTGGCCTACAGGCACATTGTGGATAAAACCCTACACATTGCAGACCATCTGGCAGTTGATGACTTGATGTCCTTTGCTGCAATTATATCTTCTTCTTCTTAGGTTGCCAGGTAGAGCCTTTATTTCACATGTGAGGCTTCCAGCACCTCAAGGAAATGGTCTGTTTCACAGAAATTTCACATAGTGTTGGGTCTTTCCTCTGTCATATGTGGAAATCACATATGTTCTCCCACATACTGCAGCAGGGCATGAAGAAATTGATGGAATATTCTCAAAGCACACACTCAATATACCCCACATTGTGTCTGCTGTTGGTTACTCAAAGGTTCCCATAGCTAGTATATGTAAAGTCACACAGACCTTTGTATCCATTGGGATGGATAATCCACAACTCCTATAGGGTTGCATATGAGGCTGACATGGCTACCATCTCCTGCATAGTATCCCTATTCCACATAGTTCCAGTCAACAATGTCAGTGTCATGATGGCCACTAGCTGTTAAATGCATCTGGATAACATAACATCTCCAATGGCATCAATGTGCATCATTTTGCTTCATAGAGGTAATAATACCCCATTGCATATACATGTCAGTAATGCTATGGTAACCTCTAGCATATTTCTGTGACTTCCCTGCATGTGTATGAGGATATGGCTGTGTTCATTAACACTTGTAGTTGTGCTACATGGTGTGTTCTTTATACATTTCTGAATCTGATTTCTTTCTTCACCGCATTTTCATAAATGGAGATCCTCATTTGAATATGGCTTCTCATTAGTATCTGCCCATGTTACCACTATCATATCCTGTGAGCAGCCCTGCCGATCAGCTTATAGGTTCATAGGTTCATACTAGGCTATTTGCCCTAGGGCATTTATAAGCCTAGCCAGAATGTGTTTGGCTTTCGCCACCCATTTTAAATTTATTTTGCTATGCCCTTTTTCGAGGTTAGTATACTGTCCCTCTGTCTAACAGTGACACAGAAGTGATACCCGGGGTAAACCTACGATCTCCCATCCCCTCATCAAGATTCCTCTTGAAGAGAGTCAATGAGGGACTCTGCCTAACCTGGACTGGGATTTTATTCCAGAGTGAAGGGAGCCTCTGGGTTATGAATCTGTCCCTCCAGCATGTCCTATTTATTTCAGTGCTGAGGTTATACCTCTCATACTGAGTGTGCCACTGAATTGCACATACCCTGTGCATGGCCAGCCATCATGGACTGTTGCTTACCACTATGTGGCAAATTATTCTGAATATCAGGGAGTAGCCTTTCAGCAATGTGTCCTAATAACAGCATACTGCAACCCCCCCAAAAAAATGCATGTTTTCTCCATTGCAATTGCTTTCTATTTCTGTGGGCTATTTTTATTTGGTAATGTTATATAACTATTTTTGTGATTGCTACTTGAGATATCAAAATAAAACAAACATGAAATGAAACTAACAAGGACAATAATCCTGCCTCATAGCCTCTCAATATTTGCATATTATAACTTGTAGGGTAATTGAATTATGTACATAATACAGATAGTGTAAAAATTATATATAGGTTCATAGGTAGGTACAAGGCTATCGGCCCAAGGGCCTACATAAGCCTAGCCAACAAGGTTCACTGGGTTACGCCACCCAAGAAAGTTATTTTCCTGTGCCCCTGTTGAGCAAAGCCACAGAAGTGATCCCCGGGGTGTATTTCCTATTTCCCATCCACTCATCATGAATTCTCTTGAAGACTGCTAATAAGGAACTTTGCTTGACATAGATGGGTAGCTTGTTCCAGAGAATGGGAAGTCTATGGGACAGGAATCTATCCCTCCAGCATGTCCTGTTTATTGTGGTGACAAGGTTTAGGTCCTTAGAGTGTGTAGCTTGGAGGGATTGGGATTTCTTTAGGTGTAGCATGTCCAACAGCTCTGGGTTTGACATAGCTTTATATGTTAGGAAGAGATCACGTCAGAGTGGGCGATATGCTACAGAGTAAAGCTGGAGTTTTTTTGAGACTGTCAGTATAGGGCATCTGTTTGAGGCCAGTAATCCTCTTTTTGAGGTACTTCTGTGGCCATTCCAGCTGCTGCAGATGTCTTGTGAAGTACTTTCCAAAAGGGGAGTTGTACTCTATAATGGGCCTAATGAGTGTCGAGTAGAGGGGAACAATGACCTCATTTTTTCTTGGATGAGAACCCTTTTATGATGAGGTGTGCCACGTACAAGGATTTCCTGACTACTGTGGTGATGTGATTATCAAAGGAGAGACTACTGTTCACATGGGTCCCAAGGTCTCTTATCACACATTCGGCATTAAGTCGACTGCCGCCTATGTGGTAGTTCATGGGTACATAGTTTTTACCAAAGGGGATGACAATTCACTTGTTGGCATTGAGCTTGAGGCCATGGCTCTGACACCAGGCATCTGTCTCAGTGAGGCCCTTCTATAGGATGTCCACATCATTTGGGGACTCAACTATGGCTCCTAGTTTGCAGTCATCTGGGAACTTCATTAGCCAAAGGACTTCTGTGCTAGCCTGTACTTCAGAGAAGTAGATACCAAACAGGAAAGGTCCCAGGACTGAACCCTGTGGGACTCCACTTGACACTAGTTTGTTGTCAGATTTGGAGTCTGCAACTTTTACAATGTGGGTTCTGTCAGTGAGCCAGTTGGCAATCCGTCTTGTGATGTAGGGATTTATACTTAGTTTAGTGTGTTTAGCTATAATTCCAGAATGGGGGATGGTGTCGAAAGCCTTGGCAAGGTCAATATAGGCTGTGTGAACCACCTTACCCTCATCTACAGCTTTGCTGACTGCCTCAAAGTAGTCAATCAGGTTCAGGAGGCATGATCTGCCTTTCACAAACCCGAACTGGGTGGGGTCCAGAGTTTGGTGGTTACCAATGTCTTTGTTTATGAGTTCCATGTTGATATGTTCCATGACCTTACAGACAAGGCTCACCAGGCTAATAGGGTGATAGTTCTTGGGATCAGTGGTGGCTTCCCCTTTGTGGAGCGGGATAATTCAGTGGACACAAAGCCTGATGTGAGGCTATGATTGAACATGGTGCTTAGGTGGGGAGCCAGTTCGTTCTGAAGTTCATGTAAAATGCAGCCTGGGATGTTGTCCAGTCTAATGGATGCTGTGTTTTTGGCTTTTGAGAGTGCAACTTTTACCTGCATAGTTGTGATTACAGGGACTCTGCATTCTTCCTGTATAGATATTTCTAATAATATTGCTTTTAAAGCATTGTTTATGTTATTTCATGATGCAATTTTTTTCTAAATTATGCAATTTATAGGAGAAATTAGATAATGTTATGTACTAGCAAAGGAAGAAATCCTTTCATGCTAGTTTAATGAGTCATTATGTGGTGAAATATGTGATCGACTCTTGCATGAAAGGAAGGCTTTTCTAAGCTGTTGCATATTCACAAGATTCTCAGAGGGGAGGCTCGTTCCCTGGTTTCTGGACTGGAAAGTTGGAGTTCAAATGTAGACTATTTTTTGCCACATTTGGGGTTGCTCCTCATACCTGAAGAAGGATTCTTAGTAAGAAATTATGTCTTCAATGGCAAACCTAAAAGAGTGTACTTGGAGTGGAACACTGGTGGGAAACAGACTCATTCAAAACCTGCAACAAATTTATTTTAGCTGGATCAGACCTTTTCTATATATCTCAAGTTTAACTGTTGGAGAAAAACTCTTCATGGACTTTTTTTCTCTTGGTGAGAAAAACTATATAAGTATATACATACATACTATATATCTATATATATATATATATATATATATATATATATATATATATATATATATATATATATATATATATATATATATATATAGATATACATACTATATATATATATATATATATATATATATATACATATATATATATATATATATATATATACAGTATATACACACACACACACACACACACACACACATATATATATATATATATATATATATATATACATACAGTATACACACACACACACACACACACACACACACACACACACACACACACACACACACATATATATATATATATATATATATATATATATATAGATATGATATTTGCCTTTGACATTGAGAAGGGCAGCTTATTTCTTGAGTATATGCTCTACTGTAAATTGCTTCTGGGTCTAGCATCTTTTATTTGCTTGTGAAGTCATCTACCCCAGGGAACTGCCATATTGAGAATACTCCCTGATGAATTGACCCAGTTGTTTGGGACTTGGGAACATATGTGGACAGTGACCTAACTTTTAACCAAGATGTGTCTATTGTTGCAAGAAAATCTTACTATATTGCACAGTTTTTAAACAAAGAGATTGTGTCTATATCAAAGGATGTCAATGTCCCTCTTTACTCAGTCCTCATTAAGCAGGCCATTGAATATAATGCCCCCCTATGGGATGCATCTGTCCAGACACATGCAATAATTGGATCACTCACAGAGATACTTTAATAAAAGGATAAAAGGCCTAAACACATGTCCTACATGGACCAACTCAAAGCCTTGTCACGATATTCAATGTCCTTCAGACTGGTAAGAGGTGAGCTGTATTTGGTATGCAAGGTATCCTCTGACTCAGTACCAATGGATTTAATGCACATCAGCAATTCATATGGCATCAGAAATACTCCATCTAGGGATCTAAATCTCTTCTGCAGCAACAGAATGTTTTGGAGGCACAAATATATTTTGCAAAGGATACTACTGCTGTAAAACAGACTCCCCATTTGCATTAAACAAAGTTCATCCCTGTCCATTTTAAAGTCCATCTTAGATCTATTGGGAAACAGAACATTTACCCCAGAACTGTCTCCTGTACAACTAATGGACAGATGCAGCTCCTAAATGTTTTATACTATACATGGATCCCCTCAAATTATCCATTGTATGATCTCAGTTATACTTATTAGGAGTACTATATAATTATTGACCATGGGATGGGTAAGGCCAATCTATAACCAAATGTGGTGGGTTATTTCAAGTACAAAAAGGGAAATTGGCTAGCCTTAAAATGGCTCACAAGTGTGACTACATTTAGTGGAGAATGTTGGTAAAAACAGTGGTATTATATGTCATCTAGCGGTATCCTCTAGTCAAGCTGCAAGAGAGTGCTTTGCAATATTTGATAGCATCTTACAAAAGAGTGAAGCAAGTGTGAGAAATGTCTGGACTAAAGAGAAGTGATGGTCTTCAATTGCATTTAAACATGACTGCACGGCAGTGAAACTAAAGCCAAGAGACTTGAACAAAAACTAAAGTTTCCTAGTGATGTTTTCCCTTCCCTGGGAAATGAAGTCTATGCACTTGTGCTTCATTGCAATCTGTTAGTCAATGAACTGCAGTAATCTGGAAGTGAACTGTATGAAGCAGTAACTGATACTGAAGTAAAGTTTACTAAGTACAGAATTGTATCTGTGTTCTTCTAAAGTGCTTGTTGAGCCAAAACATGAAGGAATTTATTGAAACCATTGTTCAGAGAAGGATAGCAGTATTTAGAAATCATACAAAAGCAATTAAAACTTCGTGCCAGTTTATTAGTAAGTTCCACAACTACACCATTCTCAAATAAGTTGTCCAAAAAGATGATGTAATGGACAGTGCAGTGTGATTTCCATGTGGCCAAAGTTCATATCACCTGTACTCATATTACCAGAGGCTCACAACTTCAACTTATTGAACTCCACACTAAACAAAACCTACCTGTTACAGGATCCCTACCATGACACCTGAAGTCCATGTCAGGTTCCTATACATCATGGATGAACTCCACA
Organism: Protopterus annectens; assembly: GCF_019279795.1. NCBI lineage: Eukaryota > Metazoa > Chordata > Ceratodontiformes > Protopteridae > Protopterus > Protopterus annectens. Next base: position 1,187,222,041 of record NC_056726.1, read on the forward strand.
TAAACAAGAACTTCATTCTGAAAGGTTTTAACTACTCATTGATTGACTGGAGTCCCTATACTGCTATTGTGGGATACGCTGAGAAGTTTTTAGACCTAGTAAATAGAAATTCAATGAACTCAATTGCTACTAGTCCAACTAAAGGAACAATATTCTTGACCCTGTACTTACAGATGCAGTATCATCATGAATGACTCCCATAGAAACTCCATGCAAGTCAGACCATAAGCTGGTAACCTTTTCACTGAAACTACTTGAACACCTTGAAGCCAACATATCAGAATTTAAAGTCATCATGTACACAAATCACTTCCAGTTCTAAGATGAACTTGCAAAACTCACTTACAACAACATCAACTCAGGAATTGGCTAAGACAATAAATTTACCAAGGCATTTTAAACCCACAAAAGTAAAATTTCAGAACTGGTATTACAGTCTACATCTAACTATAATAAAAAATGTAAAAGTAAACCATCTTAAATCTTCAGTAAAAGAAAAAAAAACTCCGAGTATATTTCAAATCTAACAAACCCTAAGTCAAAGAAATATTAAGAATTTGACAAAGTATTTTTAAGACTACTAGATCTACTAAGGTAGCCCATGAACTTAGGTTGGCATTTGAAGGCAAGAACAATTACAAATCTTTCTTTGGTTATGTTAAAAACTAAGAAACAACATTCATAAATGTATAAAACTCATATTAAATGACATAAACCACTCAGACTAGGTGGACATTCTCAATATCCTAGCAAATAAATTTCATGCAAATTGTACTCCTGAGTTGTCTATCCAACGTCCTGTGATACTTGTAGCTCTTAACCCCCATCATCATTAAAGAACATGTACTGACAGCACTGTCCAAGACTAGAATCCAATAACATACCCGGTTGTTTGATAAAAAAGTCCAAAACATTCCCTGGTGAAATCTCTTCATAAGCTATTTAAACCCAAGCAGAGTTAGCAACAGAAAACATGCAGGTGACCAGAGATATCCCACATATCTCTGTGGCGGGACAGCTGTGCCAGTGTTTTTATAGGTCAGTCCATAAAATTCAGGTTTCCCTTTCTGACATCAGCAACTTTGAACTGGATTTGCTCATGCTGAGGTCAGTGAAGGGAAGCAGGAGGATGGGTTTGTAGACGTTAATGGCTGGACCAGTCCCCATGAACACTTTTACATCCATTCATGTCTATGCTGAGGTCAGTGAAGGGAAGCAGTAGGATGAGTTTGTAGACTTTAATGGCTGGACCAGTCCCCATGAACACTTTTACATCCATTCATGTCTATGCTGAGGTCAGTGAAGGGAAGCAGTAAGATGGGTTTGTAGACGTTAATGGCTGGAACAGTCCCCATGAACACTTTTACATCCATTCATGTCTATGGATGTATTCCCAAGCTATTTCTTCAGTGATATCAGAGACATATTTGTTTTTATTTATTTTATTTTCAGTTTGATTACCGGGGAAGTCTGTTGGGCCAGAACATGCCCATTTTCAGTGGAGGCCCGGGGAGAAAAGCTCCATAAGCAATACAATAATGGTTACATAATGTTAAAGGTAAAATACATGTATAAAATTCATACAGTAAGGAAATGCAAATGCATAAAATGTACATCATAAAACACAGTTAACAGATAATAGAGAACACAGTTTACAGGTATTTCCATTCAGCGCAGCATGATCAACTCTCTGTAAAATAAAGATCTGAGGTTTCTTGTGTTTTTACATTAGAAGGGGGGGGGCAGTTTGCATGCAGATGTTTTAATAAAGTAAGGTAAGAACTTGCTGTGCAAACAATAGAAATACTGTGATATTTACATTCTTGGAGTCAGGTGAGAGAATTGCTTAATCAGTGACTGTCAGCTTAAGTCTATTTTAGGAGAATAGAAATATTAGTTTGAGGGAAGAGTAGAGCAAGGAGTATGAAGAGCTCATTGGAGAATTCCCTTAAATACATATGAAGTAAAAGTACATGGGTGTATCTAAATAAAAAAAAATGTTTACAGAGCTTTGGATTAATAAATACTCCTCATAAAATAGGTTTAATAGCAAAGAGTAAAAGTCCTGAACTAAGCTGTGACTATTGTCTAGTAGAATTGCAACTCCTCTCTCTGTTACATTGCTGCAGTCCATTGATGCTATGCAGTAACATCTATTGCTTAATTTAAAAGTTTATTTCTATGGAAACTTCATTTACTTTGAAAACATGCCATTAGTTTTGCCATTGCCATCTGCCATTTTGCCTCACCCACACTATTATTTATTTGAACCCTCTACATTCAAACATCCTATTTGAAAAAAAAAAACTTTAACCCTTTCTTTCCTCTCCTATATGCCTGTGGCACCATGCTTGAAAATTTAGGCCCAATAGGGGCAGCAAAACACATCCCTGTAGCTAGGTCAAATCAGTGTAGCGTATATTGACCCCCAAGGGACACTTCCCTCAAATAAGTCAAGGAAAAAATAGAAAAGGTCTTCAGTCAAAGCTGAGTGCCAAATAAATAAATAAATAGATTTCCATAGTCGATAGTTCTAAAGGTTGTTCTCTGTATACATATCATTTATGAACTTAGTTCTGTTGTATATTACATGAATAAAACATGTTAATTTTTGGCAAGAATTTTCTTTAAGTCAAAGTCAATGTGAGAACATAATAAAGACCTGTTATGCACATATGTATTTACATAAGAGCCTGTTTTTGTCATCATGCTGTCAAGCAGTTAAGCACCTGCAGTTGTACAATCACAGCTGCTTAAATACATTCTGAGAATGCCTGCATTTCAAGCCAGGGAGTGAGTGACACCCCATCAAAATTACTGATTGTACTCCCATCTGCCTGAGCCTGGTGTATCCCTTCTCTCTGCTGCACCTTTGCTATGGCTTTGCCAACACTCTTCCAGTCATGAAATCTGCAGCACATGCTGGATTCACCCTTATGAGTCAGCACTGATGCTTTCACTCCCAAGTTCAAATACTAAAATATCTCCCCTCTTTGAGCACCTGTATATCTAACCAATTGAGTTATTCCTGCCTATAACTTGACCTTCTTTATGTAACCCACATCGCTCATATATCATTACTTAACTTCCATTTTATTTTTGTTTTAATTATTTTAATTGCTTTGTATTTCTAATATACTGACATGAGTGGCGTATTCATGAAATTAGTGTTCATTCAGTCTTTGATAGTTGCCAAGTGTGATCTTCTCAGCATCTGCAATGTGCTCAGAATTGTGTCCTTCTGCAGATCATATGGAGTTACGTCTACAAGTAGCATGCTTAAGCATGCTTGAAAATTATATACTGTTTTATCCCTGTTACTCCTACTACTGCTATTGGAATTATCTTAGGTTCATAGGTTCATAGGTTAGTACTAAGCTAACTGCCCTTTCGAGCCATTTTTAAGCTTAGCCAATTATCCCTTGTGAGACTCAAACCCTGCACCTGTTGTTTGTAAGGCAAATATCCCATATTGCGCCATATCCTGGTACTTTATGATTGTGAGTCTCTGAATGTGACACTATTATGGTTTGGTATAGCTATTTCAATGATTAATGATACTATATATGTTACTGTAGCTGGTTTTCTTGTCTTTACGTTCTTAACCATTGGTCCTGGTATGATCCTATGTGGCCATTGCTTCTTCATATTCAGCAATTCTTTGTGGTTCAGGTTTTTTTTCAGTCCTTTTCAGCTGCCTGTATGTTGTGATGTTTGCACAATCCCCAATGCAACAGTTTTGCCAAATTGTCATGCCTTTTACTTTATGAACCCTCAGCCATGAGTACATTGCAACCAGTAATAAGATGTGTAACTGTTTCTGCTTCTGTATCGCAGAACTCGTATGTGCCCGTATCTTCAGATTTTTCTATAGACTGTAAACCAACATGCATGTGACCTGATGAGTTGCCATTATTAACGTTATTATTTGTTGTTGGGAAGATGGCATGCCTGCCAATGCTACCATTTTCATTTAAAATATAACTGCTTCACTGTAATGCTTATATTCCGATTTCATACCAGATAATTTCTGAGCTACCCATTTTGACACATTATACCATAGCTGCCAAGCAAAACTTGAAAGTGGAAGAAGGGTAGCAGGTTGTGAAGTGACATCATTTCGAAAATGGACACTATCACAAACAGATTTTGGAAAGAAAGATCCAGAACTGGTGTCCAAGAATTTTTCTTTCTGTGGCACTAGGCATATCCTTGAATAAAAACTCTTCTCCACATAGGAAGGAGGAACTGGTTCTGTCACTCTTTAGGACAGCATGAGATGAAGAACCAGTGGAAACAAAAGAGTGATCTGGAAGAAGAGGAATGACCCCCTGGAAAGGAGGAATTTCCTTCCACTACCATCTATAAACATGAAGAACGATTTTCAGAATACATTTTTATGAAACTAGTTGTTGCCAAAGAGAACAGTGGAGATTCAGACTTTCTGGAAGCAAAAAGGTACAATGGTGGGCGGAACTTACAAGATCTCTTAAACAGTCTTTCATATTTGTTGGACTGTCCATGGTTTTGTGAGGCTCGTGACTTCTTTTTGGACACCTTGCCATTTTTCTTAAATGTCTGTTTATCTGTATTTTGTTGAGCCTGTTTATTCTGTTTTTTTCAACAGTAGATGGGGAGATATAACACCCCTTGGAAAAGTTGGGAAGGAAGTCTGAACATTCTTAGAGATTCACTGGATCAGCTTGCCCTCTTCTTTAAACTTTCTGATCCCCTCAGCAGTTGAGGGGACAAGCACTGAATCTCTATCTAAGGGAAATTTTAAAATCACATTTTTAACATCATCTGGGTGTTCTGAGAATGCAGCCATGCAAACCTCCTCAAAACAGTACCAGTGACCCTAGCCCTGGAAGAAGTATCACCAGAATCATACACAAAGTGTAAACAATGAGTAGTGACCTGTATAACAGAAGAAACTTATTTAAAGCAGATTTTTCCTCACAAGAAGAAACTTCAGGTAAAACATTCCTCATACATGGCCCTCTTCAAAAGGAACCTTGATGATTGGATGGGAGATAGGAAATTCACCCCAGGGATCACGTCAGTCACCCTGCTAGACAGGTGTCCAGGGAAGTAAATACTGTGGGAAGAAATAGCCAGGGAATTGTTATGGCTAGGTTTGTATAGGCCCTAAGGCCGATAGCCTAGTACCAACCTATGAACAGTCATAATTTGTCACAACAAACTTTAAAATATGAGCATGGCATAAAACAAAGTTGCTGAAGTATACCCTTTTTTTCCTAATACCTATAATAATTCCCCATCCTTATCAGAAAAGTTGGATTAGAATGAACTTAGTGCTTAGCAGCAGTGGGATTAAATAATGCTATAGCTGTGGGGGGTCAGGTTTTGGAATAGCGTATAAAAATTTAAAAGACTGGAGAACTTTAGTTATCCTGTTTGCCTTTTTAGGAACAACTGTCTTACTATAAAAAAATTTGCAGGCAGTAACACATACATCGTCTAAAGCAAACGGAACACCAGGAATGGGTGTTGGTTCTAGAAAATCCTTTTTCTGGCAACTCATAGTATTTTCTGAGGCACTGAAAAACCTCACTGTTCTGTCACTGAAAACATGAGCACATTCTAGTAATAGTCTCAGAAAAAGAGAAACCCCCAAAAGGAGAATCAGAAACTGAGTTCTGCTCTGAGTCTGAATCAGAAATTTGAGGGTAAAACCCATATATCCATCCATGCATCTTCCTGTTCACATTCAGAATCTTGAATCTCTTCAGGAAAAGAGGAATTCCTCTTTATTTTACCAGAAACTACTTTACAAGGGGGATAAATAGCCTGAATTAAACCCTCGGTCAGACTTAGGAAACAACTGCTCACCAAAGAAATTTGAGGACAAGTATATATTCACTGGATTTCTGTTTCTTTTTGGCAAGTAAATTGGGGCCAACTGTGTTACTAATTGCAGCAGCAGCAACTTTCCCAGGGATAGGCACAGCATTCTGATACAACAGGAAAACCTTCACTGTTCCCTCTCCTAGGACGGAAAAGAGTGGCTCTCCCTTGCCCACAGAGGGCATCCCAGCTGCTGTAGAGGATGTGGCTAACCCCAGTCCATAATAGTTGTAGTTGCTAGACTAGAGGGATCTTGGGAAAAAGATGAGTGGTCTGAGGTACAACAAATGGCCACAGCAGAGTCTACCACCTGTGGCTGAGGCAAATTGATAGCCTGCTATGGTAGCAAAGGTTTCTTGCTTATTTTTTTTTTTTCTTTTTGTGGTGGGAAGAAGGTCTGACCATGGGGCCAGTAGTCTATTCCATGGTCAAGCTGAAAATGGTTCCACTTTCCCAGGGAAGACAAACAGCAATTGCTGGTAAACATTACAATTCACAAAAGTTACTTTTTTACAGAAAAACATAGTACAAAGCATTTTAAAAGACTATGCCAGCACCATAAAAGCAAAATAAACATAATTTCTCCACACATAAAATATGTTTTCAATTACTTTATACAACTTTTAAACTGACAGAAAAAAATGAGCACTAAGTTTAGAAGTATGTTATAGTCTTGAGACAGTCCTTTAAAGCACAACAATCCTCAATTTGAAATGACTTTCTTGAAGAGAAAGGTAATAAAACATCAACAAAATTAAGAAAATGGAAGTTTTTTTTTCCAGAAGGAACTTATCTGCCCAGGAAAGGAAACCACAAACCGTCTGTCAGTCCTTGAAAGCCTCAGTGTAGCATACTCTTCGGCAGGAGTAAAGCTCTGAAAGGCTTCCCACCCCAGTTTGCTCAGCTTGAGCTGCCTGACAGTTTGGGCATGTGGAAGGTGTCCTGAAGCTTTGAATGCTGGATTGCTGTTATATCCCTAGTAGGATCTAACCAGTATAGCCAAGGCTAGTGCAACAGTGATCAATATGAGAACAAATTTACATTTCCTTTTAAAGTTGCAGAGCTCCTGATGAGTTTCATTATCTTTCATTTTTCATTATCTAACACAGTTTAGTTATACCTTGTCTTGAAATTATATTTTGAAGGCAGTTATAATAATATTGATGGTAACACCTCTGGGAATTTGGTCTATTAATTAGCAGATGGCAGGTAATGAAAGTGCTGGTACTGACATTATTCTATACTTATTTTTGTACAAGAAAATCCTGTTACCTTTTATGAAAACAATCTTATCGTTTGCATTCTGATTATGAGATGTACTGCAGATTTCAAAATTAAGCATTAGTTTTCTATTTACACAGATATCATTGGGCTAATAAAGTGCATTTCACTTTTCTCTTACATTTAATAGTCTTTCAGTGTGACTTGTGTATCTTTTCCTTACATCAGTTTTTTAATTTGACTCAGATCATTATGTTCTCTTACTTAAACACTCACAATGCCGTGCATGAATAGTACACTATGATAATCTTTTCAAGCTAATCACTCAATATGTTTCTTTTAATAATTACATTTATTTCTCTTTATTGCATTTTCTAAACTTATTCAACTGTATAATTGATATTGTTGGTTGTGAAATAATCAAAAAAATTGTAGATCTTTCTGTAACACATATTTTTCTACTCTAAGTAAATTTTGCTTCATGCATCACTTATGAACATTTGCTTTAAATGTTTACATTGAACCATTGAAACATAATTTTTAAATTCAAAGGCAGTCTCTGTAATCTGGCTGGTGCTTTGTGAAGTAATATTTTCTACAATGCTTTTTTAACTGATTCCACTAATATTGTTTTGCTGTAAAAGTAGTCATAAAACTTTTGATATTGGCATTGTATATGACATTTCTATTTCCAATACCTTGTTAGCTTATTGTAGAATTCTAAACTCATATGCTATTTGTTTACCTTTTACTATCAATGGTGCTGTCAATCCATGCTGACTCACATCTGCTCACAGTACATCTGTTTGGAATGTATCTCAGAACTGGTTCAACAAAATGTCTTTCTCTGCTTCTGAGCATCCACACCTTAGTTACTTAAAATTATAGGTGTCACCCTGACCCATATATATTTAGCCTTTCTTTATTTCTTCACTGGCATTAACCCCATTAAAACTACTGAAAGCCGTGGTGGTGCAGCAGTAGCGTTGTCGCCTCACAGCAAGAGGTTCTCCCGTTCGATTCTCGGCTGGAGTGCCGTCTGTGTGGAGTCTGCATGTCCACCCCATGATCGAGTGGCATTCAAAAGACATGCGTGAATGGGCATGCCTTCATTGAAGGTTGGGCATCGGGCTGGCATCTCGGCACTGTAAAAAATCAACTGCCAATCATTAGCGGACCGGAGTTCCTCTGTGGTGACCCCTAACCAGGAAAAAGCTGAAAGAAAAACAACTACCGACCTATAGCAATCATGTCAGCCTCAGGTAAAAGAGGGCAAAAAATGACTGCACAATCATCTAATTAACTTCTTTCTGAACAGTACAAGTCATCTTTAAATAAATATGGGTTCGGGCATGGCTTCAATATATCAGTTTCTTTGTTCCTCATATTTGATATATAATCTAACATAGATAAAGGGTGCCTTACTGGGACCATTGTTTGTATGCCTGTTGACTCAGCTGACCTTGTTTCTTACTCAGTTACTTTAACAAATCAAGCATTTGGCAGAGCACCATCAAATGGTTCTCCAGTCAGCTTAACCATTGATTCTTCTAGGTTACTCCCAGGATATGCATTTTCAATCTTAACAATTTTGACATCATGAGTACCCCAAGGATCTATTATAGGTGTTATTCTATTCTCACTGTTAATTAATTCTCTTCCTTCAGATCTAAACCAAATTAACATATCAATTTATTACAATTATTTTCTAAGCATTTGATGATGAAACAACATACAATCATTTCAGTCACACTTTCAATTTCTAAAATATTTCCTAAATATATGTGACTGGTTCATCAAAATCAAACTAAATTTATGCTCATCAGAAGCTCATAAAAATGGATTGACAGTGAGACAAATATTTAATCAAATTGTATTTTATTTATGTATGTTTATAATTATGAATTATTAGATATTCAGCCAGATTCCTCATTGACTTTTCAACACCAATGCTTAAAATATATTTAATAGAATGGTAAAATAACAACTTTCTTAGCATATCTTACACATATTTTCCAGACATTAGAAAGAATAGCATTAGCACACTTTCCCGTGGCACTCTGAATACCAGAAGGCCAGTTGTTCTATTCCCACACCAGTCACCTGAATTCATTTTTACACTGTTTACTCTATCAGCATATAAGAGGATACTGCATTACTGAATGTTCCCGTTTTTGGAAGTGATGTTAAACCAAGGTTTCCATCTACCTTAGTTGAGAGCACTGTAGGTAAATGTAATGATCCAGTGGCACTTATGTAGTGGCATAAAATGCATTTACCAAACCAAGGTTAATCCTCATCCTCATCAATACCAGACTTTGTTTTAAAGCTAAAGCATGTATAAAGTCTTCATTATTGCACTTCTTATTAAACATACCCAAGGATTCATTAAAGGGCCTAGTGCTAAAAAAGCCCTGCTCCAAAGATGCTGTATTTTTTAATCCAGGGACATGTTAATCTTGATGAGAAAGACTTCATTGTTGACCATTTTGAACGTTGCTGAATTGCAGTTACTACTGCATTGTGAAGATAATAGCTGATCTGTAAGTTGCAGTAGCTGACTGCTGTAGCCACATCATGTAGGCATCCCGCCCTTCAGTCAGTCTCTCACCCACACACAAATACACATTCATATACACACACACACACACACACACACACACACACACACACACACACACACACACACACACACACACACACATACACACACACAAACACACACACACACACACACACACACACACACACACACACACACACACACACCAGCGTCCTCATATCAAGCCATGAGAGTGTAGACTACTCCCTGATGGCAAGTGTTTCCCCCACTGCTTAATCCCTGAACTTCTCTAAGCGCCATTACAGCACTAGGGTAGTACACCTACTGGTTTGTGTTTCCACCCACCTCTCAGTCACTGTGCTTGTTTAATCCCATTATGGCACAAGAGTAGTATACCTGGTGGCTTGTGTTTCCACCCATCTCTCAATTCCCGTACTTGTTTAATGCCATTAAGGCACAAGTGCAGTATACCTGGTGGCTTGTGCTTCCACCCACTTCTCAATTCCCATACTTGTTTAATGTCATTATGGCAAAAGTGCAGTATACCTGGTGGCTTGTGTTTCCACTGCACGTCTCAATTACCTGCAATTGTTTAATGCCCTTATGGCACAATACTTTTTGGCTTGTGCTTCTACCCGTCTCTCAATCCCTGTGCTTGTTTAATGCACCTATGGTCTAATTGTAGTGCCCTGGTGGTAAGTGGTTCCCTCCCATCCCTGTATTGCTTTACATTCTGGTAGAAGGACACATCCTTCTGTCCATGTTCACTACCATGAAATAATGGGGCCAGACTTGCTGATCTATACATCCAAGACATTTATTAAATCACTCGGCATGTATATGTCTTCTGTGAGAGAGAGAGAGACTGCACATGGCTAATTACCCCTGAACTACCTCATTAGAATACAGAACAACATGGAGCTTCATGTGTTTGTACTAGAGCATCATGCTACATTGTGTTAGCGATATTTTTGAATTCAAAATGTGTATATGTCACAGTAACCTTTATGAACTCCCTCCATAACATTACCACTTCTTCCATTCTGAGTAAACCTCATATAACTTACTAATATTTTCTCAATTTTACCTTTTCCTCCCCTTGTAATTCTTTCCATGATAACCATATAAAATCACAGCTACTTTTTTCAATTTCCCTTTAAATATCTGCTCATTTATTGAATGCTGCAGTTTAAAAAGTTACATATCATAGTTTCTTCAGCTTCATATACCTGCACTAATCATGAATGCTCCTGATGCTGTTTTGACCTCATGTCATTTTTTATAGGTAATTTTCTGAACATTAGCCTCCATAATCACCCCATTCATTTACTTCATTAAAGCTTTTTTGTTCTGAATTCACTCACCTTTTTTTCTCCCTTTAATTTCTCATACACAACCCCAAATAAAATATTTGCATTATCTCTTTCTACCATTGATACCTATTTTTCCTAAGTAAATAATATCAATTCTTCACAGATGCTTTGGAAGCTTTTGCCATATTTATAGTATTCTTAGTTTTCTCTGTTCTTCATTCCACTATTTTTAAAACAAGTTATGAAGACCTTTATTTCATCTCTTGAAGAATAGTCTTGCATTTTGGAGAGATCTCTTTTCACCTTGACTCTTTGCTTTATTTTATTCAAACCTTCATACTCAATGACTTATCAGTTAGATTATCAGTGTATGAAAAATGGCCAGTAGTCTAACCGCATAACTCATTCTCTAGCTTCCTTTATCAATATTTCTGTTTACAGTCTATACAATCACATTTATTAACAATGTAAACAGATATTTTATTTAAGAGATATACTTGACTGATGCCACATTTCATATTGATCTCTTGTTCAAAGTAACCATTCCCGAATGGCACATAATCTGCATCTTCATATACATTTCAGAGCAACAACAGATTCATTTTCTTGACAAACTCATATTTAACATTCTCACATACTTTTTGATTTACATTCTCAAATGTGTTATAGACACCATGACTTAATTGCTCAACTTAATCAGTAATAGCAATAACTAAACACCTCCTCTCCGGTTATCAATAGCTCTTTCATTCCTTCAGCAGATGGTGATCTTCTTATCAAGATTGTGGCAGCCTTGCTTAACATGAGAACAACTTTCTAATAACCATTTATTTGACTTCTGCACCCCTAAGACTGATGTTAAATACATCCGCCACACCTTACTCAATACATAACAATAAACTGTTTGCTATAACCATACAGTGTCCACTTTCTTGTTTGTCAATGACCATTTGATTGACTATCAGAGTATTGTCACTGGTGTCTGGAAATTACAGTTAGATTCAGAGAACAGTGAGAAAATGAGTATTGAATTTTTATCAATTTATCATGGGATCTTGGGATAGATTTGTTTTACACACACACACACACACACACACACACACACACACACACACACACACACACACACACACACACACACACACACACACACACACACACACACACACACACACACACACACACACACACACACACACACACACACACACACACACACACACACACACACACCTCTCTATCCACATGTATATAACTTCAGATATATAAGTTTATGTGAAGTGGTCAAACTATCAAAGGCTTGATTACAAACTAGCTGAAAAAGTACATCAAATTTCACCACAAAGAGGGAAAAACTTGCAAAAAGGAAAACTTTTTTGCACAGCTGCAAGCCCAATGCATCCCACCCTGCAACTTATATATTCCAACTCCGAATGTGCTTAACTGTGGGGAAAGGGAAAATTCCCAGTCACTGCTGTACCATGATCTGAACATATAAATACCAGTGCAATGACTGTATTTTCAAACTATTTTGCTGTTTTTTGCACTGTTTGAATACCTGACAGTTTGAATAATTGACAGGAACCCATATATCTATATCTATAAAAATATCTATATCATCTGTTTTGTCAACACACTTTGGTCAACAAAATAGATGGCTGATGGGGATTTGTAATCAACAGTCCCTGGAAATATGCCTTCTCTCTGGGAATTGTGCAATACCTTCTTCTTTTAGATTTTCCCGGTTACGGGCTACAACAGCAGATCACCTGTCCACTCATGATTGGCAGTATAGTTTTACAGTGCCAAGTTGCCAGCCCAGCACCCAACCTTTCACAGAAGGCACATACATGCATGCACTCACACCTAGGGACAATTTAGAGTGTCAAATCCACCTACAGCATGTGTTTGGGATGTGGAGGAAACCAGAGCACCTGGAGGAACCCATGCGACCACTGGGAGGACATGCAGTCTCCGCAAAGAAGGCACCCCAGCTGAGGATAGAACCGGAGAGTCTCTTACTGTGAGGTGGAAACGCTAACTGCTGCACCACAGCAGCTGCCCAATTGTGTGATACCAGAGTTAGTATATATAATTAGCAGGGGGTGTGGTATGGATTGCGTATGGGGGTTTGTCCCCTGCAAAAGCAGTATTTTTTTTTGCATGGTCCATGGATCTGTCTCAGAGCATATGTGTTAGTGTCTCAATCTATTCTTTTCTTTTTTTTTTCTTTTTGTGGTTGACATTTTTATTGTCAGTCTACTAAAGTTTAAATTAATTCAGCAGATCCATATCTGTCTGTCTATCTATCTATCTATGTGCATTTGTGTGTGTGTGTGTGTGTGTGTGTGTGTGTGTGTGTGTGTGTGTGTGTGCGTGTGTGTATCTATATATATATATATATATATATATATATATATATATATATATATATATATATATATATACTTTTACTTACCAAAATCCCACTTTGTCGAACTTCGAACTATATGTGTGTGTGTGTGTGTGTGTGTGTGTGTGTGTGTGTGTGTGTGTGTGTGAGTGTGTGTGTGTGTGTGTGTGTGTGTGTGTGTGTGTGTGTGTGTGTGTGTGTGTGTGTGTGTGTGTGTGTGTGTGTGTGTGTGTGTGTGTGTGTGTGTGTGTGTGTAAATGATGAGACGACTATGCAGAAAACATACTTTAGTGGGTAGTCACATCACCAGAATTATAGTCTGGGAAAAAAGGCATTTGGCCAACATTACAAAACAAACACACTGAAGCATATCAAACCAATCCTAGTGAGGAGCTTCATCCCCAGCACCCCCCATGTGATATACCCCCACACCCCCTCTAACTAAATATACCAACTCTGAGATCTCACTATAGAGGGAAAAGAGCAAATTTCCCTATGTTGGCCAACTGCCTCCTTTCGCGGATAAAAATTCTGGTGATGTGACCATTCATTAAAGTAGGTTTTCGGTGTAGTTGTCTAGTCAAAGGTAGACCCACATATTTATATATCTCTGTCTATCTATCTATCTATCTATCTATCTATCTATCTATCTATCTATCTGTCTATCTGTCTATCTATCTATCTAGCTATCTATCTTTCTATCATAGGTTCATAGGTTCATAGGTTGGTACTAGGCTATCAGCCCTAGGGCCTATACAAGCCTAGCCATAACAATTCCCTGGCTATTTCTTCCCACATTATTTACTTTCCTGGACCCCTGTCTAGCAGGGTGACTGACGTGATCCCTGGGGTGAATTTCCTTTCTCCCATCCAATCGTCAAAGTTCCTCTTGAAGAGGTCCAAAGAGGCACTCTGCTTGACATGTATGGGCAATCTATTCCAGAGTCTGGGAGTCTCTGGGTCAGGAACCTATCCCTCCAGCATGTTTTGTTTATTGTGATGACAAGGTTTAGATCCCTGGAGCGTGTAGCTCTGAGGGATTGGGATTTCTTTAAGTGTAGCATGTCCAACAGCTCTGGGTTTGACATGGCCTTGTATGTTAAGCAGAGATCGCCTCTGAGTAGACGATATGCGACAGAGTATAGCTGGAGTTTTTTAAGGCGGTCAGCGTAGGGCATCTGCTTTAGGCCTGTGATTCTTTTAGTGAGGTATTTCTGAGGCCTTTCCAGTTGTTGCAGATGTCTTGAGAGGTACATACCAAATGAGACGTTGTATTCTATAATGGATTTAATGAGGGATGAGTACAGTGGGACAATGACCTCCTTTTTTCTGGATGAAAAGCCTTTCGTGATGAGGTGTGCCACATAGAAGGATTTCCTGACTGTTGTGGCGATGTGGTTATCGAAGGTGAGACCACTGTCCACCTGTGTCCCTATGTCTCTTATCACACTTTCTGTGTTTAGTGTACTGCCATCTATATGGTAATTCATGGATACATGTTTTTCCCAAAGGGGATAACAATACATTTCTTGGCATTGAGCTTGAGCCCATGGCTCTGGCACCAAGCATCTGTTTCTGTAAGGCCTTTGTAGAGTATCCACATCATTTGGGGATTCAATAATGGCTCCCAGTTTGCAGTCATCTGAAAACTTTGTTAGCCAGAGTCCCTTAGTGTTGACCTGTACTTCAGAGAAGTAGATGCCAAACAAGAGCAGCCCCAGGACTGAACCCTGAGGTACTCCACCTGTCACTTGTCTGGAGCTGGATTTGGAGTCGGCTACTTTTACAGTGTGGGTTCTATCAGTAAGCCATTTAGCAACCCATTGGGTGACATAGGGATTAATGCCCAACTTAGTAAGTTTTTCTATGATTCCAGAGTGGGGGATGGTGTCAAAGGCCTTGGCAAGGTCTAGATAGGCTGTGTGGACCACCTTACCCTTGTCCATGGCTCTGGAGCCTATGTATACGTGTGTGCATGTGTGAGCTGCCTACTTAGTCATGTAATAGGAGGCGAATACCAGTTTTGAGAAGGGTATATATCACAGGTATATTCACTGACTGAATATTTTTGGGGATCCCTGCTGATGTTTACATTTTAATTATTGTACTGTTTGCAGCTGTTACATACAGGAAAGATGAAGAGAAGAAAGTGGAGAGTGAAGCCTATCTGCAAGACTCTTCTTCACTAGGGAATGGACTTTTATTTTTGCTGAATTCTTGTGCTGAAGTGACTGCCTGGTATATACGACAAAGATTGTCATCCCTCCATCTTGTGAGAAACTGTGCAAGTGCCTTCAATCCAAATTACAGTTTCAAAAAGGGCACATACATCAATTTTTTTTTTGACTAGCTGTGTCTCATTTCATCAGACCTGCTGTTTTTTGTTTAACTCTTGAACAGTTCAGTTATCGTTGAGACTGCACTGGGCAAATCATAACTTTCCAGAAGCCTGTAACACATTGAACCAGAAGGCCTATGCTTCTGCAATGTGAACTACAAAAATATATTTTGCAGCAGTTAAAGTTTCACCTGATTTTGAATCTTGCTTTTTTTTTCTACACATGCAATCCAGTTGCTCTAAATTAAGTTAATCTTACATTTCTTCTGCTTATCTCCCTCCAATTGTCTGATTGCCAACCTTCAATACTGGCCTATACATCTTACTGGTATAATTGCTATTTCCTGCTTCTGTTGTTGTAAATTAAGAATATCTTACACTTTTCTTCAAGGTAGATGGAATTGTGATTGTTGCTGTAAATTACTGGTATCTCCTTATTTATTTAATGTTGGCCAGGATAAAAAAGTCCCTTTTCAGAAATGTTCTGGGTAAAGCTCCAAATAATGAGAATAAAAAAAAAATATATATATATATATATATATATATATATATAATATTCTTAAACACAGCGACCTAAGAAAAGCACTGCAAAATAAATAGAGATAACATACAATAATGGTCTAATACATAGAGTTCTATTGAAGTAGTACATCAAAAAACAACAAGGAATAATGATTGCATATACAGAATTCTAAGGAAAACATTAGATTAATATAAAGATATTTGGAAGTGATATTCAATTTATCCAGCATTAACTCCTTCAAGCATATAGCACCTTTTTGTATAGTTCCATTTTACACCCATAGCTCCTTATGGCATCCAGACATGTAATAATATGCAGTATTACAAAGTGCAAGTAGCTATTAACAAAATGATCGTAAGACTGATAATCTAGGATATGCTGCAGTAGGAAAAATAATCACTATTTGTCACTTATTATTAATATCTTTATATTTGTGTTCACATTTTCATGACTGGGAGCCCTGCGTGTTATTGGCAGGTATGCTGTGATATGCCATGGTGGGAGACATGAAAATCTATTGTCAATCTCCATTTATATCAAACTATACTGTGATATTGCTAGTTGTTCATTTGTAATTAGGAAAATAAATGATATTCACATATATACTTAACACTTCAAAAACAAGTGACTTACAAACTGTTGCATGACATCAGGTAAAACCTTACATGTTATTGAAGAAAATTATCTTTGATATCTGCACTGTGAGTTGCACTGTGAGTTGCACATCTTGAGAGTTAATGTGATTTATACTGACAACTATACAATTAAGGATGTCTTTCATATTTCTGTCAATATCTCAATAAATATGAACCCATAAAGGAATTTCATGTTTTCATGTGAAAACTTATGTCTAGTTAGCAAACACGTTCTAACAATATGTGCCTAGGTTGTTTAGCTTCCAAGATAGTAGGATTTATTTGTGAAAGTTTAGCAAAAAATATAATGTGTGGTCCTTGTACATTATAATATAGTATAGTATTTACTGAATGAATGACGATTATCAGTGTAAATAACACTTCTTATTGCTGACTTTGCTATTTGTGCAGCTTTAATAGCTTTTGCTATTCCCACAAGATTTATATTTATCTATCTCATGCTTTAAGTTAAGTTTCAGAAAATGCTCAGGAATGCAAACCATGTAAGGTTGCTAGAGGCATGATATTCTTCACCACATAGATCTTAATGAGTTACAAATAATGTACTTTGATCATGCAGCTGGACTAAAAGAACATAGATTGGGAGGAATTTGAGGGTCAGTTGGATTTAGTTCATCTTCAGTTGATATTGGAATATAGCAGTGTACTCAACTACTAAGCACCTTCTTTGTCCAGGTTGTAGAAGTTTAATCTGCATGAGTATTATTTATAATAAACTAAAGTGATATAGGTATATGTGTGCATATATATATATATATATATATATATATATATATATATATATATATATATATATATATATATATATATATATATATATATATATATTTAGGATGACAGGAGATTATTCGACTATCGACCTGGAAGTCATTTTAAGCCTAACTGTTTCATCCTAATATAATATCATAGAAATGCTTGTCAATACACAAGATTGCATTTAATGATGACTGCCCATGTCCAGAAGGGTTATGGACTCTATCCCTGGTAAGAATTCATGGTGCTCCATCCACTCATCCAGATTCCTCTTGAACAGTTTCATAGAGGTGCTTTGTTTCACATGAACTGGCAGCCTGTTTCACAGACACAGCAGTCACTGGGAGATAAATCTGTCCCTTCAGCATGTTCTATGTAAATCACAGGCCATATTTAGGTCCTTGGAATGGGTAACTCTAGTCCTGTTTGATTTATAGATATGCAGCAAGTTCATTAGGTTTGGGTCTTGGATTGCTCTGTAGGCCAGGCATAAGTATCCCCTAAGAAATCTATATGATACGGAGTATAGTGACAGGGACTTTAGTCAGTCTGTGTAAGGCACATGCTGGAGCCCCTTGATCTTCTTTGTTAGAAACATCTGAAGTCTCTCTGATTGCTACAAGTGTTCAGTGCAGTTCACGTCAAACAGGGTGTTATACTCAATTATGGGCCAGATAAGTGCTGAGTATAGGGGGGTTATAACTTCTTTTTCTCTCGAGGCATCAAGTGTGCTGCATAAAAAGCTTTCCTTACTATAGTAGACACACATTGGTAGAAGTTAAGGTCACAGTCAACTTTTGATCCCAGGTCCCTTACCACTTTGTGGGTACTTAGGGTATTGTTGTTAATTTGTAAGTGTGAGGGGACATTGTTTGTGCCAAAGGGGATAATAATGCATTTCTTTGCATTCAGTTTGAAACCATGACTAAGACACCAGACATTTGTCTGCGTCCCTCCTGGAGTATAGTGACATCATTTGGGGATTCAATGATTGCACCTAATTTGCAGTTATCTGCAAACTTGGTCAGCCAAATCCCCTTAGTCTTGACCTGAACTTCTGAGAAGTATACACCAAAGAGTATGGGGCCCAGAACTGACCCCTGTCGCATCAACCAGCACAGTCACCCACTTTGATAGTCTGTGTCCAGTTTGTGATCCAGATGGCAACCCATCTTACAATGTAGGAGTTTAAATTCAATTTGCTATGTTTTTCAGTAATGCTTAAATATGGGATTGTGTTGAAAGCCTTTGCCAGGTGGTGGTATATTGTGTGCACAGATTTGCCCTCGTCAATGGCCTTGGTCACATTTTCAAAGAAATCTACCAAATATAACATGCAGGATCTGCTCTTCATGAAGCCAAATTGGGTAGGATCTAGGGTATGGAGGCCACCTATGTCTTTATATATGAGGCCCATAATAATATATTCCATAGCCTTACAGATGAGGCTGGTCGGGCTTATGGGTCTGTAATTTCCTGGGCATCTTGCTAGGCCACCTTTGTGGAGGAGAATAACTGTTGCTGTTCTCCATTCCACAGGAACAAAGCTTGTGGTTAGGCTATGATTGAAAAGCTTACTTCGAGGTGATGCTAGTTCATGTTTTAGCCCATTTAGAAGACAGCCTGGGATGTCGTCTGATCCCATAAGGGCTGTGTTTTTGTCTTGGACAAGGATTTGATGACCTGCTCTTCAGATATGTAGGGTGGGGTGGATGTTTGTGGGAAGGTTTTTTGTAAGTTAGGAGGGGATAAGGGAGTGAGATTTTCACCAAACCTATACAGTATCAGGTTTGCTATCTCTGTGGGGTCAGTGTGTGTGATACCATGGGCCACTAGTTCTGCACATGCTTGGGTCCTACCCTTTAGGTTGCTTATATAGCTGTAAAAGGCCATATGGTTGTCTTTGGCTGTACTTGCTAAGTTTCTCTCAAAGCAGCCCTTGGAGGATTTGGCAAGTTGTATTATTTGCCTGTTGAGGCTGAAGAGGGTGCTTTATATATATATATATATATATATATATATATATATATATATATAATATATATATATGTACACACACACACACACACACACACACACACACACACACACACACACAAGCACACACAAGAAGGGCAACATTGCCGTGACTCTGTTGTATTCATGATTACATAGTGAGTTTGTGACTGTTCCTGGATGTGTAAAAGAGCACATTCTCCCTATTTGCATTAATTTTTCTAGTCTTAGTATCTTTTATGCCAAACTAGCCAAAATACTAAGTAAATTAAGTCATTTCAGTGCTGTAGTATAAAACAGGATCCCCTACTTATTGTATTTTATTTTCATGCCTGTAGCTTTAAATGTTTCCTTCAGAATGTTAATGTGCATGCAATTTCAACACAACTTTATTTTCTATGCCTTCCAGACACAGTAATTTGAAGGTGTATTCTGAGAAAATATTACATTATGCACTTGTGTCTAGTTTAATTTCAACACTATTGACTCTGAATAGTTCTTGATAGCAATCCAATTTGCACTTTTGTCTCACTATATCTGATTCATGCTGTCAGTGTTTCAGCCCTTTTTACTTCAATGATATCCACGAGAGCTATTTGTGTTAATTCAACAAATTTTCAGATTTTCATTCAACAACATGCAAATGAATTTCAACAGAATTGCTATTACCTTTTTTGGTATTTTTTTACAAAATTACTATTTCTACCAAAATTCTGCAAATCTGTTATAATTAGGGCACTTTTCCCTCTCATGCCATGCCTAGTAGTCAGGGTTTACTTTTCAGCAGTACCACACCATTTGTGTACCTTAGGAATTACCCTCATGACTAACTCCCATTAGATGAGATCTTAAATTGAGGTCTCATCTGCCTGAGTTGGTAGCTCAGCTAGATGTGGAAAATCCCATGGCACCTAGTGAAAACAGTAAGGGTCCTTTATGGGTATTTTATTTACAACTTATTTACATAAATATTATATAGTTAGATATTTACCTATATACACATTTACATATTTTCATCATTTTTAACAATAATCACATTGAAGTAAACAAACATTGGCTTTCATTATCTGACACCCACTCATTTTTCCACAACCTCATTTTTTATTTTTTTATAACTGTTGGAAAAAAAAACATTTCCCATAAAACATAATCTCATTAAGGCTTTTATTTCAAATAACCCATGTAACATAAAATACTCTATCTATTTTCAACTTTTTCTCTATATTAATATTCTTATATCAGTATGCTATCATGTTTATATTTATGTATTTTTTATATGTTCAAAATTTTTTCAAATAATTTCTTCCATAATTTTCTTACGTTTTACATATCAAAAACAGAAGTTCTTCTGTTTCTTCTTCTCCACAATACAGACAAATTCTTTCATTTCTGTTTTATATGGCATATTACTTTTAACAGGAAGTTTTTTTACACTTCACCTCCATAAGAAATCCTGACATTCTACCCAATCTTTACACAATTCACTTCTTTCTTTAATACCTTTTATTTTTTTCTTTTTGCAAGTGTTGCCATGGATTAATACAAACTGTTTGATCTGTTATATTTTTATACCATACTTTCCTTCTTTCTTTTATCTCATTAATCTTTATCTTTCATATTTTCATTTTTCCTAGAAAAAATTTGTATTTCATCATCATAATGTTCCTTTTTCTTTCTTTTAATAGATCTGATTACTTTCCATTTATTTATAATTAAATATTTTTCCCACCATTTTTTATCTTTCATCCATATTAATACTCTGTATAAATTCAAAGATGCTCCAAATACTATTGGGTTTATTAAACCTAAACTATCATTCTTTTTTCTCATTTATAAAACCTCCGTTTGACCAGATTCAATCTAGAACCACATATGAAAGAAATAAATGTCCCATTATGTCTTTTTCATACATTTCTGGAAACATAAACATACTAAGTATGCCATGTTACTTATCGACACCAAATTAACAGAATTTGCTTTCTCTTTACATAACAATTTATATGTTTTTTCACAATAAACATAATTCTTTTATACTTACTATCATGTTCTCCCATTGCCTTTTCTTTAGTTCCAGATTATATTCCCATTATCTCAAGTTATAGTAAACTGTAAATCTGCTATTTTATTATTGCTTCCTAATATTTGATTTTTCCTTTAACAAAGATCACTCCTATTCCTTTTAATAATTCTGTTAAATATTTGATAACCTTTTGCATCCAAAATAAATTCTTTGTTGCAACAATTATATCTGCATATGTCATTTTACTGGAATTTCTGCATACTTTTTTATTACATATTCTGCCTTTTTCATTTTGCCCATTATTTCAAGAGCTATTAAGTTCATAATTAAAACAAATAGAATTCTACTCATTGGGCATCCTTTTCTAATTTCATTATTCATTTCTATGTCTTTACTTAACCATCCATCAATTAATATTCTCACTGTCTTATCCTTGTAAGCAGCCATACATATTATTTTAATTTTTTATTAAAATTGCAATTATCCATATATTCCATAGCACTTCATATTGTATTTTGTCAAAAGCTATAGTCACATTGCCTACCATCAATTTAACTTCTTGGCCTTTCTTCATAACATCACCTACTACTTCCCTTATAATCATTAGGCACCCTCTACCTTTAATACTGAATATGATTTCTTCTAATATGTTTTGTATTTTCCACTCCATCCTCTTCTGTATAATCTTCAAAAAATATTTTATAGTCAATATTATTTACTATTATTGGCCTCTATTTCTTTCTTTTTTATTCACTTTTTTTCATAAGAATTTTACAATTCCACACCAACTGTCTTTATACTTAAAGCCCTCCTCCATCCATTCATTCAAAATTTTTACAAGACAGTTTTTGTCAATCTCTTAATTTTTATATATTTCATAACTAATCTTATCCATACCCACCACTGGATCTACTGTATGTTAACTTGTTTACTTACTTTTTCTAGTTTATCTATTGTGATCTTTTTTTGAAACGATTTATTCATTAAATTTGTATTTTTTAACCTCTTGTCACACTTATAAGACTATTTACATTTATTGATAGTACTTTTAGGTTATTTCTTCTTCGATTTTTTTGTCAGATATTGTTTATTTTCCTTCCCTCCCTTCCTTTCTTCTTTTTATCCCTTCCCTTTCTTCCTATCTTTTACATTTATAGCTTTTAATTTTCTTTTTCTGTTGTTTTAGCTCTTTTGCCTATAGAAGTTTTCTTTTTAACCAAAGTCCAATTTACATCTTCTTCATCTCTAAATTCTGAAATTTTTTCCACATCTCCACCCTGTTCTTTTTCACTGACTTACTTTTCTTTTGTCATGTTTCTTTCTTCTTTTTGTTTAATGTTATCTTTTTCTTTTCCTGCTTCTTTACTTTCTTTAATTTTCTTTTCACTTTCTTTTTTCTATTTCTTTACAAATGTAATACATTCTTTTTTCACAATTATCCACAAAGTGCACCTCTTCCCCAAATAAATAACATGTTCTTATTTTCCCCAAAACTATATCAAACTTCAGTTCCCTTCAACTTTTATAAAACTTGGTATATGTATAATATTATCATTTTCAAAAGGACATTGCTGTTCCATTCCCTAGTCCATAAACCCCTGTAATCATATACTTTTACAATGTCCAACACTTCTTTACAAACGTCCTTCAAATATCTTTTTAAAGTCTCTCTTTCTATCTAAGTACGGAATTATATGTGTAACGTTTCCTTCATTTGTCTAAAAGCAGTCTTTACCACATTTCATTCCATGGGTTTTCATGTTTCTTTTTTCTCAAACTCACTGACTGTACAGTCTCAAAAATAATGTCACAAAAAGTTTCTTTATTTATAAGAATAAATGCTCTTACCTCTTGAATTGTAATGCTCAGAGATAAAATAACATCATCCTATATCTCATCCCTATTTAATGCCACTTCACATTTATTTTGCAGTCTCACCACTAATTTCTTTTTGTTTAAGTTCTCATACACATCATTCTTCTCTTTCAGTGCACTAGTCACACTCTCCACATAAGTCTTCTTCTTTGTTCTCCTTCTTCTCCTCCATTATTTCTGCTGTCTCTTCCTTTCTTATCTTCTCTGTTATATCTCCCCATGATACTTCACCATCATTGTTGGGTTCACTCTGATTTATCATTTCATTCTAAATATTATCCTACATCCAGTTAAAGGGTTGCAATAATATACGCCTGTGTGCCACGTATCAATTCTGCAATTAAATTTTGTGGAAAAATAATCTCCCAAACTGTCTACACACTATCTCTCAAGCTGACATTTGCCTCTGCTCTCTCACTTCCAGTTTCCATAGCATGCACCATCCTTCCAGACACCACTGCAGTAGGATCAAGATGAGCATCATAATTGCTGACAATATTTGAAAAGATGACCATAATAAAGTAGGAGAAGTTCCCTGATGTCCTGGCCAGGTTTCCCTAGAAGTATAAAGACAACCTCAAGCCTCCCCTGGGAAGAGGTTCTTAGCTAGTGGAACTAACCCAGTTAACAAAGGATGCATTCTCACTTTGTTGCTAATTTTTTGTGTTTTAATATGAATCACACTTTGTATTGTATGCATTCGTTTTTTCACTTAACTTTTAACTGTGCACATATAATTTCACTCACTCATCATGCATTCATAGCTTTTGATAAAATATGATTGGTTTCTTTTAATGACCTGCCTCTTGCTAAATTATTTGTTATACTAAAAACTGTTCAGTCTCTTCTTAATAAATCAAGCAATCCCTGAATTCAAGTTTGTTGGCATACATCTTAAGACTGGTAGCATAATTTTCTGAGGTTCGCCTAGACCTTGTGGCCTTAAAAATAAAGGACAAATTAATTTAGTTCTGTAGCATTATTTATACTTGAATACCACCTTCCTGAATATACTAAACAAACTAGCATCCCCCCTAAGGACTATTAGAATAAAATCCAATTTTTTTCCATGGCTAATAAAAGAAACTAGAATACTCGTAATAAATAGAGATAAAGCTTGGAGTAAATAGCACATTACTAAATCTCAAACTGACAAACAGGCATATCTTGAACTCAGAAACAAGGCAAAATCTCTAATCAAACAGGACAAAACAAATTATTACTTTACTATCCAAAACAAACACCATAACAACCCACAAAAATTCCGGAGAGCAATTAATAACATCCTCCTACCAGGCAATTCTAGCACACCCACTCCATCTTCTCCTAACAACTTAGACACTACAGCCACTCAATTTAACAAATACTTTGCTGAAACAATTATAGCTCTCTCCAAGTACCCCTCTACCTCCACTCACATTATTTCTACTTCTGACTAAAATAGGAACTCCTTCTCCTTACAACCATTATCTACAAACACAATAAAAAAAACAACTAAAAAATTTGAAACCCACTACCCTAGATGCAGATAAACTTCCTACAGAATATCTTAGAATTGCAGCTGATGCCATTTCCATCCCTTTATCGATCCTGATTAACCATTCTATCACTGAAAAACTAGTTCCATTAGTTTGGAAAATTTCATATATTATTCTTTACACAAAGGGGAAAGTCAACAGAACTATCCAATTATCAACCAATTGCTATACTATCATCCATATCAAAGACACTCAAAAGATGCATACACACACAAATTACGGATGTCCTACTTACTAAAAAAATTACTACCCAATACCCAACATGGGTTCCAACCCTTCCATAGTACCACTTCTGCCCTTATGACCTTCACTGATGCAGTCAACCACCACAGAAATAATGGCTAATTTGTCTCTGCTGTTTTTCTTGACCTTTGTAAGGCTTTGGATATGGTTTGTCATGGCAAGCCCTTAAATATTCTTACTGAACTCAGCTTAAGCCAGTCTACTCTGTCCTGCTTCAAAAATTATCTAACAGACCAACAGCAAGCAGTTCAATGGCAATAAACCATTCATTCTCTACTAATTACCACCTTAGGAGGTCCCCAAAGTTCTATCCTTGGCCCCCTACTATTTACTCTCTTTACTAACAATCTCCATACCTCAGCCTTTCATGCATCTCTTGTATAGTATGCTGATGATTCTACACTGATATGTGCAACTTATTTTATTTAGTTATTTATTTATTTATTTATTTATTTATTTATTTATTTATTTACATTTGTTGACCTGGAGTGTCGAACTGGATGTGGGTCCATTTTCAGCGGAGGCCCAGGGAGAAAAGCTCCACATTTAAAATATACAGGCAGTAGTTACATTGGATTTACATAGCGATTAACAATTTGATTAATATAGAAATTAATCACAAACATAGTTACAGATGAAGAACATAGTACATCAATAGACAACTAGAATCTTTATCTGCGAAGTACATACAGACATTAACAATTGTTACAATAAGAAGTTGCTGCTGTATAATAAGTAGTAGGCGTATGAGCATCTGAGCTTGCAATAATCAAGGTAGTTAATGGGGTGGAAAGAAAGGTAGTGGTTGGATGGGGTGGGTGACATTAGAGTGGGATTTGCAAGGGCATAGCCAGCATGTTTTTAGGTGCGCTTTTAGTAAAGTTTTGAAGTGGGTGCATGATGTTAAGGAGGTAATTTTGGGTGGGAGGGAGTTCCATAATTTGGCTATGGTACAAGAGAATAGTGCTTCACCAGCAGAATTATTGGCTTTAGTGATCTGTAAGTGATTTTTGTTGCTGGATCTTAGTGGTCTGGTGGTGCGATAGGGTTGGA
This sequence comes from Protopterus annectens, assembly GCF_019279795.1. Lineage (NCBI taxonomy): Eukaryota > Metazoa > Chordata > Ceratodontiformes > Protopteridae > Protopterus > Protopterus annectens. The sequence goes on from NC_056726.1 coordinate 1,187,248,392, forward strand.
GTAGATTCTGGAGGGATGGGACATTTAGTGGATGATTTACTAGTTTGTGGGTGAGTGAGAGTTGATACCATTGTAGGAGGTGAGGGAGTTCAAGCCAGCCCAGTTCAGCAAGTGAGAGACAGTGGTGACTACGGTAGGATGCCCCTGTGGCGAATTTGGTGATTTTGTTGTACCAGGTCTCTAGCTTGTTCAGATTTCTTCAATAACTGAACAATATTTCACTGCAGTAGAAGCTTGGCTAACTGCTTCTCAAATTATTTTGAACCCCAACAAAACAAAGTGTATGCTTTCTACCCCATTAGAAAAATTATTCTCCCCACCTCCTTCAACATTTCATCACTAAATAACATCATCTCTCTTATATAACACACTAAACTTTTAAGTGTTGAAATCGATAGTAGTTTGAAATTTGATATTAATATTGCCCAAACCATTAAGAAAGTCCACAAAAAACTAGGTACACTTTATAGAAATAAAAAAAAATATTTCACTAATAACACAAATGCCACTACAGCTAGAACACATCTTATCTCAACACTTCTTTATGCACTGTCAATTCTCACAAACCTTAGGAAATCAGATTTAGACAAATTAGAATCCTGCTATAACAAAATTGCAAAATTTGCAACTGACGCCAACTCTAGGACACATCATTACACTGCCCTCAAACAATTGAATTGGCTAAAACTCCCTCAATTATGCTTGGCAGATAAGTTCCTGCACCAACCTGAAAAAAAAATACACTTGAAAATTTATTAAATCCTTGCTCTAATGAACGTGTACTTCACTCATGTAGCAAATTCCTGTTAAACATTACCAAAGCAAACAGTAAATCAGGCTACTCCCTTTTATTGAGCTACACAACTAAAATCTGGACAACTTACCATCAGAAATAACATCTACTACCACGGGTGACTTTCTTATTAATTATCACTGCTTGTTTCTTAACTAATTTATTAGATTAAGTACTGCTTAGCTAAACTAATTAAATTGTGGTATTTCCTTGTTTGTCTCTTATTCCCACTTTTTTACTTCACCTACCCCCTTTTCTGCTTTCATAATAACATCTCCCTCTCTCTCTCTCTCTCTCAGTCGCTCTCTCCTTACAGTCCCTTAAACACATTCAAAGGTCCAACAAAAACAAAACAAAAAAAAAAACCTGAAGCAATGGCATGCATACAAGAACATGGACAGTGGAACCCCGTACAAACCAATAAAAGCTACTGCAAGTCCTACTTTTATCAACAGACTGTGAGCAGTGTTGGTATATTATAATCTTCTCTCTGTGATACTCCTACTGATTCTTCTGCTGTGCACACTATTGGACTCCCCCCTTTTCCTCCCATTTATTGTAACAAATATATACAATTTCCAAAGCTTTGAATTTATTTTATATTCTTAAATTTTATTTAGCTTACATATCACATTTATTTTATATTCTTATATTTTATTCTCCCATTTATTGTAAAAAATATATACAGTTTCCCAAAGCTTTACATTTATTTTATATTCTACTTCTCTGATGCTCTACTAATTCTGCTTTTGAGTTCACATAGATAAACAGACACCTTTTGGTACTGACCTGGGCTAGCTGGTTGATTGTTTTTCTCTTCTCACAGCTTTCTGCAAGTCCTGGTTCATAGCCTCCCACCACCCTTTTCTTGTTCGCCTAACATAATTATATCGTAAGTTTTCTAGCCTTGTCAAACCTGTTTATCACAGCTTTTTCCAAACCCTGGCTCTTAGCTCCCCCCCCTTCTTTCAGTCTCCTAACATAATCTTATTGTAAGCTTCCCAGCCCTGTCAATCCTTTCTATTCCCTCCTTCTTCCTCTTGAGGGTTTACTTATTCCTCCGCTGAGCTCCAGTGCCATCTTTAAATACTTCGACCATCTGCTTCCCCTACAGTTTCCTACCTTACTGATAGTTTCTTTCCAGATAGCAATTCTGCAGTTGGTTTCACCCTGCTCCATTTGCCTTTGCTGTGCTCAAGCTCACTATAATCCCCTGTCCAACCCCCATTTCCACCCACCCCCACATTAATTAAATTTATACTTACTCTAGCTCCTCCCCTACCCCAACACCCAATTATCCCACTCCAATTCCCCTCTCATTACACTAACCACACTTTTTCACTTCACCTCACATTACACCATTAGCCGCAGGTCCAACCAAACCCACACATACCCAACATCTTAACTCACCTCCTCATTACCCCATCAGTATAACCTCTTCTCTACCACCACATCTCATTATTGCACACTACTTCTCACTACTTTAGTCACCCACATCTCATACTATAATGTCCATCTCTGGTATCACTACTCTACTTACCTTATTGCTCTCTTTCAATATCCTACTACATGTAACCTCTACATCATTCTTCTACCTTTCCCTCCAACTGCCCATTATACTCTCTCCCCATACAGTCTGAGCACACCACTTCCTTCTCACAAATTTCAGCCAGCCTTTGCAACACAAGCATATTATTACATACCAGAGTAAAAATCCTCCCCCACCATCACCACAACAATAATATTTTCAATCTAAATTATCTAATCAAAGTAAAATGGGAACTAGAATACACTACCTTCCCATATAATGTAATAAACCTATCACTATGCGGAGACATACATCCCAACCCGAGTCTCATCTCCTCTAGACTGCAACCCCCCAACTCCAATAAATCAATTAACTTCACTACAATTAACCTACAAAGCATCAGAACTAAAATACCTGACATCCATGCATGGGTAGCCGACAAACAAACCCGATATTATTGCCGCAACTGAAACATGGCTAAAACCCTATATTAAGGACACAGAATTCCGTCCCCCAGATTTCACCTGTCTTAGGGCCATCAGACCCCCCCCCAAAAAAAAGGTGGAGGCATCTTGCTAATATACCCCATGTCCTTCACTATTATCCCATATGCAAAACCCATCCCACAATTCTCCACATCCAAACTTCTAGTTTCTTTCCTTAAAATGAATAATTGCAAAAACCTCTGTGTGATAGTCATTTACATTCCTTCAGGCAATAACATCTCAATTCTTGAGGAAGTCCTTGCCTGGGCATCTACTAATATAAAAAATTAGACTATCATACTGGGGGATGTAAGTATCAACTGGCTAGGCATATCCCCACACCACTCTAACTGCAATATCAATCTATATAGGTTCACCCAGCTAGTTAACACCCTAACCAGGCCTAATAAAATTAATACTAATGGCTCAATCATAGACTGGAATTTAGTGTCCAGCACAAATAAGATCACGTCCACTGGTGCACTCTCCAGTAGAATACGTGGCCACTTACCAGCCTTTATATAAATGTGAATGTACCACAACAATTAATAAACATCAGTACAGGGTTAACAGAGATGAATCCCAGTTCTGTACATTTAGCTTTAACCAAAGTTTGCTTAGCATCAATTGGGATGCACTAAAATCACTTCCCCTTGACAAGGCAGTTGAGTTCTTTAACTCAACCTTTCTCAGCATACTAAACAATCTCCCTCCTTAGACAAAAGAGAGTAAAGACCAATCATGCCAGTTAGCTAACAATATCCAATAAGGATCTCATGAAATGCCGGCCAAATCATGGAAAATCTGGCATAGAAACAAAAACCTATCTGACCTTGCCCAATACAAACAGATCTGAAACCAGGTTAAGCTCCTAGTACAACAAAACAAAAAAGAACACTACCTTACATTACAAAATCAACAAAAGCAAAGCCCAAAGAAATTATGGAGCTCTCTTAACTCTTTATTAAACCCAGGGTCAAGTGATAATCCTTGCCCAGACCCAAATAAAACACCCACTGAAATTGCTGCTACCTTCAACTCCCATTTCACAGATACCATAGCCAATCTAACCACTACCTTTACCAAGAACAACTTGTCCAACACAGACCACTCCACAGGTAACACCAATCCACCCCCTATTCCCAGCTTTACTCTGTCACCTATACCCACTTTGACTATTAAAAAAACACTTCTAAAACTCAAACCATACACAAATGCCCCTGACAATATACCCGCCAAATACCTGCAAATCTCAGCCAATGCAATCATTTACCCTATTAGCAAACTTCTCAATAGATCTATCAAAGAATCCTATATGCCCATCACCTGGAAAAAAAGCTTATATCCTCCCTCTATACAAGGGGGGCCCAACATAGACACCACCAACTTCCACCCCATTGCTATACTATCACCCATCTCTAAGATTTGGAAAAATGTATTCATTCTCACCTTCTTCATCATCTGACACACAATCACATCCTCTCCCCCACCCATCATGGATTAAGCCAGGACATAGTATCACCACTGCTCTCATACCCTTAATGGACACTGTCAACTGAGCCCGTGATGGTGGTAAAACTGTATCCTCACTATTTCTTGATCTTTCTAAAGCTTTCAATACTATATCCCACTCTCTCCTTCTAACAAAACTCTCTAACCTAGGTACCTCACCTCAAACTCTAAACTAGTTCACTAATGACCTCACTAACAGGCAGCAATCAACTAAATGGCAGAACTCGTACTCCCCTTTCCTAAACACCACCACTGGTGTTCCTCAAGGCTCCATTTTAAGCCCACTTCTGTTTAGCATATTTATCAATAACTTCCACACCATATTCTCTCAAGGCTCAGTCATTCAGTATGCAGACGACTCCACTATCATCTGAACTGCAAACAACTCCTCAAAGTCACACCAACTCACCCAAAAAACCCTGACCCACACTGAAATTTGGATGACTAATAATCATCTTGCCCTGAACCCCAACAAAACCAAACTAGTAATCTTTGCCCCAAAAATTCCACACCCCTACAAAAAGAGAACTTCACCATTCAATCCCTTAATGGTACCACCATCGAAATTGTGCCTATCACAGAAATCCTAGGTGTCATCATAGACGAAAACTTCACATTCAACCTGCACATCCAGTCCAATGTCAAAAACACACATCAAAAGCTTGGCACTCTCTGCTGAGACAAAAGTCTACTCAGTGCATCAGCCCAACTCTCCCTTGCCTCTTCTTTTGTATTACCCACTCTTTTATATGGTGCCCCCTTCCTCACCAACATTCAATCCTCTCTAAAGTCCAAACTACACACATGCTACAACAAAATTGCTAAGTTTGTAACTAATGCCTCCTGCTCATCCCACCACTGCTTATCATTACACACCCTAAAATGGCTTGAACTCCCCAACACTTTCACCTTTATCAAACTAACTACAGCTCACATTCCATGTGCCCTGCTTTATCTTCTATACTTACGTTATACCATCCTAACAGACCACTCTGATCTAACAGCCAACTGCTCGTAAATGTAGAAAAACCCAAACTTTCGGCTGGCCAGATGCCTTACTGCTTTACCATACTCCCTCACCCCAGCACTTAGATCCACGTGCTTGGTAACCCTCTTCAAGACATCTCTGAAACAATACAGCTCCTCATCTTGGCTGTGCACATGTACTAACATCACATCTCATATAACCAAACATCAACCATCACAAGTTTTCTCATCCCCAGTCTACTACTCTGGCGTCCTCCTTTCACATCCACTTGTTTCTTTTACTTACTCTGTCTCTACATCCTCTCCACTTCCCTATTCTACTAACTCTCATTGTCCTACCACTGATCCCTCCAGTCTACTTTCTTCTCTTCCTAACCTTTATAGACCTACCATTGAACCAGGTGAGACATTCAGGTACTCTCACATCCTACCTTAATCTCATACCATCACTTATATCTGCAACAATATGCACAGACTTTGCTGATTCCTGCAACAGGACTCATATAGCCAATCACTCAGCTATTATACCTCCTAAACATGTGAAAAGTACCTAGTTTCTAATTAATTCCTATATCTGCTTTGCACCCACTGCATGTAGTGTCCTATATAAATTTTGCTAGCTGAAAACTACTAATACGGAATGCTCGCATGTATGTATTAGGTATTGCTTGTATACTATCTTTGATTTGAGAATTATTACTTATGTCCTGTTTTTTTCACCAATTGTATAAGCTGACAATTATATGTACTAAATGTCTTTATTACTGTAAATTATGTATTGTATGTGAAATGTCTTAAATGTGGAGCTTTTCTCACCGGGACTCCACTGATAATGGTCACTTCTGGCCCAGCTGGACCATCCCGGTAAAAAATGCAAATAAAATAAATAAATAATAGGTTCATAGGTGTGTACTAGGCTAATGGCCCTGGGGCCTTTACAATCCTAGCCCATAGAAGTGCCCTGGCATTTTGCCACCCGTAGTTAGTTCCCAGTGCCTCTATCAAGTAGAGACACTGGAGTGATCCTTGGGGTGAACTTTCTATTTCCCATCCACTCATCAAGATTTTACTTGAAGAGGGCTAGTGAAGTGCTCTGCTTGACATGTATGGGAAGTCTATTCCAGAGCAAGGGTAGTCTGGGTTATGAACCTGTTCTGCCATCATGTTCTGTTGATTGTGGTAATGAGGTTGAGGTCTCTGGGACGTGTGGTGCAGAGGGACTGGGATTTCTTTAGATGTAGCATTTCTAACAGAGCTGGGTCAGACATGGCTTTGTAAGTCAAACAGAGATTGTCTCTTAGCAGATGATATGAGACAGAGAATAGCTGGAGTTTTTTGAGTCTGCCCACATAGGACATGTGTTTAAGGCCTAGGACCCTCTTTGTGAGGTACTTTTGTGGCTTTTCCAGCTGCTGCATGTGTCTAGTGAGGTACACGCCAAATGGGGCATTATACTCTATGATTGGCCTAATGAGGGATGAGTAGAGAGGAATGATGGCCTCTTTCTTCCTGGATGCAAAACCCTTGGTAATGACATATGCCATATAGAAGGACTTTCTGACTACAGTTGCAATGTGGTGGTCGAAGGAGAGGTTGCTGTCAACCTGTGCCCCCCGATCTCTTATAACACCTTCAGTGTTCAGTGGGCTCCCACCAATGTGGTAATTAGTGGGATCTCAGTTTTTCCCAAAGGGGATAACAACACATTTTTTGGCATTAAACTTAAGGCCATGGTTTTGACACCAGTCATTGATCTCAGTGAAGCCTTTCTGGAGGATGTCTGCATCACTTGGGGAGTTAATAATGGCTTCCAGCTTGCAGTCATCTGCAAATTTGGTCCAATATCTGAGGATTCACTGGAATGGATAGGTGTAGGCCTACTGTCTGTGTCCAATGGAATTTCAGGGGATAGCTGCATGTCAACCTCAGTGTCAGATTCAACCTCTGCAGCCCCTGAGCATGCCTCTGTTTGGTCAACATCATCATCAGAGTCGGCTGATACTCTAACATCAGGTGATAGAAGTCCTACACTTCTACTGTCAGGATCACCTGTGATAATAAACAACAAACACAGGATCAATTAATACCTACACTACTATAGTCCAATATGGGCTAAGAAAATAACAGTGGTGCGCTATTAGACAGTACAGCAATATACACAACAGTTCTGACCTCAACATCACACACTAAAATATTTCTTTGAATTACCCCTCACTACTAACATAAAAATGTTTGGCTTACCATGTGCAGATGATGTTATGCTCCCTATACCAGATGGTCCTGGAAGAAGTTAAGCAAAAGCTAAGGCCAACATTATCACAATTAACAGTAACACAGGGGGTAATACTTTTTCCCCCTTATATGTCCTTAACTATACTTTCAACAAGAACTTGGATGAAAAGTCCAACCTAAGCCCATGTGTAGTCAGTCAGAATGTGTTGTTAACTGTAGCAATCTTTAATCCCCTCCCCCAAACATTTCTTGTGAAACAGAACTAAAGCATTGGTTTAAATTGTTTTACTATGTAACAGTAATTAACAGCTGAGATACAAAAGCCTACCTGGAAGCAGCTTTTAGGACATACTTGCTGTCCCTGAAACAGTAGCACCAATGTCAAGGACATGCTGTGATGCATTTTCCTGGGAGCTGTCTGGATTCCTGACAGTGGACAGGAACTCTTCATTTGCTGTTCATGGTGGCTCTATAGCAGATCCCCCCCAGTACCCACATGATCATATGCCACTGCAACTGCTCTTCTTTGTGAAGAGGAGATCACATCAGTGGACCTATGACGCACCTGATTATATGTCCTGCTGTGACCACCTTCTGCATTAATGTCTGCAACTATCTGCTGCCAAATTTGCATTCTGCCTGACCTATCCCTATGTCCCCTCTCAAGCAGAAAGGCACCATGTCAACTAAAAGCTTCTACAATTACCTGATTCTCAGGTCAGTTAAGGGTGGATTTCAGGGATTGAGACACCTGGGTGGCATAGTTCTAGGTGTCCTAAAAGACAACAGAAGGATAATACACATAAGTATCACATAACTACCAAATAACTGTGCCTAGATAAAACGGAGAAGGGTACATTTCACTATTACCCACTGGAGAAATATAAAACAGTCTAGAGATCTGAAACATGAACAACAGGCTGGATACAAAGAAAGGAGAGTAACAATAGCAACATATCCTTTCTTGTGCCATAACAGAAATGCAGCTTTGCTCACCAACCCCAAAACAGCAAATGACACATTTTTCTAACAAACCATCTTTGCAAAGGTAAAATTGCTATCAAATGAACTGTCCCTGAAACATATCTACAGATTTAACACAAAACATTCCATTTTAAGGTATTGTTAATCATGTATACCTGTAAAATGCCCTGACATACACTTCTAACAGATAAACGTGTAGCCTTTGCTAATCAAAATATTTTATATATATATATATATATACTATCAAAACATGGGTCAGGTAGGGAGATGTTTGTAGTTCGGAATACTACTGAACACCCATGTTAAAACCATTCCTAGATTGATTATTTTGTGTTTAAGACAGATAGTAAACTCTATATATATATATATATATATATATATATATATATATATATATATATATATATATATATAAAAAACCTCTTATCCATTCTCCTTTACGCCTCCCCTATCTTAACTCACCTTTGCCACACTGAACTAAGCAAATTGGAACCCCGCTACAAAAAGATTGCCAAGTTTGCTACCAACGCTTCTCAGAGATCCCATCCCTGTCTAGCTACTGTTGATTCTCATAGATCCCATCACTGTCTAGCTACTGATGCTTCTCATAGATCCCATCACTGTCTAGCTACTGATGCCTCTCATAGATCCCATCACTGTCTAGCTACCGATACTTCTCATAGAACCCATCACTGTCTAGCTACCGATGTTTCTCATAGGTCCCATCACTGTCTAGCTACTGATGCTTCTCATAGATCCCATCACTGTCTAGCTACTGATGCTTCTCATAGATCCCATCACTGTCTAGCTACTGATGCCTCTCATAGATCCCATCACTGTCTAGCTACCGATGCTTCTCATAGGTCCCATCACTGTCTAGCTACCGATGTGTCTCATAGTTCCCATCACTGTCTAGCTACTGATGCTTCTCATAGATCCCATCACTGTCTAGCTACCGATGCTTCTCATAGATCCCATCACTGTCTAGCTACCGATGCTTCTCATAGATCCCATCACTGTCTAGCTACCGATGCTTCTCATAGATCCCATCACTGTCTAGCTACCGATGCTTCTCATAGATCCCATCACTGTCTAGCTACCGATGCTTCTCATAGATCACATCACTGTCTAGCTACCGATGCTTCTCATAGATCCCATCACTGTCTAGCTACCGATGCTTCTCATAGATCCCATCACTGTCTAGCTACCGATGCTTCTCATAGATCCCATCACTGTCTATCTAGTGATGCTTCTCATATATCCCATCACTGTCTATCTATCGATGCTTCTCATAGATCCCATCACTGTCTAGCTACTGATGCTTCTCATAGATCCCATCACTGTCTAGCTATCTATGCTTCTCATAGATCCCATCACTCTCTAGCTACCGATGCTTCTCATAGATCCCATCACTGTCTAGCTACCGATGCTGCTAATAGATCCCATCACTGTCTAGCTACCGATGCTTCTCATAGATCCCATCACTGTCTAGCTACCGATGTTTCTCATAGATCCCATCACTGTCTAGCTACCGATGCTTCTCATAGATCCCATCACTGTCTAGCTACCGATGCTTCTCATAGATCCCATCACTGTCTAGCTACCGATGCTTCTCGTAGATCCCATCACTGTCTATCTACCGATGCTTCTTGTAGATCCCATCACTGTCTAGCTACCGATGCTTCTCATAGATCCCATCACTGTCTAGCTATTGATGCTTCTCATAGATCCCATCACTGTCTAGCTACCGTTGCTTCTCATAGATCCCATCACTGTCTAGCTACCGATGCTTCTCATAGATTCCATCACTGTCTAACTACCAACGCTTCTCATAGATCCCATCACTGTGTAGCTACCAATGCTTCTCATAGGTCCCATCACTGTCTAGCTACCGATGCTTTTCATAGATCCCAACACTGTCTAGCGACCGATGCTTCTCATAGATCCCATCACTGTCTAGCTACCGATGCTTCTCGTAGATCCCATCACTGTCTAGCTACTGATGCTTCTCATAGATCCCATCACTGTCTAGCTACTAATGCTTCTCATAGATCCCATCACTGTCTAGCTACTGATGCTTCTCATAGATCCCATCACTGTCTAGCTACCGATGCTTCTCATAGATCCCATCACTGTCTATCTACTGATGCTTCTCATATATCCCATCACTGTCTATCTACAGATGCTTCTCATAGATCCCATCACTGTCTAGCTACTGATGCTTCTCATAGATCCCATCACTGTCTAGCTATCGATGCTTCTCATAGATCCCCTCACTGTCTAGCTACCGATGCTTCTTGCAGATCCCATCATTGTCTATCTACTGATGCTTCTCATATATCCCATCACTGTCTATCTACCGATGCTTCTCATAGATCCCATAACTGTCTAGCTACTGATGCTTCTCATAGATCCCATCACTGTCTAGCTACCGATGCTTCTCATAGATCCCATCACTGTCTAGCTACAGATGCGTCTCGTAGATCCCATCACTGTCTAGCTGCCAGCGCTTCTCATAGATCCCATCACTGTCTAGCTACAAACGCTTCTCATAGGTCCCATCACTGTCTAGTGACCGATGCTTATCATAGATCCCATCACTGTCTAGCTACCGATGCTTCTCATAGATCCCATCACTGTCTAGCTATCGATGCTTCTCATAGATCCCATCACTGTCTAGCTACCGATGCTTCTCATAGATCCCATCACTGTCTAGCTACCGATGCTTCTCATAGATCCCATCACTGTCTATCTACCGATGCTTCTTGTAGATCCCATCACTGTCTATCTACCGATGCTTCTTGTAGATCCCATCACTGTCTAGCTACCGATGCTTCTCATAGATCCCATCACTGTCTAGCTATCGATGCTTCTCATAGATCCCATCACTGTCTAGCTACCGTTGCTTCTCATAGATCCCATCACTGTCTAGCTACCGATGCTTCTCATAGATCCCATCACTGTCTAGCTACCAACGCTTCTCATAGATCCCATCACTGTGTAGCTACCAATGCTTCTCATAGGTCCCATCACTGTCTAGCTACCGATGCTTCTCGTAGATCCCATCACTGTCTAGCGACCTATGCTACTCATAGATCCCATCACTGTCTAGCTACCGATGCTTCTCGTAGATCCCATCACTGTCTATCTACTGATGCTTCTCATAGATCCCATCACTGTCTAGCTACTAATGCTTATCATAGATCCCATCACTGTCTAGCTACTGATGCTTCTCATAGATCCCATCACTGTCTAGCTACCGATGCTTCTCATAGATCCCATCACTGTCTATCTACTGATGCTTCTCATATATCCCATCACTGTCTATCTATCGATGCTTCTCATAGATCCCATCACTGCCTAGCTACCAATGCTTCTCGTAGATCCCATCATTGTCTATCTACTGATGCTTCTCATATATCGCATCACTGTCTATCTACCGATGCTTCTCATAGATCCCATCACTGTCTAGCTACTGATGCTTCTCATAGATCCCATCACTGTCTAGCTATCAATGCTTCTCATAGATCCCATCACTGTCTAGCTACCGATGCTTCTCATAGATCCCATCACTGTCTAGCTACCAACGCTTCTCATAGATCCCATCACTGTCTAGCTACAGATGCTTCTCATAGGTCCCATCACTGTCTAGCTACCGATCCTTCTCATAGATCCCATCACTGTCTATCTACTGATGCTTCTCATATATCCCATCACTGTCTATCTACCGATGCTTCTTATAGATCCCATCACTGTCTAGCTACTGATGCTTCTCATAGATCCCATCACTGTCTAGCTATCGATGCTTCTCATAGATCCCATCACTGTCTAGCTACCGATGCTTCTCGTAGATCCCATCATTGTCTATCTACTGATGCTTCTCATATATCCCATCACTGTCTATCTACCGATGCTTCTCATAGATCCCATCACTGTCTAGCTACTGATGCTTCTCATAGATCCCATCACTGTCTAGCTATCAATGCTTCTCATAGATCCCATCACTGTCTAGCTACCGATGCTTCTCATAGATCCCATCACTGTCTAGCTACCAACGCTTCTCATAGATCCCATCACTGTCTAGCTACAGATGCTTCTCATAGGTCCCATCACTGTCTAGCTACCGATCCTTCTCGTAGATCCCATCACTGTCTAGTCCTCAAGCAACTTAACTGGCTTTAACTACCCCAGCTACTCCTCCTCAACCAACTGTCAACAACTCACAAGCTCTACTACTTTCCCAACAAACCACTGCACTTCAGAATCTAATTCTCCCCTACACCACCGTTAGAACCTTAAGATCTAGTTCACAGAATCATATATATGTCATGAAACATAAAAATGAAGCTGGTAAATCTCTCTATGCCAGCTCCATTGCCAAAACCTGTTATTCACATCCTTGCCACTTAACCTCCACCACCTCTACCACACAATTTAAAAAACTTCTCAAATGCCACTACAAATAATAATTGGCATTGGTCATGCTACTCCCCAGGCTAGGCCATACCACTGTACTGTTGCTAGGATTCTGCTAACACCAAAAGGTTGCTCCCCAAGTCCCACTTGTAAAATAGTTATACATGGGTATTAGCTTGCCACCAGAGAGTCAGACACTGTCAACCAGTTTTACCCATACTCTTATATATGTTGAACATGTATGCTGCTGTTTTTTCTTATTTGGTACTATTTCTGTCTCATTCGAACTTGATTAATGTTGGGAGCTGTTTTTCTTATTTGGTACTATTTCTGTCTCATTTGATACTTGATTAATGATGGGAGCTTCTCTTCCCAGACCTACCTATGCTCAATTGGAATGCATTTTTAGTGTATTTTTAACATGTATTTTACTATGTTTCACTATATGTGACTGTTGTTTCTCCTTTAACTGCATCAATGTATTGAACTTTTCTCCCCGGGCCTCCGCTGAAAATGGACCTGTGTCCAGTCGGACTTTCCTGGTAAACAAATGTAAAATAAAAAAATAAATAAATATATACATATATAAAACTATTAAACATATTTTTCTTAATTACATTTCAGCATATGCAGTATATAGCTGGCAAATGCAAGCATACTTTTTCAAGTTCAGTAGTCTTCTATGCAGCTCTATCCCAAAGGAATAGCCTCTGTTCTGTATTCTCCACATAAACAAGTCTCTTCACCTTCAGTTTCCCTAGCTATATGGTTGCCTTTTTTATGGTGCAGATTTAGTGCAGTCAGCACAGTGAAGTTGCAGATGAGGTGTGAACTTATTAAAATTGCTGAATCCCAAATACTTCGCTCTGTGTAGCACATTTAAACATAGTGCAGGCACTCCTTCTGTGTTTGTTTTTAATGGATTGCAGCTATGACTGATTACTGGTAGAAAGAAGGAAAACACAACAGCAATGCAGACTGCCCTTCATCCAGTGGGTGTGTCAGGTTAGACTTGTAAAGAGTTAGATGTAATTTTGTCAAGGTTGGAAATATAAATAAACAGCACACAATTCACAGGTTCTGTTCATTAATATCCAACCTCCCCTTCATCAATTGGCAACTGCATATTATATTATTGCCATTTAATATCCTCACACATTTTATGGACAATGATATAGAATGGCTTACAGACTACATGTCTCAGATTATAAGTCAGATAAGAGAAGAAATAGCAACAAACACAGAGAGGTAAGACAGAGCTACATATGTGAAAGCAATATTTATTACTGATTGCATGATCACTCAGCGCACTACATCCAAAATGAATAAATATACAAATTACTGTAGATGATGTTGCAGCTGGTTGTATGCAGAATGATTTCAGTTCCTTGCAGCAAAGCTGTTTGTGTGTCAAAGAGGGATAAGGCACCCATACTGTGTTCTGAAGGTTCATTGGAGTGCTAGTTCAAATCCAGAATTATGTAGAAATATTTCATGTGTGCTAACATTTTTGTAGGTTGTATGTCATAGATTTCTTTTCCTCATTTCAACTACTTACCCATTTGTTTCTTTTTTTTTTTTTGGGCCAGTGTTTGCTTGATGCATAGCTTAGCACAATCACAGGAAATGGAGAAAAATGAATGCCAGGTTTGGCTGTGCTTATCTCATTTGCAAGAAGCGCAGCAGTGTGCAAACTGGACTACTGGCCCACCCAGGAAGCAGACAGAACATCTGCAGAAAACCTGTAAACAGAGCATCTGTAAAAGGGCAAAGGTCAAAAACAAAACATTGTTGCAATTTTTGTCTTCCATTGCACAACTGCATTTAGCAGTGTTGCACAGCAGTTAGCAAGGTTCTCCAACAGATGCAGCCATCGATCAGCTGCAGACAGGACTCAGACAACCAATAATTAAAACCAGATATATTCAATTAATTATGTTGGGTATTGAGCAAACACACTAAGGAGCATTGCACTGTGGTTAACAGAGACATTAAGAATGATTATGAAATTAGGGAATGTTGTGTAACTAGTCCTGTGGTAGCAGGTGTTAGTGTAGGGCTGGGGTACAGATGGTCCTGGCTTCTAGTACAGGGTATGCAACATGTTTTCACTGTTGTGACAGTGCAGTTTATAACAATGAAATGAAAAATAGACAAGTGCTATTTCAACATTATTTGGGAAATAAGTATTAGTGTAGGGCTGACTTACACATGGTCCTGGGTTCTAATACAGGATGGTCTTTTGCTGTTGTTCCACTTCCCATTATATTCACTCTCATTTATAACACTTTAGATAATGGAGCTGATATGAATATAATGCATGAGCGATGAAGCACCATTATTGCGTTTTCAGATGTATGACTGAGGGTATACTGTGTACTATGTTTGTATAAGTATTATTCTGATATCTGGGCTTGCATGGCCTTCACAATTACATAAGACACGTATACAACTCTATGTATATCCAATAACCTTATCAGGTCACACACACACATGCCAAGTTTAGGGCACAAATGTGGGGTGTCCAAGATCCAGGATATCTATTGGACTGCTGGTAAAGCACCATGGCCAAAGGCTTCTATAAGGGAGACTACAGAAACCTGAGGTGTGGAATAGTGTCAACCAGAATGTGTGCAGTGTCACTGACATCCCACACACTGAAAAGCAGTGTAGCCTTCATTTTAATGGCCTACACAGGCAAAAAATAGATACCCTTAACCACTGGTTGAATGCGTTTGAGACTACAGACATGTAACAGCTGTGTGCGTATGACAATAAGAGAGTACTTATAAGACTTAGAAAGCTAAATATAGGCAAAACTGTTCTTCTTTTCTGTTCTTTCCCCAGCTGCCACTGAATGTAAATACAATAGGCAGGCTCATGTTGCTTGAATGGTGAGACTGAGGAAAGCAGGTGGTATGTATGCAGCAGAAGAGAAGTACTATTGTAGCTTTAAAAGTTAAAGATAGTTTTCTGGGTCTTTTATACAGTTGTATAAAACTGAGCATGCAAACCTCAACTGTAAGAGCAAGTATGCATGCATTAGTCTGTAGCACAAACCAATTGTAGGATTCAAATATTAGACTGTAGTCAGAGGTTGTGGGTTCAAATACCATGATTCACAACTAACAATACTATTATACTTTAATAGTACTTACATTAAATTAAAACTCTATACCAGTGGCACAAATGCCCTGCTGTAAACTTCAATCTGTATAACTAGAACATTCATATGTGCAATATATGCACATTTCAAGGATTACTTTCAGCAGTCTGTAGTATAGTGTGTATCTGTTAGGATGCTTACTTAAATGTAACACTTCAGATAAAATAGTTGAAGAATTGTGTTAATGCACTGTATGTCACATATTATAATACTAAATGTATCTCTTTCTTCTCTCAAACCACTCCTTATCTCTCTTTTTTTATTTTCTGTTATGTGTTGTCAAAATGTCTTCATGTCATCCATGTGTATCACATCACTAAATGCTACACAGCACAGCGAGGTAGGCCAATCCCAGTGGATCAGCCTGCCCCCACTCCACTGGTTCCAGCACTGATGCCCAGCACTTCTGACAGCCAACCTGGCAGCACTGCCTCTGCTGCCCCTGCAATACCCATGTCCTCAGGTAGACCTGCCCTGGAAACTGGTACAGTAGTGCCCTCTGGGAGCAGTGTCGGAGTTGATGATTTCATCACCCACTGGGAGATGTCAGGGTTGGTGCGTAGGGTCATGCATGCTCCATTGGTGTATGTCTACACTGGATAGAGAGGTTGCTCTCCCTCATGTTCAGTAGAAGGGAAGATATCAAGCACATCAGCCACCAGAAGAGTAAGGGGACAGTGATGACAGCCCAGTGGCTGAGAACTCGATTCTCACTGTCTCCAAGCTTAATGAGTATGAGCTTGAGTTGTCCCCTCCTTCACCCCAGTCATGGTGCCCTCAAAAACTTTTGTGCCCCTCACTCCCTCACCTTTCCTATCTCTTGTCTTGTTTGTCTTATTTGCTTGCATTTGCTTCCTCACCTACCCAAATTCCCTAACCCAGACATACCTATGTATCTTACCCAACAGTCTTCTCTTACTGAATTAAAAAGAATGGGCACCTGTTCCACAAAAAAAAAAAATCATCCCATACATATCTCTCCATTTCACACACATCTTCTTGACACACTTGAATCAGTACATTTGGCTATACAACATGATTATATTGTTGTCACCCCTCTCTCTGGAGGTGACAGCCCAAATTCAACTAATATTCTGCACAGATGATCATGTTGTACTGTGGAACTAAAAGATAGCTAAGGTTCTTTTCTACCTCCCTCCTGCACATTCCTGTATTGCTTTCCCTTTGTTCTTCCCCCTGCTTGCTCCCTATCTTACTACCTTCCTATCTACTGATTTTAACACCTATAAGCTGGTCAAAAAATAAAATCACACACAACAGAAAAAAAAACAGAAAAAGCAATGGATCCCTTCACTTTTTGGCCTCTGTGTTTGTGCGGAGTTTGGCATTGCGCGGAAATGCTAAGTGACGGTGTGCGACAGTATAATGCCAGTGTTACCTCTGCACAGTGCTGCTTAACCCTGCTGCACTATGCCAACACACAGCAACACATGCTATAAACAATTAATGTCATTGCATTATCACTGTTTATTTGAAAGTCTTAGATACACCTGGATTCAAACCCAATATCATCAGGGCGCAAAAAGAAATGGAATTATACCTACTGCCACAGTGTTAGTTAGCAGCAGGTGTATTTCATACACTCAACACTAACTCTCAGACTTTTTTTAATGTGTCTGTTAGAAAAATATGCATTAGTGTATGTATTAGTAATATGCTTAGTACATTTAAGATTTGAAAAGGGTTAACACATTTATTCTATTTCACACTGCATAAATCTGTACAAATTGCAGAAGCTTTCCAATCTTGTATTGTTATGAAATATGCACAGTTATAATCTTTGCTTATGCTCTGGAAATTTACAGGGAAGCAGATAATTTCTGCTTGTGTCAGGAAAATAATAAATAGATGTATCACTTGTATTAATGTTATGAGATTTAGACAAGGAGTTCCCCTTATGCTGTGAGAAAATACACAGCTGCAGAAGCTATTGATAATAAGAACAAAGACTGCTTGAAAATATGAACTGCAATCAGCGTTTACTTGTGTCTAAGCTAAAAAAGTACCTTGAAATATAACACATGTATTAAAACTACACAATAGAAGCTTATAGCGGGCTAAAGCCCCCAAGGTCAGGTTTTTTTTCTCAAATGTTTTTCATAAATCTAGTCATGTCAGCAGAAAATCTGAGTAACATCTGCTGTAGAACAATACAGAAAGTTGTGTTTAATTACGTCAACTATAGAAAGCAATGTTTTGTAGAACAGTATAAGAAGAGCATACTTCCTGTTAGTAGTTAGGCAAAATCCTGTATTTGCATGTTTTTGTCTCCTTGCAGCAAGTAATTAAATGCCATATCTGAACCTTGCGTGAATTGGTCTTTGAAGTTTTTTCCTCTGACAATGGCTCATGTTTGTGCACTGCTTAACTAGATGTTAACAGGGAAATGTGTATCTTGCATGTGCAAACATTTTGCCAACCATTGTGCAAACCCATTGCATTATGGAAAACTAAATATTATTATGTAGTAGTGCTGTTTACTGTAGATTTCCTGTTTATGAAATGAAATTACATGTGGAAGCATAACAAACTGAAGGCCCTATCTAACAATATGCCACATATTTATAATAGAACCATGTGTTTCCTCCCCCAAGCACTGCAATCATGATGTCTCAGTCCTTTTTTCACACATATATTAACTACACTACATAAATTAATATTTTGTGTGATATGCAATGCACTTCAATCTGGTAATATGCAATCATTTGCATTTTGGATGCAGATCCTTAAGAAATATACTGAACCTACTGATATTGCCAACATCCTGGCAGATAGATTTTGTGCAAACTTCACCCCCCTCTCACCACCAGAAGGGCCCACAACAATACTGGAAAAGTGTAGTGTCCCAGAAATCACAGATGCACAGGTGAAAATAGCCCTTTCAAAAGCCAAAAACACAGCGTCAATGGGGCCAGATGGTGTCCCAGGCTGCGTCTTGCATGAACTACAGAACGAACTAATCCCCCACCTAAACACGCTATTCAAACTCAGCTTCTCCACAGGTTATTTGCCCATAGAATGGTGCACAGCAACGGTTATTCCACTCCACAAAGGAGGGGCCACAACTGACCCAGGTAACTATCGCCCCATAAGCCTGACTAGCCTGGTCTGCAAGGCTATGGAGCGCATCATCATAATCATCATGGAACTCATTAACAAAGACATTGGGAACCTCCAAACACTTGACCCAACCCAGTTCAGCTTGGTTAAGGGCAGATCATGCCTACTAAATCTGTTTGACTTCTTCGAGACAGTCACCAAGGCCATAGATGAGGGAAAGGTTGTTCACACAGCCTACTTTGACCTCGCCAAGGCTTTTGACACCATTCCCCACTCAGGTATTACAGAAAAACTCTCCAGCCTGAACATAAACCCCTATATCATGAGATGGGTTGCCAACTGGCTTACAGACAGAACTCACACGGTAAGAATAGCGGGCTCCAGGTCCAACTCTAAACCAGTCACAAGTGGTGTCCCAAAAGGCTTGGTCCTGGGACCCCTACTGTTCGGCATGTACTTCTCAGAAGTACAGGCAAACACAGGAGGACTATGGCTAAACAAGTTCGCCGATGACTGCAAACTGGGAGCCATAATTGACTCTCCGGCTGACACGGGCATCCTCAAAAAGGGCCTTACTGAGATAGACACCTGGTGTCAAAGTCATGACCTTAAGCTGAATGACAAAAAATGCATAGTCATCCCATTTGGGAAAAACAAAACACCCATGAATTATCACGTAGGTGGCAGCCCCCTTAATACAGGAGAGGTAATAAGAGATCTGGGGACCCAGGTAGATAGTAATCTCTCCTTTGACAATCATATTGCCAAAGTAGTTAGGAAATCTTTCTATGTGGCCCATCTAATTACTAAAGGGTTTGCATCTAGAAATAAAGAGGTTATAGTGCCCCTCTACTCATCACTCATCAGACCCATCTTAGAGTACAATGCCCCATTTGGGATGTACCTCACAAGTCACTTCCAACAGCTGGAGAGACCACAAAGGTAGCTCACCAAGAGGATTACTGGCCTCAAACATATGTCCTATGCAGCCCAACTGAAAAAACTACTGCTGTACTCAGTGGCATACCGCTTACTCAGAGGTGATCTCTGCCTGACTTACAAAGCCATGTCCAACTCAGAATTGATGGGCATGCTCCACGTAAAGAAATCCAAGTCACTGCGAGCCACTCGCTCTAGTGAGCTAAACCTCACCACAACAATAAATAGAACATGCTGGAGGGATAGATTCCTGTCACAGAGACTCCCCATGCTTTGGAACAAAATTCCAAACTACATTAGGCAGAGCCCATCACTAACATTCTTCAAGAGAAACCTTGACGGGTGTATGGGTAACAGAAAATACACCCCGGGGATCACTTAATTGGCTCTGCTTGACAGTGGATCAGTTAATTAATAAATGGGGTGGCAAAAGCTGACACACTCTGGCTAGGCATATAAACGCCCTCGGGCAGATAGCCTTGTACCTACCTATGAACCTAAAAGCTATACATAATAATATATTCAGGAAGTAGCAGAAAATACTCTAAGAACTAAGCAAACACAATAATGTAGAAAGAAGATTTTGCGGATAGGGAAAACTACAATTAGGGGTACAGAGAATAGGCAAGACTGGGTGTAATTTATTGGAGAAAACTGTCAAAGGAACCAAGGTATTGGGAACAAATAACTAGACAGGAAAAGTTAGTAGAATTAGAAGAGGCCAAGACGACATTTGGACTAGAGGCTACAAACTGCCTTTCTTATCGGGGATTGACATCAGAGTATATGAAAAGAGAAAGTAAGTGGGAAATCCTAAGTAAAAAAACTGCTCTGGTAGAGTTTTTAGTTGAATCTAGAATAGAAGCTGATGTCAAAAGGGGAATAATTAGCAGGGCATATAAAATATTGCACAATAATTATAGGAATCAGCCAGACAAGGCTGTGAAAGATTGGGAAGAGAGACTGGATGAGGAATCCACAGGGATACAATGGGAAGACATATGCATGGCTCCCAAGTATGCAACAAAGTTTAGAAGATTTAGGACTTTTGCTTGGAAGTGTTTTCACATGTATTTTATACCCCAAGCAGAATTGAAAGACTTTTTCCTCAGGTAGATGGCAAATGTTGAAGGTCTGATGAGGAAGAAAGAGGTAACTGGGAACATATGCTTTGGGAGTGTAATGAGTTGGCAGAATTCAAAAATTCTCTACAGAGTTCTCTGTCCAAACTATTGGGTGAGGAAATTGGTATAACTAATGAAATTATTTTTTTGAGCTAGGATACAGTATCTGAATTATCTAGACATAGTAAAGCCTTGCTAAGTTTAATTCTTATTGCTGTCAAAAAAGCAATTACTAGAAAATGGAAATCAAAGTCCAAACCAACTTTATATGAAGTATTAAGTATTGTAAGAAAGATAAAAGAACTGGAAGCGGGATCTTTAGAGTAAAGAGTAGGAGCAAAAGAAAATGGAAATTGTAAGAACAATGTATGCAGAATAATGTTTTGGAGGAGTGAGAATTAAGGGAAGACAAGAAATTAACAAGTCATGTAATACTGGATCGATGATAGTTATACAAATAAAAAAAAGAAACGTAATGTATATAATGTTTATAACTAGGGACATGGTAATACTGGTTTGTTTTCTGTTATATAAATGTTTGTTTGCCTATGTGTTAAAAAAAACATATGCAATGTATAATGTTTGTAACTAGGAACATGGTAATGAACCTTGTATATACCAACATCTGGCAGCATTGCACTGCACCCTCACCTCCACCCCCATGCCACGTCCTCATTAGTAAGGTTGGACAACAAGGTTGTCTTCTTAAAATAAAAATCAACTCAGAAAACCCGACTAAACATGTCACAGTTAGGAACTATTCTAAAGCGAACTGCATCCTAGTAAGATTATTGTTGACAAACTCTCAGAACTTGGAATAAATCCATACATAACTCACTGGCTTGCTGACTGGTTTACAGATAGGACCTATGAAGTTAGGAACAGTGACACCACCTCCACCAGGAGACCGGTCACCAGTGGAGTACCCCAGGGCTTCATATGGCTCACACCCATTTGGCATTTACTTCTCGGAAGTCAAGGCTAATGTTAAAGGCCTTTGGAGTTCAGAGATGATGGTAAATTAGGAGCTATTGTATATTCGAACTCCCCCCCCCCATGTCACCAGCATCCTACAAAAGGGTCTAACACAAATGTCTGGTGTCATAGACATGGTTAAAACTCATTGCAAAGAAATACATTACAGTGCCTTTGGGAAATCATGCAACCAAGCTAATTACTCCATTAATAAAACACCCCATAGAGGTAATGCAATAGTTGGGGATCTGAGAACATATGTAGACAGTAATCTGCCTTCAACTGACATGTAGCCAAGATGGTAAGAAAATCATTCTATGCCACCCAACTCATAAGCAAGGGTATGGTATCCACATCCAAGGAAGTTTATTGTACCACTCTACTCAACCCTTATTAGACCCATCCTTGAGTATAATTCTAACCTTTATCATGTACCTGACCATGCACTTGCAACAGTTGGAATGCCCTTAAAGATTCCTTACCACGAGAATCCATGGTATGAATACTCTGTCTTCCAGAGAACACTTTAAGACCCTATCACTGTATCATAGGATCATAGGAGATTACTAGGCTAATGGTTCTAGGGCCCTTACAAGCCTAGCCAAGAGTTTATCCCCAAAAGAGAAACCTCAGTTAGCACCTGTCACCCCTGTCAATGAAGTACACAGGTACTCAGTCTCCTACACTTTACTGAGTGATAATCTAGGCCTAGCATGTAAGGCATCTTCAGATCCAGCTTTGATAGATCTCTTGCACATCCACAAAACAAAAAGTACCAGAAACTTTAGATTCAAGGACCTCAACTTTGATACAACATAAGTAGTACATGCTGGAGAGACCAATATGTGTCTAAAAGGATGCCTATGTTATGGGATTAGCTCCCCCTCTACATGACCCTATTCAAAAGAAATCTGGCAAATGTATCTGGTCTGGTCCCAGTGTTTCTGATGGACAGAGGTCAACAATAAGTAAATTAGTCCCCAACTAACACCACCCGACATAACCATTAGCAACCTCTTTACTAACATACCCCATCAGATAGGCATCGAAGGAACTCGGGAACACAACTGGGTTAGATTGCATGGCTAGACTTGTAAATAGCCTGGTGGTCATTAGCCTAGTGTAAACCTATTTGCATATGAAGCTAAATAAATACAGCAGATACTGTGTATGTGTGAATAGCTACCTTGAACTCTTTCTTCTGCCTCTAGAAAGGGGTGTTCCACATCACATGTATTTTCAGTGCAATATTTCAACATTTAAAGATGCATACCACCATGTGTTACATTGGTGATGTCCATGGACACAGAAGACTGATGTCATCAGTGCAGATGGAAGCTACTCAAAGATGGAGCAGGCCTGAAGTCATTGTCTCAGTGAAGGCCACTGGTAGTAAACCTATTGAAGTTCCTCCTGAAAGTAGATGATGAATACTTCATTTCCCATGCCTAGAAGTTACAATGAGAAATTGTACTTGCAGAAGCATGATCACTCATCTCTATCAAGTAAGTTTTCATTACAAGCTGCACGCAGATGCACACGAGCAACAAATTCTCGCAGACTCGAAAACATTTGCAAAGGGTTTTACTGACAGCACATCAAATGTAAGTCAGCATGTTGGGCTGTGCATGGGTTTTTCACACCTAGTATGTCATTGCCATAAAGGAAGATCCAGTAGATCAGACTGTACATATATTACATGCAGACAGGTAAACACACAGACAAGTACACAAACAGCACCTAAGAGACACTTTCATTCGGGCACATTACTTCACACTGAAATAAAGCCTGCATCACGATTCACAAACCAAATTGCCAGATAGTTAACTTTTTTATCCTTTATTGAACAGATTAGTCCCACTAGGCTAGTAGGCTCTTTTCCGGGGAAACCAGAGGTGGCATTTATACTACATGCCGCAGCATCACGGAACTTTACCTACTCCTTTTGATAGGTGCTGTGGGATCTTTTGCATCCACCTAAGCTACTAAAAACTCAAGTAGATGGCGCTCCAGTTTAACATCTCATCTGAATGATTGCACTCTTAGGTATGCAGAATTTCTTTATGCTGCAATGCAGTATCAGCAATCAATATACCTGTTTATGGGACTAGAACCCACAGTCTACTGCATCAAAGGTGAGTGCGCTACTTGGTGTGTGACTGAAACTGACTGTTAAAATGGTACTGACCTATATACAGTATATCTGAAAATCTAGTGCACATTTTGAGTGCATACACACACACACACACACACACACACACACACACACACACACACACACACACACACACACACACACACAAAAACACACATGTCCATTCTGAAACAACAGAGATAGGAAATGCATTTGCATCAGCAGCACATAAAGCTAAATGAAGGACATGGAATAGTCTTATCAGATAGTATGTACCATGTGGCCCTTTTTATAAATGCAAATTATACTTCATTACTTCTAAGCCCATAAACTCACAAAAATATATTTATTCAGTTTGGCAAGTATAGTTCTACATTTCTGACAGCACATAACAACTTGATGCCCATCCCCCACTTAAAGTAATCCCCCAGATTCATGAAGCTCGGCGCAAGGCCGGTGTAAGGCCTGCACCGGCCGTGCAGCGTATATATGGTGTAGTAGCACCATATGCATATTAATGAAGGTGCGCTGCCACCATATCCACGTGCATAGGACACGTGCGTGAGTGCATGGGGCATTACTAAGCTGCGCCCGGAGGCGTGTCAATGTCGGCTGTCGATGAGCAACCTAAACTGCTGAATATTATAGTCTGCCTGCAATAGTAATCGCACCTATCAGTGTCCGTGGATAATGAAACATATGCAAAGCATGCAAGACAGTTCCCGGCCACACAAAATTGAGAACCAAACAGAAATGCACGCAACACAATATGAGTTTCCGTCCATGGAACAAATGATATTTAAAATCGTGTGTCCGTAATGTACTGCACTGTAAGTAGTTATACCCAGTGGAAGTGAAGTGCATCATGTCAGCATGCCGCCAATACACATGTCTAGCCCCATGGGCAGGGTCACCAGCAGTCCCACAGTGGTAGTGATAGTACACAGCTGGGCAGTTGTGGCCATATAACAACCGTAAAGAAACCTGACAGTCCATATTGTATACCAAACTCACACAAACATATGAATATTAAAATGTGCTATACACATGAACAGGAACGTAACCAGCACATACACATAGGATGCTATATGCGGAACTGGGACATCCAAATGCAGAACCCATGCATGCAAATGCACACGCAACATCCCCTGTATAGCACATAACCCGCACCCATGTCCGAATGTCCACCAAATCCAGCTACCAGCCTTGCGCAGCCGTACACCTACACATAGCGAGTATTCCCCATATGTAGTAGGAAGTATCGTCCTAGGCAGTGTCAGGATTGCAAATATGTATCCCACGTTTGTAAACATCCCATCACAGTTACGTAAATCCAAATGGCCGCGCGTTCATGTTTTGGCAAAATGTGTGTACATCCCGCGTGGGATAAGTAACCTGTTGAAACATCAGAGTTGTTTACATGCCACGGTGTCTAGTACTGTACACATCTGGACAAAACATGTATGTGTAGTCACGGTACTGTTCAGTTTCTAGACAGACATGCAAAACATACTACGCAGGATGGAACACCTGTCCACCATGCAGGTCTCCCCACTAGGGTTGCCACCTGTTCAGATGCCCAAGGTGGAACATCCTTTGTAGAAATGTGAGAATTTGCAGGATAAAACTTACCCCCGGCCAGTGCAAAGGACAGAATTACACTTGTTTGCCAAAATAAAAGCTTGTTTCATAGCATTTGAATTGCTTATGCTATCCCAAATAATAGTTATGTGTTTCAGATACAAAATACCTGTATCATGCAACTATTAAAGAAAATAAGAAATATACTTTTGTCTTAAAATCACAGGACATTTGCCATGTCTTAGGTTTCATCGCAGGACACAACTATCCAAAGTGGGAC
Source organism: Protopterus annectens (assembly GCF_019279795.1). Classification (NCBI taxonomy): domain Eukaryota; kingdom Metazoa; phylum Chordata; order Ceratodontiformes; family Protopteridae; genus Protopterus; species Protopterus annectens. The sequence goes on from NC_056726.1 coordinate 1,187,274,609, forward strand.
TTCCCCTCGCAAAGAGGAAGAGGTGGTAACCCTACTCCCCACTGAATTATCGACAGTATATATTCAACTCAATCACATACCGACACCACCTCTCAACCTATTACAGCAACAAAATCTGGACAAAGCCTAAAATGATGGGTGGACAAATAGGGACAGATGTAAATACTGCTCTCACAAACGTCGAAAGTTCACAGAATAATAGCATGTATATTAGTATGAAATGTTGTGAAGGATGTGGGGTAGTCCCCGAGTATTACAGAGGTCCGTACATTTTTACTGTAACAAACCTTCACATATGTTTACTGTACTACTGCATACCTGTAATTAATTCATAGTTAATTCATGTCCAAAATAATAATCCTCATATGAATGAATACAGGAAATAGTCAAATGTGAATGGGAACACCACTCACCGTGGATTATGTATTGTAACCACCCCCACCCATATTATGTATTGCCAACATCATAAGCTGCTGACAGGTGCCCAAACACCTGTGTCTGTAAACACAGATACAATGTTTAAAATGGACAAACTTTGTCCATGTGCTTTGTCTGACATTTGAACATGGTCAGGGCAGTTCCGTTCACCAGGTGGACAAGCCTAAACCAAGATCACCACATGAACTTGTGACTTGTATAGACTTGTATGTGTCAGGACTATAAGCCTTGGGGTTCTGAATATCCCTGCAGTGATTAAATATGCAGCTTGGGTCCAGAGCAGTAGGGAATAGGGAATGTGTAATATGTAGTACCGCATTTTTCCCAGCAGGAGAATGGATGCCTGTGTCGTAAGTGAAGCAGTGAGGCATATGTTAATGTAGCTATGTACTATGGGTATGCATATAAATGAGTCAGAACACCAAAAGTATAGTGGTTACAGCATCCGGCCAACGTGAATGCAGTCCCGGTTCAACTACGACTACAGCACATATAATGTTAAAGTGTAATGAATGCGTCTGTGCTGTACAGTCATTTAAATATGTAAAGGTGAACATGTGTTTCGCATATGTCCGTTAACCGGATTACAGATATTTTACTGGTGCTGTCACAAGTAATAAAGCCCACGTAAGCACAAAGACTTAGTAAACATATGTAACCCACAATAAGGATATGCATGTGTGCCTGCGCGTAACCCACAATAAGGAAATGCAAGTGCGCCTGTGCGTGTGTAATCCGCTCACATAATAGCAAATGAATGCTGGTTTCTACACGTAATGTCTATATATGGATATATACATTTGTGTATAGATATATATCCACAGACTTAAACTAAATAAATATATGAAATAAAGAATGTACAGACATATATATATATATATATATATATATATATATATATATATATATATATATATACATATATATACATATATATATATATCTATATATATATATATATATATATATATATATATATATATATATATATATATATATATATCTATACACAAACACATACAACATTAATTGATATATACCTAACAAACATATAAACAAATGTCCTCGTAGATATAACACATGTACATAAATAGGTTACATCATAGCTAGTATGGATAGACATACAGACATGCAATTAAGGTAAATACACTGCTGCTCTCAAAACTGTTGCCAGGAAAGTATCAGTGTGCCAGATCTGCAAGTCCTACTCTTTAAACATGGATATAGGTGTCCTTTGCAGGACCCCAAAAATTGTGAATCTATACACGCACTGTCCTGTAATGATTGCTGCAAAGAAGTGTCATCCGTAACTGCAATATAGCTGTACATGCAACAGTAGCTTGTGCAAGTGTAATAACACATGGGTTGACAGAATGTATGACATATGTCCCGATATGCAGAGAGTGGATAGTGCTTAGAAGTGTCTTCATACTTTATTATCGCTCACATTAAATATGTGTTATGACTACTGTGGAGGGGTGTCAGGTCTGGGAATCATGGGTATGCAATAATGGGCCTAGGTGCCTAGGTGTTGGTTGGCACAGATTTATGAGGTCCGCCCCATGGGAGTGATTAATATTCCTATGTGGGTATAGCAGATGCCTCTAACTTCCAAAAATGAAGAACCCATCTACTGGATATTGTGTAAACTATTGGGGGAAGACGTATGGACTTATATTAGTGTCGTGTAAGCGATTATCATGGACGTACATGCGTACGATTAAGATGGTAACCATACCTCTCAACCCATCAGAAAAAGACATCTGGACAAAGGCATTTTAAAATAAGTACAAATAGGGAATATTTCAAATATTCCTCTTACAAAGTCAGAACGTTGATAGAATAATGGATCATTCATTAGTATGAATGTTTTAAGGGTTATTAATTGTAAACTACTAATGTCTGTCATTATTGTCTAACCCCACAGTCCCTAATGACTTGCCACTAAATTACAAGAAAGGCACAATATTATTAAAAAAGGAACAAAATCAGAAGTCTAAGTTCGGGACATTTACCCAAAATGTGTACAGTTGAGATGTATGAAGGTAACCCTGACCTAAATAAATGTACAGAACTAGTGAGATTAGGTGGACAGGTGTGAAGAAAGATGTGATGACAAATGACAAAACATGTATAAGTCAAAAGCATGTACCTCGATAAATTTGATGAATACTTATGCCCTGTGATAGTCAATGTGGAAGGTTAATAGAAACAACATAAATGTGTCCTTCAGGGTGCTATACAGTGTCCCCGATACAGTGTTCAGTCTCCCACACTTGCATGTGAGTTCTGCCACTGACGGAAAGCGCAAATACCGGTGAACACATAAGGTAGATGATAGCAGAATATGTTTTGATTAGCACCTGTTGGCTTTTGTGAGGAACACAACACTCTGGGCGGGTGTGTCCTACAAAAGGAATGTAATGGCATCTGGCCTGTGATTTCTTCATATATTGTGTGTAGTGGTGTAATAAAATGACATATCTTGTATCAGAAACAGATACATGTTATAGGAAACAGTATTATCGACTATACCACTACAAGACAAATCTGAAGGTATGAAAAGTGCTGAAGTAGTCAGTTTAGTATTGACCGCAGGTATGTGTTGACTTGTCAAATGTCACAGCTGTACATATAGTTCCTATAGGGCTGTCACCTCTACAGATGATGAAAGTGAGAGCTGCTCTGTAGAAATGACAGACGTAGCAGGTCAAAACATACCTACAGTCATGCTTACTCCACAAATAGACATATTAGCACACAGCAAAGCTTAGGCCAGGATTCACAAAGCTTTGGTCAGTGTGTACGAGTAGAGTAAGAGTAGAGCAAGGCAAGATGTCGGCCGAGCTATTGAGCAATATCCTGTTGGGGCGTGTAACACAGCCCCTAAAATGAACGTTGCATGGACAATGTTAGGATATGCAAATTACCCCATTTGTAGGTGAAAGCTATGCAAACGATGTAAAATATGCGATACATGAAACAGTAAGCTGTCCGTGCAAGAGTAGAGTTATGTGCAGAAATATACACGGATGTTTACAGAGTAACGTTCTGCAAGTAGCTAAATGGAGCAATGTCATCTGCAAATAAAGGATGAATTTAGTTGAAGAAGCATGCCAATGGCCAAATATAAGGCCAGTGGCATGTTTTTCCATTGGAAATTAATAGAACTCTAGTTGTCCTCCCCCGATCTCCGGTGTTTAAGCGTAGCGCAGCGGCGCGAATACGCGCTGTGCATACAAAACAAGACAAATATGTAAAATATACATACAAATTGTAATGTCAGTTAAAAGTTAGTTCGTCATGCAGGCGAATGGCAAGCTGAAGACAACATGGCTACTGAGTAGTGGTTGCTATGTGTGGAAGCGCACTCTCAGAGATGTAACCAAGCACTAGTAGGCAATCCTATGCAATTGAGGCTGAGGATAGTGAAGCACAATTTGTCATGCCATATGGGCCAAGCCTCTACAGTGTAAGAGTAGGTTAAGGGGACTATCAGTGTAGAAGATAGGTGACATCATGAGTGTGTATGTATAAAACACTGTAATCTTATTGGAGCAGTGTGTCACATGTTTGCTGTCAGTGACTCATCAGTGGAAGAGGCGTGTTATGATTTATCCTAGGTAAAGTCAGTAAACTGATGGTGTACGCCATGGATATCACTGAAGTTCCTTGCAAACCTGGTGAAGTGTGCTTGCGCCCGTGCAAGCCTGTAAGCCTGAGTAAGCATGTGTGCATGTGTGTCTGCCCGTGTGCGCGAGTTGAAGAACGAGTAAGCTACTGTAAGATTGTTGAAGCCCGTGTAATGTTGTGTAAGCCAGTGTAAGTGTTTTTACGCATGTACATGCCTGTGTGCGCACGTGGAAGCGGATGTGCACTTCACTGTGCTCCTATACGTGCCGCAGCTCACTGTGGACACAAACAGTGAAAAGGGAGGTAAACAAATAGCAGTAAGTTAACCAAGGAGAACTACCACAGCTAGCAGGTGAAAACAATCAGACTGAGTATATTACACAGCCAGTACAGTAGGCCAGCACAGCACAGCACGTACAACTCTACAAACAGCATTCCACCATGTTTTTCTCAGACACACTGCAACATTGTAGTATACTAAGAGAAGTGAAAACTGTAAAAGCTTAACTAAGACAACATAATGTTAGGGGCTGCCATTGCTATTATACGTCAACATATGCAACATGTGGAGGGTTGTGCCAATGTGAATGCTGCTCAGCATCACACAGTGAGTAGATGGAGAGGAGTGTGCAGGCACAGGGTAACCTACCAGAGGCTACATGAGCTGGAGATAGTAGAGTGCTATAGAGTGGACAGAGACCTCCTGCAGAAGATTGTGGAGCTGTGCAGGCCATGTCTCACACACAGAACCAACAGAGGGAAACCTATCCCAGTGGAAACCAAGGTATGTATTGCCCTAAGGATGCCAGCAACAGGTACCTTCCAGAGATCAACTGGTGATATGTTGTGGATTTTACAAACATCAGCATCCAGGGTACTGCACCAGTTCATGAATGCCATGTCAGCACATGTCAGTGATGATGTATATATCCTCAATTCCCGTAAGGTATTGGGCAGCAATATGTGTCTTTTCCACACAATAGTGGAATACCCTAAGTACTGTGTGCAATACACTGCACGCACATATGCATCAAAGTACCAGCCAGTGAGTGTGGTAGGGCCTACATCATCCACAAGGGCTTCCCCTCCATGAAGTGGCGGTTTGTGTGTGATTGCCAGCCCATAATAATGAATGTGTGTGCTGGATGCCCTGGAAGCTGCAATGCTTCCGATATGTGGCATCTGACGCAGCTGTACAAAACATTTGGCAATGGGGACAACCCTCATGGTCACCAAGTGGGGGATGCTGGATGTGCAGTTCAACTGTGGCTGATGACACACATCAGAAATGCACACACACATGAACAGGAATGCCATAATGAGGCACACGCACATACAGAAACTTTACTCTAGCATGTTTTTATGTCGCTCAAGTCACAGTTTTGGTGCCTGGACACATCTGGTGGAGCATTAAAGCATTTGTCAACTACATGTACCAGAATTGTCTGTGGCCTAGGTCATCTGTGTCACACACACAGACACACACACATGACAGTTTATATACATAGTGTGAGTGACTGTTCATGTATGTGTATTACTGCAGAACAGTTCAAATACAGCAAAGTATGTCAATAATGGACATTCATCATAGTTGTACAACCACCTTGGAGGATATGCATTCAGAACTCTCATTGCATATGTGATACAGTGATGTACTTCAAAATACCATTGTAAATGCAAATATCAAATGACAAATGACATAGCACTTATCTATATGTACACATTGTTACCCATTATACATATTGGGGTGTAATACATATGTGTTACTGTTGGCAAAGTATGTGTAGTAAATGTGGATAACTGACTCTTTTTAGCCTTATAGGTTTACAGCATGGGTTGGATAACACGTATCTGTCTGTATGATACCCTTGTGTAGAATAACTGTGTCATGTTCAGAATGCATTCTAGGCCACAGTATGAATTCCCAGATGTGGACAGGAATATCCCTATTGTCTTTGCTTGTAACTAACATGGCTATATGTCAAACAGTAATGGTCCCAGCAATGTGTGGCGGTCAATACCAGTGCGTACTGGTATAGTATAGTACATGTAGGATCCACATGCTACTGTGTGTCCTACATGTGTGGGTCAATTGTGAAGATATCATATAACAATTGGTTATTCAAACTGTTGAGGTCGTGTCTACTACCATAATGCAAAACAATCACAGATAGTAATAGTATCACCCACAGCACCGTGTAAAACCATAGCAATCACACATGTGTAGACAAGTACAACAATATGTGTAGTATAATGCATACTGGCCACCAATAGAAACTATGAAGTGTTAGTGTGTAATACAGGGCATGTCACCATTCCAATGTGTCCACTTTACATGTCATGCAGACAGTGCACCTTCACCATGTTCACATATAAATACATGAAAATCTGTACTACACACATCACACACGTACTGCACACTCTGAAACACAAGCTGCCAATACTACACACGTCAGTCAAATGACACATGGATGGATAATACATCTTCAGAATTAACAGTGCTGTACACTATACTACATTGATGATCATAGCTGTAATGTATCATGCCTGCTTACATACACCTAGAAGGAAATCACACTTTGTGTTAACAACATTGTAATATTATTACAGTGCTATGAATCCACCCTGTGCATCAGCACCATGTTAGTCTGTACCTGCATCAATGTTACACATTACAAGAGGTGGCACAGGTGTCATCATATGCACAGGGTATGTAGTTTATTTTCCAGAGCTTGTCATTGAACCATCCAATGAACATGTATGCATTTGTGTGTGTGTGAGGGACAACAGGTTTTGCATGGCCCAATGTTGATGCAATGTGTGTGTGTGTATGTGTTATCCCTAGCTGTTTGTTTTATGTGTGTCTCTGCATGTACACTGTTTCAGCATGTGTCAGCCATATACTGGAGGTTGTGGGACAGTCACAGACTGTACATGTCAGGCTGTACAGATCGCCATTCCTGGCCATGGACACCCCTTCATGCATTCAACCATATTCCAGTCCTGCACCTGGCAATGTATACACATACATTCTTGGGATCTGTATCACAACCTGTGGATAAATGGGTGTCAGTAATGTTAACCTGATTTGCATAGTATTGTCATTTAATACATAGTTATATGAGCCATACTCATCCTCCAAAGTAATAACCTGTAAAGTAAATAAGACCTGCAAACCTGCAAAGTAATAAGACTGCTACTGAGATGTGCACATGACCGTTTAAAGGTGCTGTACTATCATTGTTTTCAATGTCCCTTGTAATACCCAGCAACAAAATAACTGGTCACTACACAACTATAACCCAGGATCACTACAGCACGCAGTATGTGCACTATCACAGAACCATAGCATATTCAGATACATCCAAGGTGATCATATTCAGATAATGCAGCACATTCAATAGTGCTAATATTCACATACATATGACAAATATATATATATATATATATATATATATATATATATATATATATATATATATATATACACACACACACACACACACACACACACTTGGCAGGGCTGGGAGTTGAACATACACCTAACTACCTTATCATACTACAGCATTACGCGTTTACAGAATGCGCTACCGAGATTACGGAATGCAGCACTCCCAGAGGCATACTTCTAGGTGGGTGACATCATCCACAAAGGCAAAGACGCAGATAGGGAATGTATGTGTTTGAGGCATCTAAAAGCATTACTGTGTCCCCAGGCAGCTGGAAACACACACACACTTGGCAGGACAGGGAGTTGAACATACACCTAACTACCTTATCACACTACAGCATTACGCATTTACAGAACGCGCTACCAAGATTACTGAACACAGCACTCCCAGAGGCATACTTCTAGGTGGGTGACATCATCCGCAAAAGCAAAGACGGCGATAGGGAATGTATGTGTTGTGAGGCATCTAAAAGCATTACTGTGTCCCCAGGCAGCTGGAAACACACACACACACACACACACACACACACTTGGCAGGACAGGGAGTTGAACATACACCTAACTAGCTTATCACACTACAGCATTACGCATTTACAGAACGCACTACTGAGATTACTGAACACAGCACTCCCAGAGGCATACTTCCAGGTGGGTGACATCATCCACAAAGGCAAAGATGCCAATAGGGAATGTATGTGTTGTGAGGCATCTAAAAGCATTACTGTGTCCCCAGGCAGCTGGAAACACACACACACACACACACACACTCACACACACACACACACACACTTGGTAGGACTGGGAGTTGAACATACACCTAACTACCTTATCACACTACAGCATTACGCATTTACAGAACGCGCTACCAAGATTACTGAACACAGCACTCCCAGAGGCATACTTTTAGGTAGGTGACATCATCCGCAAAGGCAAAGATGCCAATAGGGAATGTATGTTGTGAGGCATCTAAAAGCATTACTGTGTCCCCAGGCAGCTGGAAACACACACACACACACACACACACACACACACACACACACTTGGGAGGGCCGGGAGTTGAACATACACCTAACTACCTTATCACACTACAGCATTACGCATTTACAGAACGCGCTACCGAGATTACTGAACACAGCACTCCCAGAGGCATACTTCTAGGTGGGTGACATCATCCGCAAAGGCAAAGACGCCGATAGGGAATGTATGTGTTGTGAGGCATCTAAAAGCATTACTGTGTCCCCAGGCAGCTGGAAACACACACACACACACACACACTTGGCAGGACTGGGAGTTGAACATACACCTAACTACCTTATCACACTACAGCATTACGCATGTACAGAACGCGCTACCGAGATTACTGAACACAGCACTCCCAGAGGCATACTTCTAGGTGGGTGACATCACCCGCAAAGGCAAAGACGCCGATATGGAATGTATGTTATGAGGCATCTAAAAGCATTACTGTGTCCCCAGGCAGCTGGAAACACACACACACACACACACACACACACACACACACACACACACACACACACTTGGCAGGGCCGGGAGTTGAACATACACCTAACTACCTTAGCACACTACAGCATTACGCATTTACAGAACGCGCTACCGAGATGACTGAACACAGCACTCTCAGAGGCATACTTCTAGGTGGGTGACATCATCCGCAAAGGCAAAGATGCCGATAGGGAATGTTTAGAGAGTGAGCAGTGTGAAAGCATATTACTGTCCCAAGCTAGACATAGACAAACACACGGCAGTGCTGTCATCGGGGCAACTAAATATCTATGGAGCACTACAACACTAAATAGATACGGGATGCACCACAGACAGTACACCCTTCGAGACAGCAACCAGTGTGTTCAATGTAGGCATCCATCGTGACATTGAAAATGGACATCTGTTGCCTGGATGACCACCATGGCTATACAGGATATCAATGGCCATGCCTACACGCTTAGTATCACACGTCTTTTTGGAATGTACTATGTGTCCATCTACACAATGGCGTACTGGGCATGCTCACACACTTAGCAGTTGCAAAGGGCCATCTTGCATGCACACGGATTCTAATCACGGAAGGGCGCAGTTTGGAATGTACTGTGTGTCCATCTACACAACGGCGTACTGGGCATGCTCACACAGCAGTTGCAAAGGGCCATCTTGCATGCACACGGAGTCTAATCACGGAAAGGTGCAGTGTGGAATGTACTGTGTGTCCATCTACACAACGGCATACTGGGCATGCTCATACACTTAGCAGTTGCAAAGGGCCATCTTGCATGCACACGGAGTCTAATCACGGAAGGGCGCAGTGTGGAATGTACTGTGTGTCCATCTACACAACGGCGTACTGGGCATGCTCACACACTTAGCAGTTGCAAAGGGCCATCTTGCATGCACACGGAGTCTAATCACGGAAGGGCGCAGTGTGGAATGTACTGTGTGTCCATCTACACAATAGCATACTGGGCATGCTCACACACTTAGCAGTTGCAAAGGGCCATCTTGCATGCAGACGGAGTCTAATCACGGAAGGGAGCAGTGTGGAATGTACCATGTGTCCAACTACACAACTGCGTACATGGACTGTACTGTGTGTCCATCTACACAACAGCATACTGGGCATGCTCACACACTTAGCTGTTGCAAAGGGCTGTCTTGCATGCAGATGGAGTGTAAACACGGAAGGTCTCAAATTGGACTGTACCGTGTGTCCATCTACACAACTGCGTACATGGACTGTACTGTGTGTCCATCTACACAACAGCATACTGGGCATGCTCACACACTTAGCTGTTGCAAAGGCCTGTCGTGCATGCAGATGGAGTGCACACACAGAAGGACACAGTACAGAAGGGCACAGTAAGGTATAACCCTCCTCACGCACAGGGCGGTCACACATGCAGTGACCTGTACACACACAGCTGCCATCACAGCTGTCACAGGTGCAGGTCACACACATACACACTGCAGTGTACATTGTAGCTGTCAAGTCAGCACCATGTCGTCGGTGCAGCACTACACAGCCTTACAGTACCACAACACCATATGACACATGACCACTAGGCTGTACAGAGGTGTACACCAGCTGTGCAGAGTACACATGTACCAACAGGGATCCAACAGGTGTTATGCATTGCAATGATACCAGTATACATGAACAGGTCGGCTCAAGACATACCACGGCCCTTACACAGCTGTGACACCTGACTGTTGCTGTACACCAATGAACACACGTCTGGATATGTCATACATGTGATTGTGTGGATGTGTGCATGGACTGCACACACAACACATACATACATAGCCTTTGATGTACCTCATGCATAACAGTGGCCTAATCAATGCGACACACGCGAACGGAAGGTGGGTCCATGTCTGTTGAATGCTCACACTACAGGGGGTAGCAATGTTGACCGGGACACATACCCTTGTACTGGTCGCCTGTGACACCCATGATATCATACCACAGTCCATGTGTTATGTATGTCAACACACATGTCCAACAATAGCAATGCATACAAACATGGCAACAGGAGACACATGTGATATCTGTACTGTGCATGTAGCAACCATGCATGTGCAGTGGCCGATGTCCGTAACATAGTTGCACCTAACTACGACATGCAGTCACAATGCAGACCCATCATTGACACCTGTATACGGTGACATACAAACAGCACGTATGGAGGGATGTGTGTACATAACATGGTGAACCACCTGTGTAGATGTATGTGTGCAGGGGATGGCTCACAATTGTGTCACACACCATCCTATCATGCCATGTGTAAACAGTACGCTATGACGCTGTTACATGACGGTGCTGACATAATGCATACACAGCGGTCAGGTGTTACCAACTATATGTCACATGGCACCTGTAACACCTACAACCTCCCGTGTGCATATAGCAGCACATTTGCCAGATATAGCGTTGGTACACATAATGCAATCAATACCGCTGCATGTCTATCAAACGTGTCATCATATGGCAGGTGTATCATTCCCAGCACTGCCATGTGTGTCCGAATGTGTGACCAGAGATGCCACATATCGTGGGGAATATGTCCCAGTTGTTACACATCCCTGTACACCATTGTAGAGATCTGTACATACGTCAGTGTGGGAAGCATGACGTCGGCCGGTGTGGTGCTTCACACACGTCGGCTGTCCATATACACATGTGTGGTCACCACAGTGTGTGTGTGTCTGTATGTATGTCTGGTGCTTGGTGTGAGGGTGTATGCTAATATACGGTGAGAAATGATCACTAACCTCATGTGGTGACTAATCCGTAATGGTGATGCAGTGCACTACCCTGTTGATGCCATAGGTCCCAGCCATACTGGCTATCTGTGCATGTTCCTTCTCTGTGACACGTCATGTGGGTGCATAGTACTGTGAGGGTGATGACCACATAGACAAGGGTCCCCACCAGCACACTGTGGGGTGTGCATTATAGTGGTGTACACCCCGTGAATGTGGCCATGTTCCCGTACTGTCACAGGGTCCTACTGCTGCACAGTGTGGCCTCCAGCTACCAAGTGACACCTCACATCATCCTTGGCCAGACCGCTGTGTACAACCCCTGCACCATGTCACCATACCTGTAATGTGTCCTGCTATGTATGTCACATCTCTGTCTAGTGTAGCCTGTGGCACTGACCACATGCATCAGGTGCAGTATATGTGCGGACATCTGTGTCACCTTGGTGTTTCCAACAGTCAGGTTGAGGGTACATGTAGCATGCTGATATTGCCAGACGTGCCTGTGAGTAATCCACAGTTACACATGGAGGACTGCAAACACTGCTACCTGTAGGCACATGCAAGTACACCATAGGAGGGAACCAGGGTATCACAACCAACATGGTGCTACAGATGTAACCGAGACACATACCGTGAACACATCACAATGCATGCTGCACCTGCACTACATGGTATGACCGGTGCATGTCGACAGAACACAACCTATGTCACATACACATCTCTCAGTATTCACACACAACCACTGCAACATACACATCCCTCACTATGCATACACAGGTAATATTACATACACCTCACACTATTCTATTCACCCTGTGCATCAGAATATTTGTGCATAACCCTGCACCGATGGTGTGGATGACAGGGATGTGACACATGCTTCATCATATGCACAGGGTGATATGTTTGCCAGGGGCATAGGCTGCACCAATGGATAACATTATGTGTGTGTGTAAGGGCCAGTGAGTTGATTGGACATGTCTGTTCAGAATGCATGTGGATGTTGTGGAGCCCTACAGTTGTGTTTGCTGTGTGCGTGTATGTGTGTACACAGTTCTGCCATTTGTGAGGCCTACTTGGGGTATAATTGACAGCCCCATATTGTACAGAGCAGGTTGTACAGCTCACTGTGTCCGTCCACGGCCACGTGACCTGTGCCTGCCTGGGGTTGCACGGGCACTACCGGGTGGAGGTACAGAGTGGCTACTGCCCGACGACACATGTCCACTGGAACCGTGTCCCCGCTGAGCACGTCCACGGCCACGTCCACGTGGCCTGCTGTGTCCTGGTGTTGACAGTGCAGCACCAGCTGCACTGCTACTGCTACCGGCACTATGGGAGCGGGCATGTGAGGTGGCACGCTCACATCGACCTACACTAGGTGGTGTTGCTGGCCTACGTCCACGTGGCCTACGCCTCACTCCTACCAGATGTTCCAGCACAGACAGCTCCCGCTTGCGGATTGCCATGTCTCGATCAAGGATTCCGACCATTTCACCCAATCGCCTATCCAGAACATCAGCAATCTGCCATTGAGCATTTGCCAATGCCTGGATGTTGTCATTTAGGGTATGGATAGCAGCCCTCTGCAGCCTCTGCCCTTCTTGGTTCTGCTGTTCAGCACGTGCCTGTGCCGCCATTACAGTCTGGAACATGCGTCTGGTGATACCAGTGCAGTCATTACAGTGACACCATGGTGTGTAGACACACCTTGTGTAGCCACCACACGTTCTTGTGCCACGCTAACAGACGCTGACTGTCCTTCCTCTATGGCCACTGGTGATGCAGTATGTGTTGGCAGCAGAACTGTGTGCGGGGAAGAGGGGGACATAGCTGGGATGGTAACCATTGGCAAAGATTCAGCCCCTGACAACCCTGCCTGTACCTCATGCATATGTTCATCACCGCTAGTATCTGTGGGGACACTAACATCAGATGGACCGCAGGAGGGTAACGCACCTACATCACCTGTGAATGCAAAGAAATACTGTAAAGTACAATAGACACAGACACACACACACACACACACACACACACACACACACACACACACACACACACACACACACACACACACAGACACACACACACACACACACACACACACACACACACACACACACACAGACACACACACACAAACACAGACACACACACACACACACACACACACACACACACAGACACACACACACAGACACACACACAGACACACACACACACACACACAGACACACACACAGACACACACACACACACACACACACACAGACACACACACACACACAGACACACACACACACACACACACACACACACACACAGACACACACACACAAACACAGACACACACACACACACACACACACACACACACACACACACAGACACACACACACACACACACACACACACACACACACACACACACACACACACACACACACACACACACACACAAACACACACACACACACACACACACACACACACACACCATGCATGTGATTTGTCAGATGGTATGCAGCATGCCTGCGATACATCAGAGGGCATGCAGCTCAGACATTAATAGTGTTAGTAAGCATACCTCCCTGGAGTGCACACTTCAGCAAGCAGGTGTCATATCAGTAGCCATGCAGTTCACACAATCATGGTAGTATGCATGCATCCCCGTGATACACCATGTGGCCCAGAACAGGATAACAGTACACATGGCTGACGTGACCTTGACATGTAATCTGCTGACATGTGCATTAACATGCATACATGTCTGACACAATGGTGTCCTGACACATGTACAGCATCATAATGAGCTTCACATTGCAGTGTTGTGTGTATGCCCTACAGATAGAATGCATGTTTAGCAAATGTGCATGAGCATGGGAGGGTAGTGTGAGCCATCTACATTGCTATACAGTGTGAAGTACAGACACTGTGCCATTGCATGGCATCATGAGGCATCTATGTTGCTGTAGAATGCATAATATGTACACATTGCATAGCCATAACAGCAACACAGTCGTGATGTTCAACAGATCGTATATGGTAGACTTCAGTGACACCTCCAGTAGCTGTGCAGAGGTTTTTAGGTTGTCCAGTGTACCACATCAACTTTATAATCGGTCAACTAAGGCTATAATTGGACCATGTGTGGACAATGTGCAACAGGGTGTATACACATCCCATGTACTGTGTGGCTACATGTCTCTGGCCATTCCCCATGGCCATGTGTGCACATGTGTTGGCCAGTTGTGTGTGATGGCCATCTATCTCACATGTCTGTGTTGTCCCATATGACATACACCCATAGATGTCAGATATGTCACAATCCACAGGGCTATGCAGACAACAGGTTGTATGTTTGGTATGTGGGGTATAGGTCATGCGATAGTGTGACAATATTGCAGACAGAACACTACATGTCTGGGACATGACAGGTGGCACATCACAATGTGTGCACCCAATGCAGGGGCATATGACACAATGGTGACACCTGTGGGCTGCCCATATCACAGCTCACTGTGTGGTACTGTGTGCATACCACACATGTTGTTCCAATGCATGCTACATATGCCTCCATTGTAGAACACCTCCACCGTTGTATGCACAGCTGACCACACATGTCGCAATGACAAGTACTGTGGTTTCAAGTTGGTGTATCATTTCGTTTGTCTATATTGCACATGAGTGGCCTGTGTGAATGATGGGTGATGCGACCTACATATCATGACTGGAACAAACATCAAGTGTGCAAGTGTTAACTGGCCACATGGCAAATAGATCTACACTGTAACATGCCTGATACTGATGACAGTCTCACCTGCAACGGTCTCATGTCTGTGCGGCACGCCAGAGGTACCTGTATAGGGGTGACACACCAGTATGAACATTATCCATGACTGTATGACAGCCACAGGTTGCACTGTGCATGTGAACACATTCACCTGTGTAATAGCATATAGTATGCACATGTGTGCATACACAGCGTAGCATACTGTAGTATGCAGCAAGTGTGTCCACATACCTTGCATATGTTGTTACTTTACATAATGTACAGTGACACATGCAACTACATGGGATATAATAGCCATATGTGCAGTACTGACTTACCAGGCAACTCCAGGCTCATTGGTTGGGAGACACCCACCTCCATGATGGCACCTAGTGTTTCTGGATGCTATTCCCTGGGTGTCCCCAGACTGGCCAGTAGCTCCTCGGTGTGTGTGAGTGGGGGCTGGGTTGGTGGCCAACCACCTGTTCCACCTTGTTCTCTGGCAATTGCAGAGGCACGCTGTTTTGCATGTTGTATCAAGTCCGTGCAGTGTCTGCGCACCTGCTGGTAGGTGCGATTATGGCCACCCACATCGTTCACCCTCCTGCGTAGATCCTGCCACAGGTCATCCCGCTGCTGGGCATGCTGTGGCACATAGCTGAACAACAAGTCATAGTTGTCATGGAGCTGTGGGATGAGGACATCATCCTCCTGGCGGCTGTATGCTGGGAGGTGTGTACGGGGTATTATCTGTAAGACATAATAATGGTGACAGGTCACAGTTTCAGAGATGTACAGAGATACTGCTGCACATACATTTCTATGACATCTACTACATCTGCACAGTTATCTTTGCAAAGCATCATGACACTGACACGACTGACGTGTTTGTGTCACACACATGTCACACCCATTATGCATTGGATATCATCACCATATATGTGTGTCACCTCATTACAGTATTCATACTCCATGTAAATTCTGTCTTTCTGTGGGCATGTCTATTTGCCTGCACTTCTGTTCTTACCTATCTGCACATGCCTGGATGTGTCCACGGTAATGCTGTTGACCTGGATGCTGTGTATATGTCACATATCAAAACAGACACAGCCGTAATGTACTTGAGCAGTGGCAATGCACACATACGCATGGACACCTGTACATGCATGTGTTTTGCCATATACATCTACACAGCACTGTACAACTGTTCAACATCCTGCCACGGATCTCCTGTACTGCACATATGATAGACATGGGACAATGGCTAGTCAGACGACATTCGCAGGGATGGTTATCAACCATAGCATGTGCGGGCACGGTTTCCATGCTGTAACAGACAGCCATTATGCCACCGCAAGGTGCATCAGTGCCACATTACTGATCCAGTTGGTTGATAGTACATCTACCATGCGGCCATCACACCATGTATGACTGGGATGACATGTGCAGCTTTGATGGACAGGGTTGCATGGTATGGCGGGAGTATGTCACATATATGGCACAGGGATCTGTCCAGCCTGTGGCGATCCTAGTATTAGGATGGTGGCTGTCCATGACATATGTCTTATAGATCAGGATATGGACACGTAGCACGCCCATCATCATGGTGTAGCAAATGTCTTTCTGCAAGGTAGACAGCATGCTGCATAGTGGAGGTGAGTATTGTGAAGGCTGGTATCGCACATCCATGCATAGCCATTACCCCTTAAAGGTGGTATGTGATCCAATATTGGTCACCACAGTGCTGTATATGCCTGTCCAGTGATCTCCGTGCTCATGGATGGCACCCTGACATGACATGGGTACCTCATATGACTACCTAAGGGGCCTGGAGACATCACCAAGTCAGGGGGTGCACTGCACAGCACCATCCCTTACACAGTGCCCATAATGTTGACCACAGCCTAGGTAGTAGTTTATGGGTACAGGGATGTTCACCTAGCAGTGACAATGCTGGTATCATCCATCAGACTGTGCACATATGTCACACACCTCACCCACACAGCCCATTGTGTATGTTGTTCACAACACTGACACAGCTATACTGATAGGTCATGGCCATTCACAGCCTTACATACACAGATGCCTAACATTTGTCTGTGTGGTATGGGCTACAATAAGGGTGGGGTACAACACATTAACCCTGTTCTACTGTAACTGGCACTAGTGTGATGTGCACATGTCACTCTTGCACCTTTTGTAGTTGTGAGTCTGTCAACAGGCCACTGGTGGAACACTCCTGTGACATGCAAAGGTATTTGTAATCAAATATCCGTGCTGTCTTGTACATCTGTACTGCTAACATCTACAGCGATAATGGTTCTTGGACATGCACACCATACTCAGCAGGGTTATAGTGCGGTGCCACCCAAAATGACTGTCATCAACACTTGTGGGTTGATATTATCCAACACCCTATCTGTATTGTATGGTCATGCTAGGCACTTGTTCAGAACTTGTGAGCATGTCATGCGCTACTGATTACTATAGCACCCATTCCACACCATTTCCCACAGGTACACTGGCTGTCCTACACTTCCGCGCTTGCTTATGGTACAACAGCTGTTGTACACACGTAACACACATATCCTGTGGGACATGGTTGTATATACAGGCATTCATAGATATTCATAGATAAGTTCTAAGCTAACTGCCCTTGCGGGCCATTGTAAGCCTAGTCAATTATCCCTTGTGAGACTCAAACCCTGCACCTTGTGTTTGTAAGGCAAACACCTTAACCATTAGGCCACCCTCCCAACCTTCCAACTGTCACGTACCAGTGCTACTGCCTGTCTATATGAGGGATATGTCGTACATGTGGCAATAGAGCAATTGTCTCATGTACACATTCAATGCTCACCTCCCAACATACGACACTACAGCCTGTGAGGGATGCACTTCTGCAGCTGTGCTGGGGGCATAGCTCTCAAGTGTACCTCATTACGAGGAACGTACCTCATTTGGGGTTCTAAAAGGTGCATGTTCCTCAAGGTTCCACATTGAAAGTGTCTGTCACACATTCATTGTTGGAAATTGTTTACCTGCTAGCCATGGCTAAATAGATGGGAATCATATTAATTCATTAGAATATCGTTTTTATACGTAAAACCAGCCTATTTTAGCCATCATATGCCCTTCCTAGTTGAAGCTGTTAGTAAGCCAGTTGTAAGTGTTCCACGTTTTGCCCATTTGTCACACAGTACGAGGGCTAATGTTCCTCATTTTGGGGACAGGAGGTTGACAGCAATGGCTTGGGGTAATGCTGTCACCAACCCTGACTGCACCTGACAGTCATTTGGGGATGTGTAACATTTGCAACACACCCCACCCATCACATAGCCTCACATGATCTACACCACTGGCCACACCTACGAGGACAACTTGTGCAGTACGTCTCCATACTCAGTGTAGGCACCAGAGGTAGCCCCCATCATGGAAGACAACATCACCAGCTTATAGCCCACAGACTCATGTGTGCCCATCACATACAGCCAATAGGGAGTTATAACATTCACAACACAGCAGTCATAGGTGACTCTGTAGGGAGTCACACTGCAGTTCCACACAGCAGGCTACACAAGGCGATAGTCACTTACATCTTGCTGTTGGGTAACTGCTTCTGCAACATAACCTATGCACCCATGCCACACCTCACCAGGTATGATGTGACTGTCATTCTCCATGTTAGTGTGACTGCCCTGTGATGCCACTTCACAGACTACGTATGCAGGGACATGCAATAGCTCACCAGTCTTATAGCCCTGAAGGTGTGGGCCAAGCCCTGGGGAGCATTTTGCATTCGTCCGGACATGATACCACTGTACAATGACCGACTGTGTCACTTCAACAGTTGCCTATGCTCCTATTGTCATTCCACAGGCATCTGGTATCTGTCTGCTTTGACTGACCTGGTCAAACACAATGCTGTGGCACAGATGACTTGCACCTGTCCGCCCTGGGAGTACAGCTCACATGTAAGGCTCTTGCTGCTTCTATACTGCCTGTCCTGCACAATTTCCAATAACTGTCACCGGCAGAACGGGAACTGGCAAGCACGACATGGGGTCATGTGACACAATGCTTGCATCTTTCTCTGTGATGCACGCAGGCAAGGCACACCTTATAATGCACCACTCAAACATCTCTGCAGTGACTGGGACCTGCCTCTAGGCTCTGCAGAGCACACCTGCAATGACAGGTTATAGATGGACCATACCTTTCAGGCACATACCTGGACCGGCACACCCACAGCTGAGGGATTCCCATATCCCACTATGTTGTGCACACATCCTGGCTAGTTACTTAGCACAATGCATCAGAGGTGCTCCACGTGCAAATAACTGTGTCCGGGACCGCTATACACATTGTAACAAGCTACAGAGTCAACATCATACCCCACGGTTAACATACCTTATTTGTTGGTATATTGGACAGTGGGCCTCAGACAGCTACTACTGATGTGTGACTGACACTACCCCACACTTAACTGGGATAGCCACTCATGTACCAACACATCCATGAGTCATAACCTCCACTCTGCTGGATCAACCCATACACACCACCTCCAAGACCTACATTAACCTTGACATGAACACTACCACCATGTGACTGGTGTTACACACCTGGGGTTATCCCCTCATTGGTGGATTCCGAACATATGCGAATCAACCTTGTTAGCCACATCCCGGCACCACACCCATCACAGCATACACAGTACATGAGTACTACAACACCTACTACAGACGTCTGCTGACAGTGGTTGTTAACGTCATGACACCCGTGCAGATGGACAATGCACATACAAATGCTGACACATACCCCAGTGCACTTCATTAGCATGTACACAACTGCAGGGATCATGCTATTCCACACAGAGCCATGATGGTACACACCAGATAACAGACGCCACTCTGGTGGTCATGTTCCATGGACATATGATGTACAACAACAGGTGTAGGCTGTTGCACAGTGGTGTACATTCCCATGGGTGGGGTGGCTCACTGGTCAGCCGTGGTAGGGCCACAGGGTCCCTCATCACATACTCCAAGACTAGCTACGTAAACATGACTGTGACACATTCCAGGGTGTCCCAACAGGCATTATGGTGGTATGTCAGTAGTCGATGGCAACACCCACATCTGCTGTCACATACAACAGTCACTCAGGAACATTACAGACCCAGGTGATGTTGGCAACATGCTGGAGGATGGATTCAATGCTAACAGTATACCCTCTCACTCACTACAGGGCCACAATCCATACAGAAACATTGTGGTGTCCCTGTGGTCACACCTACTCAGTACTGATCTGCACTCTATATGTCCTGGGACACTGGCCCCATGTCACCTTCCAATGTCCCAGGCTGTGATGTCCACCAACCTCTGAATGACATGTCTCCCCACTAGGCAACCATATTCAGTAATAGCCTTGTTTCAGACATTGTAGCCCCTGAATGGCACACAGCAGCATTTATCACACTACACACAGGTGGCACCACAATGCATGAGTGGGACTATAGTCCTACACACCTGACTGGACTGTTCTGCATGGCTATGGGGCACATCATCAAGCACGTCATTCACAGAGACATTGTTGGTCTCCCGTCCTTTGCTGCCACCTGGGTTGGGCTTGTTAGGGCCAGAGCATGGCCCCTACACATGGTGGACTGCTTTCATACAGTTACCAGGGCAGTTGCTGATGGTACGGGAGTCCACACATCCTACATTGTCCTCTCATTGCCTTTCAGCACCATTCTCCATTCTGGTATTGACAACATACACATCCACCTGCACATCGTACCCTATGTTTTAGGATGTTATGCAATGTGGCTCATGGACAGGACACACACAGAGAGGCCAGCATACCATAGTACCTACTACATGTCAGGTACATTTGGCATACCACATTCCTCAGCCATAGGGCCCCTCATGTTCAGTATATGCTTCCCTGTGGTACAGGCTAGCACAGGGGACTTTCTCTGCCTAGCTTTCAACCCCCTGGATACAAAGTGCCATGATTACTCCACCAGCTGATACTGACTCCATCCATATGGGTGTCGCTGTGACAGATACATAATATGACTATCATGGCATCAAGCTGCATGACACAAGGTGCATGAACATCACCTTTGCATTACACCATTCACCCACTGACTATCACATGGATGGTAGTCCCCTACATACATATCACATTGTACATGTTTGCAGTACACACATATGTTGCACCCACTCCTGTGGTTAATGTATTGCCACTGTGGCATGGATATCTGTCTACGTGGCCACACCTATCTGTACTGGGTGTGTAGCTGGTACATAGGCACCCATTGTACCTCTGAACTCAAGACATCTACACACATTCAAGGGTACACCACCCCATTTAGGGTGTACCTTACACAACAGATACAGCTTTACATACCACAACATTAACATGCCATGACGTTTACTGAGCTCCGACAGTTTAAGTATGTGGCTGCACTATGGACACCACATCTGTACACATTTGCATACTACATACTCAGGGGTGACCTCTGCTGATCAGACAGGGCCCATGTCCACAACATTATTAATGGATATACTCCTCATACGCGACATAAGCAGAGGCCACTGTGAGCAACATGCTCATGGATATGTGCACACACGCCACGATGAGTGGGATGTGCTTGTGGGTTACATTCCCAAACTGGACACTCACCATGCTTTGGAACATAAGTCCTATGTACATCATCAGGGACACTCAGTAGCACTGTTCATGTGATACCTCCCTTGGTGGTTGGGAGACACATGTAGGCCTGGGATCACTGCAGTGGCTGTACTGTGCAGAGGTGCAGGTGACACATGGCTCTGCTGTTCACAGGACACTACCCTAGAGAGGTGCCACTAGTGTGAACACTGTAGTTGTGCTTACACATGGACTTGCCAGACTGCATAGTACCCCACTATGCACCTGTGAAGCTATTACATGTCCTTTGTGCATGGTTACTTGGTAGCCCTTCCATTTAGATTAGCTATCATGCTATTACAATGTCCAATGCCTACAAGCCATATGTATCCTGTTATTGTACATGCCAATAGATGATACCTGTGGAATGCATGCTATGCCTGTTATGCTGTGTAGAATATCTGTCATATTTACCTATAATACTATACATTACACATATTTCACATAGTATCCCATAATGCAAAGCATACTTGCACAGCGGGACCACCTTAGATATGTCATTAACGTTATATGCCCATACACATGCGTGCTGTGACAGTATATCAACATATACTATCCCCTGCTATGGCACGTCCTTGTTGGACATACCCTACCACTGACAGCAGGCTGTATGGAATTGTTCTGTTTAACGCCCTCATGTAGCATCCCTTGTGGTGTCTGTGCTGTGTACCTTGTGTCCCACTGCTGGATGCACAGTTTCTACAAGCGTTAGTATGCTCAGCAAGACATCACTACATAAATACCTTTCCCCACTTTATGCATTGTGGACATGTTTAATTAATGCAAACCAGGCTATATATACAGTAAAACTAATTAATACAGATCATGCTATACATAACCTTACATATCGGGCATTCTACATACCTTATCTTTACGGCGTTTCGTTTCTATCTCTCTCACAGTGTTTCAACTGGTATTCAGTATGAGCATACAGTTTGAATGTCTGGCAAGTCATCCTTATATACGTCGATACCTGTAACATATGGATTCATCCCGCCAATTGGTGTTCCTGAGTGACTAATTACTTGCATATCAGCTGTGCAGCTACTCCATTCGCCAATTACGCGGCAACAGTGGGGTATAATTGAATTCTCCACTTGGGCGTTGCCTATTTGCCCTACCTTTGGGGAGACGGTCTGTATTGTGTTTTGTTATGTGTAATTGCAACTGCTATGCATGGAGACAAGTATACTTTGGATTCATGTCCCCCATGCATTGTGTGTGACAGGTAGAGTATTTGGTTCAACATGTGGGTGTACCTGTCATCCCAACGTCTGATAACGGAGTATTGCAAACAAAACCTGTAACATGGCTCTTTTTGTTCCATTATACAATGCCTGCAATTTTGCATGACGCCTTTAATTGTGTCTCTCACATGGTATGTTTAGGGTTCTGCAGATGTTATTGACTGACTGGATGTTTGTGCTGTTATTACAGTCTATATTGCTTTAGTTTCTAGTGTGGGGGATGTTGGTGGGTGTATGTAGCATATACAGGTTTGTGGGCCTTGCATTTCTACATAATCCGTATATATGTGTGTGGGCTCCGTCCCTAATTAGAGAGCTGACAGTTAGTAGACTTATGTTAGGGGATTGTACATTGGGCCATTGTTAATTGGTTTCTATATCGTCTGCAGGTGAGCTTGCTACTTGTATACCTCCAAAATTGCAGCGATATATCAAGGGATATGTGTAAGTGACAGCTATCCCTTGTATTTCTGTCCCAGATATTTGCAGTCATTGTGGTTGTGTTGGTAAAAGAGCCTGTTTGCCATGGGTTGCCACCTTTTCATATGGTCATTGTTGGACACACAGCGGTGTTTACAGGCCAACACATAGCCACGGTCAGTACACAGGTTAGCACATACTTTTATCCTCAATACATACCTATTGTTGTGTGACTTTGGCTACTTATCATATTGCATGTAACATTTACGTTTCTTACATACAGGCATAACTATTAAATACGACTGTTACATTATATATGGGACATATTTATGTCCTACCATCTCGGACATTTGCCCTTTGTACTGTTTTATGTCAGGACACACCTGCCCATGGTGGGGCTGTCCCTCCTACTGTGGGGCAGGTAGTAACCATATGCCTATGGCTAGCTATACCCACACCTACCGTACTGATCTGCCTCTGAATTGGCACTAACAAACACATGTTGTGGACAGACACACACATTACAGTCACACGGAGATGCACACGGCACCCTCAACGCACTCTTACACAGACTACGGCACTCACAAACACAGTTGAACACAGTACCTACGTGGACCACAACACCGGCAGCAGTGACTAAATGTCCCTTCATATCATCATACTATTACTCGCGGCTGTACTGTTCCAGTACTGTGTTCTATCGGTCTTTCAGCCTCGTGGTTACGCATGTCGGTATGTTACACATTCCATGGTTGGTGGTATCCTATTTATTTGTACCTCAAAGGTGTTATGAATGTCATTGAACTATCTATTATATTTGCAGATATCGCTGAATCCATCTATATCACCATATATCACTCTATTGCCCTTTCTATCTGTATTATATATATGCATATGTGTACATATATATCTATATATATATATATTTGCTTAGCAATGGACAGGCCAGATTTGCATTGCTCCAATGTGCTTAGTGCTACGGTGGCACACCCCTCTGCTGATGTCATGTATCTCCTCTGAGCCACTCCTCGGTGTTATACCGCTGCGCCATATGGTACAACCTTCAACCGGCGGGACATTTGCGATTCAGTATTATCTGCCTCATTTGCATGGCATTGACTACTAATTCATAGTTACCGCGCCGAACACTATCACAGGCCCTTAGCAACCCTTGCACCTTGGTTGTGGTGTTCCATGCCTACCATTGTGTATTATGCTGTAAACCTGATTTCTATTACGTTGCGATTTTATGACATTTTTATATTATTTCTTTATGTTACAGCTTCTGCACACATGCCCTGCGGTTGTGCTGTGTGTTACTGTGGACATGACATTAAATGTTGTTATTTACGTGTTGTGCATCTTTTCTTATGCCATTGGCTGTGTATTTCGCCATTGGCATATGTTAACGTTGTGATACCTGGGTCTGGCCCTCTTCCATAGCTCCGATGTTCTGTTTGGGAAAATGTAAACCGTGTTTTTTGGTTTACATTTCCGGGCTTACGCCTTCGCACCACTTCATGAATCACTATATGCCTTCATTTGCATGGTGCGACACTGCACATGGGGTGATTAGCATACCTAAGCCGGAGGCTGCGCAGTTCTGGCATACGCCAGTAGTGCACGTGGAATTGGATCGTACCTGAATCGTTCGACGGCCATATTTGGCGTTATACCGCCTACGCTATGCCTGCACCTGGCGCAAGCTTCATGAATCCCGGGGATAGAGTGCCTTTATGATAACGTCTTTCTTTAGATAGATCATCATCCATAAATAAAATGATGCAACTTGCTTATAATGACGTTCACTACTGTGTCATGCATTTGTAATGAATCTGAAAGCTGAAAGAATTTACATATAAAACAAATATATTTATATATATATATATATATATATATATATATATATATATATATATATATAAATATATATATATATATATATATATATATATATATATATATATATATATATATATATATATATATATATATATATATATATATTATTCCCTAATTGCTTGGACATTGTCTGGAAAGAATATAATGTGCAGTCAGAATAACAACATGTTCTTGAGCAATCTGCCATTTCCTGAACATTGATATTGATGATTATGTTGATTTTGATACTGAAATCATAAGTAGATTATAATGAAAGCTTTCCATTACTGAATCTAATGTATTATCTACTGCTAACTTTTCTTTATTCTGCACAACTGAATTTTACACATTTACACTGAATTTCTGAACAGGTATCAGACTATTTTTCACTGATAAAGCAGTAAATCATTTGACTGTGTAGAACAACTTCTTGAGGAACTTTACTTATTAATCTTCTCACATTTTATAAAATTGCCTTTGATTCCTTCCATAGATATGAAA
Organism: Protopterus annectens; assembly: GCF_019279795.1. NCBI lineage: Eukaryota > Metazoa > Chordata > Ceratodontiformes > Protopteridae > Protopterus > Protopterus annectens. Next base: position 1,187,300,947 of record NC_056726.1, read on the forward strand.
ATGTAAATATTTTACAAAATGCTTCTTTTAAAATTAACACAACTTGTATTTTGCTTTGGAGTGTTTTTATAACCTAAGATTAGTTTATGAACATTTACTACAGCAGCTGTTGTTTTGCTATAGATAAGATAATTAGATTACAGAACTTACAAGGCAAATTAGTCATGAGATTATTTCTGCCTTTCTCATACCCTCCCTCATGATTTACGTCCTGTTTCTAGGAGGGTGAACCAATTCGGGCCTGGAATAAATTTGCAGATGCAAATGCAGTCTAGAATTGTATCTCACCAGTTTCATGGCTTAGAGAAACAATGCCATGACTATAACACAGAGGGCTTAGATCTGGATATTGGTGCACATATAGATAACCCAGCTGTCATGGATGACAGTGAAATAGTCAATGCATGCCTAATCATCTTGGTATGTGAGAGCAGTGGTGTATAGTCCACTATGGCACAACAGAAAGTACCCCACCAGTTGGAAGTCAAGCTATGAGACTTTCTGCAAGGTCCAGGCCTGCAGTCCTTGCCAAACAATGCATGACACTATAGCTAGAATTAGCACATGTATAAACGCATGTCTGCATTGATGATCTGGCAATTTAAAGCACATGTAAGCTTTCAAAAGTGTAATAGGGAAAGGCTTAACAAGACGACCCGTGATGGTCTCCATTGCTTTGCATGACTGGTGCTTGCTAATGGGCAAAGAATGGTTTAGTCAAGTCATGACAGGACTAATGGTCATCAAGTGGTAGTGGTGGGAAAAAAACAATATACGTGTACATGATAAAGCCCTGACTATAGCCCAGCTGACCAGGTTTGATATGCAGCTTTGCTGACTGACAGAGTGGCAGAGAATGATCAATGTTTCCATCCCAGGTTGATGGTGATCCTGTGAGTATTCCCCACATAAAGATCCCTGCTGGAGGCAGGGGATGTGAGAGGGGGCATGGTCCAAAGTGAAGACTAAGGTGGGGGGAAATTGACTGAGCTATCATGAAGGTGATGCAATACATCTCATACATCCCAACAGTTCAGATTTTTGCAGAATGTAAAGATTTTTGCTTAATATATTTTCTCTGTTCCTCATAAATTTGTGTTTTTCTGGCAAATTACTGAGGACTGAAGTCACTAAATAATGACAGACATTTGAGTCTCAGACTTCATATCCTTAAGAAAATGCATGCTGATGCAAAACCTGTTAGTCTAGCAACTTTTTGATGGTATAAAGAATAATATTTAAAATCTGTCCTTATTTTGGGCCTTTGTCCTCCCATTATTTTTGGGTTTGGCCAGATTTCTTTAAATAAGAGATTTAGAGGTGTACAACTCATCCAAATTGCATATCCACCCACTGGATCCAACCAAATGACTGCTTTGATGTAGGAATGGAGAGTAGGCCATAAAAGGAAATAAAACCACGGCTAAAGTAGTGACTGGCAAGATCTGCCAATATGCCCTTAATTTCCACATCTGTCTCAGCTTATCAGAGTAAGTCTGGGATAGAATAAAATGTGGAGCCAGACCTGAAAACAGACTGGGACACTGGGATAGTCAGTAAGTGTGATGTAAAGTGGAGCAAAATATAGCACACAAGATACATAAGCAGTTAAAAAGAGAAAGTGCCAACACTGCACTGCCTGAATGGGTGTGCAAAACCTGCACTTTCCATGCTTTCTGAATATATAACAGCACATTGTTCCATCTATTGCTCGTATCTACATTGATGCAGTTTTAAGAAGTTCACACTTTCTGGTACGTAAACAATTAACAGTCATTTATGTACTAGAGTCATAATGATAACATCATTTACATTGGCATATGCCATGTTACCATATCTTACTATTTTGCTCATCTACACTACACAGCCTTGCTATAGCTTTGAGGTATTTAGTGGACGTGTTATGAATCAGCTATTTTGCATGCATATTCCAGAACTGATTTGTTTACTGTGTTCTTTTTATCTTTATTAATGCCTAATGTTTTATCAAAACAGCCATTTAGTTCTATAATACTTCTCATCAAGATCAAAACTCTTTGCTTTACAGTAGGCATGATACCCCCCCACACACACACACACACACACACTTATGCTGTTTGTTACAACCATCCATGAACAAGTCAGAGTTTTTTTTTGTTTGTTTTGTTTATTTCCCTGAAGGGAATTACAGAATTGGGAACCATTGCTGTCTAACAAACTCTAATAGTTTTTCATGTGGTATGGCTACATAAGATGAACTTGTGTCTAAGACTAGATCTGAAAAAGCCATTCATTAATTAATTGTATAATATCCATATAGTTCTAACAGAATCTTGAGGATAAGTCTATACCAAGCCAAGTTGTGGGAATTACACATTTATCCAAATCATAATGGATGGAAATCCATTTTAGGATACACAAACATGTGAAGACTGGTAGAGAAAGGGTGAAGGCTGCCAGCCTAGTCAAGTAGAATTTGATACATAATTATATAATTTGTAAATATAAATGTAAAATACATGCTTGTTTCTTAAATGAAAGAAAACACTGTAAAATGTTGAAATTCAAAATTGTAGCAACATTGCCATCTGCTGTAAGGAAAACTAAGCCAAGCATTTCACATCTGTTCTTTTGAAGTTAAAAGTATGTCTTGTATACCCTTTGATCTAGATAGTGGTGCCAAAGAAGCTAGCTGAACACATTCTTTCTATTGTTTTAACTTAGGGAATAATTACTGGAGTATACATATGAAATGTCTTTTATTGTTGTAGTTTCCTGAGCAGGTGTTAGATTGTTAAATAATGTAGCCTGTTGGCCTGGAAACTCCAGACTAACTATCAAAATGATGTAATGTGTATACTGGGAAAACCTAAGTGTCAAAATGATGTAATCTGGGAGGGACCAGCAGAGATGTTTGTTAGTGAGTTTAAAAAATATTGCTGAGAGAGAGAGACTGTAAGCATTCTGTCTTGATATCCAACCTCAGCACTGCCTTGCCTTGCTCTATGAAAATACGTTACTTTAGAAGTATGTTTTCTTGTAGAGATAGTTAGGACTATAAAGATTAGACTTAAGTGTTTTTCTGTTATGTTAGAACTGTACTACGGAATTATTTTAAGTTTCTGTGTGATCTCTGAACTCTTGGATATCACCGTGGTGTAGTAGTATTGTCTTGTGCTTTTAATTATTTATTATTAAATATTTTAAACACCTTTTACCTGTGGCTGGTCTGTGTAGAGTTAAGTTAAGCTCTAGAGTACATTGCATATTTATAGAGTTTATTGTACAAAGCCACTCTAATAAGCCTTAGACTGATTAGTCACACTTACCAATTGGATAATAATATTGCACAGTAATAATTGGACACCCTTTTAAGGGCCTTTGGGTAGCTGATAAGTATTAGCTAGTGGTGGCAGTAATTACTTCAGTATAGTCCGGGTAAAGGGGCACAGCTGGAGAATCTGTGTCAGCCTTTCCCAGGAGTGTCTGTGAAGTTGTACAAATACTTATCTCAAAGTGTGTGTGGTGTGTCAGCTACTTGGGCAGGGACACGAAGCACTGATGGGACACAGAGGGTACTGGAGGTTAGCTTGCCAGCTAGGCTGAGATCTGGACCCTATAGGTGTGCCAGTGGGGAGTCTTATCAGGGACCTGGGAAGCAAGGGAGCAACCAGCCCCAGACTGACCGTGATCTCTGTGTGCACTTAAGGGAATTTGTACTTTACTGTGTGTATTTGTTATCCTTTGCTCTTATATGAGATGCCCTCCCTGGTATTAGTGGTAAGGATTGAGGCTCCTTAATTGCTGGGCCAGGGCATGGCTGTCACAACACACACACACACACACACACACACACACACACACACACACACACACACACACACAAAAACATGCACATGCACGTAGAAATATGCACTCTCACACACACATACATGCCCACACACACATGCATACATTAGGAAATTGGGTGGTCCTTATTTCGCCAATCAGTAGGTCTTTGTCATATGTTAGAAAAACAGACCTTGGCAAAACCCAGGTAAGTACCAGGTGATGTAGACTCTGCAGAGAAGGCAGCCCAGCTGGGAAATGAACATTGTGAGACAACAACACTGAATGTTGCACCCTGATGTCAACTTCTTAGTATTATCTTAATAGTGTTTCTTGTATCCCCAGTCATAGCTTGTATGATACAGTTTAACAGAGAAGCTTTACTATGTCTTTCCATAGGGATTTTCTTGTTTTTATGGTTTATTTACAATATAATTTTGCCATAACATTTGAATGTGGGGACGCATAGTGCCACAGAGGTCTTCAGAATGTTACTCTCCAAAATCAGTTTTCACCTTCTAGTGTACATGCTGTCTGCCTATGTACACACATCCCTACACTGTTTACTATAGCTTTGATGCAAATAATACTCAGATGACAGCATTACCTCTAAAAGATAACATAACATGTTGTTTCATTTAAAACTATAACTGCAGTTTCTGTTTCTGCTTGTAATCTTTGACTTCATTGGTGTTACCTAAAACCCTTCAGTTTCACAAACCCACTGTCACAGCGCACTTTAGCATATTCATAAAAGGAAATACAAGTTGTGCTACTCTGTCAAAAAAACTTAGTGTTAGCTTTGATATGTTAAGTGTGTGTGTGTGTGTGTTTGTGTGTGTGTGTGTGTGTGTGTGTGTGCGTGTGTGCGTGTGTGTGTCTGTGCATGCATGTGCGTGTGTGTGTGTGTGTGTGTGTGTGTGTGTGTGTGTGTGTGTGTGTGTGTGTGTGTGTGTGTGTGTGCACATGCACATCTGTTCTTATTATTCTGTCATAATCTTTATTTCAAAACTTCACATTTTAGAGAAAGGAGGCTTGATCTGTACCTAAGGGCAGTTATCTGTGCATTTGTTGTCCCTTGCAGGTGAACTTCATTAATATGGAGAATGGTGTGACATGAATCTTTCCCTGGGCTGCTCTTCCTTATATGTTTAGAGAGGTGACTGTTAGAGCAAATCAGGTTATGCTAATGCAGATATTCATGAAGGGTTTACAGCTGTGCTGGTAGCTGAGTGCTTGGGTACTGAAATATTAAATCAATTTGCAAAGGCTAGGGAAAAAAAAAGCTGGCATTGGATTTTATTTTATGACATGGTAAAGTTGCTAAAGAAGGGAGCACATCTAATCATTCAGCTAGGGCATGTTTGCTGAATACATAATGAAGCTGAGAAATAAATATTCATTTTGATTGTCATGAGAAGAGAAACTCTTCAAGGTCTGATGACGTTTATCATTCTACCTGGTATATAAAAGTTCACTGAATGGTATACATATTTTCTGTACCTTAAAAGAGACTGAAATATTCTTAGCTTTTAGAATTTTTCAGCAGGTCTTTAATGACTAGCATCATTAGAAAACCTTCTAATCGATATTTTGGTGGATTGTAGAGCTACCGAGTTAAAATGATGCCTTGCAATCAAATTTCTAGCTTCCTATTTACCCTTAAATGACAGCATACCAAAAGTAAAATTATTCCAGGTGTCCAGCCATTGTAACGACTTGCTGTTGGCAAATGTGCTACATATGGATAGCTACTTAGTGCAGTAAATAATGCACAGCATAAATTCAAAAAGGTGCCGTTAAAATAAGGTACAGTGGCATGGATATTAAAGGCTTGTAAATGGTTTATCATTCATATAATATTTAAATTTCTTTTCTTTTCATCTTAGTGCTATCAATTATCAATTTTCAGTTCCACCTCAGAAAAAAAAATAATATTCAACTGTTGTTTTATTCTAATCACTGCATTATTCATACACCCTGAGTAAGATATTCAATATTATACAACGACCCCCCATTAATATTCCAAAATGTGCATGCTGTTAGGTCAGCGTGCACATTGTAATTCAGACTTATACCAATGGTAAAAGGTCTGGTCGCCCGGACTTTTTCCATTAATATGTCTTTTTTTTTTTTTGTTGGACAGCAACAGAGAACGGAAGAAGTCCATTTCTGTTATCTCGCTATGTTAAATGAGTTTAACATAGCGAGACAGCTTTAAAACAAGCAACGGAGAAAGGAAGATCTCCGTTGCTTTTTGAAAGATATCTCACTATGTTAAACTCTTTTAACATAGAGAGACACATTTTTGAAAGCAATGGAGATCTTCCTTTCTCCGTTGCTTCCACACACAGCTCTGATGTACTACGTAACCATATGCATGTGCAGTACATCAGAACTGCTGCAGAATACTGAACAGCTGCGGAAGGGCAGCAAGAAGGCATTATACAATGCAATTATTTAAGAAAAGTAAGTATTTCTTTCTTAAATAATGTCATTGTATAATAGCAGTAACCCACTTCTGGGTGTGGGTAATGCTGGATTTACCCACGGTTGTCTTTGGCCACTCGGGAATCGCCCTCGTGACCAAACCACACCAACTGTGGGTAAATCCAGCATTACCCGCATCCAGGCATGGGTTATTGCTTAAATATTCCTAGCATACTTTAGGAAATATGAATTTGTTAAACATGTTTTTTTATATAGTTTATAATCTGGGTGCCAGGTAGTGACATACAATGATGGGCACTTGAAAGTACAGTCACAACAGTACTACCTATATTGAGAAAGGCTTGTGGATAGTCAGAAAACTGTCCTCATTCTATGATACAGCAAGGAATGGTGGTCAATTTCTCATGTAAAAAAAGACTATAGAATGCTAATGTAAGTTATGATGTTTGATGTTTTAGTGAAGATATCGTAGTAGTGTGAGTGAAGTTTTGTTTTATTTATTATTGTATTTGTATTGTTTAGCGCAGCAGAATATTGATCTCCATAGACTCTTTTCAGAGTCAGCCTGGGAGTACCGTTTGGCAAAGTGACTTTTTATTGTCAGTCTTTAGCATCACACTTTTTTGTCAAAAAGCAATATCATTTGCATTTACTTATCTACTCATTAAAGGGAAGGTTTAAAAATACTTGCAGACAGACACAGTGGGTGCTATTTATAGTCCAGGGGTTCATATGTGCACAAGGACACCACTATACCTTTATGGAAATATAATCAGCTCCTGTTAATGGCATTGATGACTATCTAAAAAATGAAATGTCCACAAGCCTTTGGGATGGCTGCAAGTTCATAAAATGGAGAAAAACTAGTCATTTTATATGCAAATGTGTTTGAGTAAAAGTCTAGCTTACTTTTGGGTCTTTTTGTAAATAAGAACAGAGTGTGAGCTTATAAAAGCCCACATATAGTAATGGCATTCAGTAAAGGAATTCTACACACATTGTGACTATGTACAAGTCAAGTGTGAAAAGATATAAGCTATTTACTGAATGTCTGGGATGCCCTTATATGGACAATGGATGTAGTCTTTATTAGACTGGAATGGAGAAAATAGGACAGGTAAAAAAGGGGTACAGAAAGACAAGGTGTTAACAAAAGGAAAATGTCAAACGGATTGGGCTGGAGGATATGGGAGAGGAATGGTACTATGTTTTTAGCCACGAATGAGCCCCTCCTATTTTAAAAATGTTTATATAACAGGACACGTGGGGAAAGAAAGGAAGATGGTATAAGTGAGAGAATTAGGGAAGAGTCAGGGGAAAGTACACAACATAAAAGACAGACAAGGACATTACAGTGGACTGACATTGATGAGAGACATAGAACATACAGAGAGGTGACAGACAGACACAAAAGGGGAAAGGTGAGTAGATGTTGGAACTGGCCTTTATCTGGTCTGGTAGACCTCAGTTATCCCCACTGCCTGATGCACCTGTAGTGGCAGTTCCCAGTGACATGCAGATGGTTTGTTGGATGGAGTCAAAGAGGTCATTGAGTCTTTATCTGACTGAAGGAGGTCTTGCATCAGATGAAGGGGTCTTTCTGCTACCTGCTCAAATGCATCCTCTGTCAGTTAATGAAGCTTGCACTGTTCATGGCTTTTCAGGCTACAGTGGACCTGAAGAAAGATAGGAAAAAAGAAACAGTTTATTTTGAACATATACATGTGCGAGCACACACACACACATACACACACACACACACACACACACACACACACACACACACACACACACACACACACACACACACACACACACTGTACAAGTAGAATGACAGTTAAACAGTGGAGTTCCACACATGGCATACTCACTCTCCACTGCCAGGAGAGATGCACCTGCCTTCTATGAGATCCTAACCTGTAAATGTATTGCTCATCAGCTACTGTAAAGGAAAGCATGCACATCTCATTAAGTACAACATGTAACACAATAAAAGGAGGAGGAACAATGCTTTCAGTACACGTCAGGTTGCTTCTCTATAACTTCTACTTCCCAGTATTGCAGCATGTCAGGGTGATGCCACTGCAGTTTGCTGTATCAGTGCTAACACTCCTTATAAGAACAGCCAATGCCTATGGCATCCCTTACCATTCTGGCAAACTAGTGCCAGGTGCTCATCTTGCATAGAGGGCCAGCACAACTCCTCAGCAGGTACTTAGTAAAATCACTCTACTAGGAGAACAGCAAATGCTTGTTCTTCTCAAGCACACCAAGAAGGATCCCTGTAGCTTGCACTGCCTGAGGAAGCCTTGGCTCCCACAGATATCCACAAGGGGAGCAAAATAGTAACTCTGTGAACAGGGACACTGATTTAGACATCATGCTATTAGATTCACAGTGCAGTAATGTGTGCTGAAGTGCTGGGGATTTACACAGACTGTGTACATAAGCATAGTATTCATCTACTTCTGTAGGACTGTCCAAGCATGAAAAGTGCCAGTTGGACTGAGTAGGGCACACTGCGTTTTGAATGCAATTCAGAGGCAGTGACTCAAAACTGACTATTTAACATAGCTAGAATGCTACAGGGTCTGTACTATCATGATGCAAAGTATGGTTGCCATTTTGTTAAAAAAAAAAAAACTTATAGACAAAAATAAGTGAAATTCAGAACTTTACAAACTAACTTTCTGGAGGTGGAGACAAAATACTGATGACAGAAAACCTGTCTGGTAATGTACTACAGCAGTGTCTTCAACATCTTTGGCATGTGTGGGGGGAGCAGAAAACAATGGCATGCTACTGTCATTGACAGCTTTGCCAGTGTTGCAGACCATGGAAATTGGGGATCTAATGAAGGACAGGGTGCAAGGGACACAAAACCCATTGTACATAGGGATAGATATACCAATACACTGTAATGAGGAGGATGGGCTAACAGCGTGTGCATACCACTACACTGGACAAGTACACAGAGGCAGCAAGGGATGTATGGAGTTTATGCCCCATTTCAGCAGAGCGGACATGATGAGGGGATATATGCAGCAAGATCATGGTCTTGTTAATCTGCTGCCCAGTGGAGAAATGGAGCAAAAATCTATAGATAGATGGCTTCTACAGACTCCTGATACATGGAGTGACTGACATCTGTAATCCATAGATGCAAATAACTTACAATACACCCCTAAAACAGGCAACAACTAGAAGAGTTCATCAACCAGGAAATGAGGAATTACTGCATATCCTAAGCACATACTGCATGAACACCCTGGGTAAAGGTGCTGCAGGTGAGATGCAATAGGGAGAACCAGGTGTGGAAGCAAGACGTGCAGGATGCAAATGCTCTGGATGGGCATTATAGCTCATTACAACAAGTGGGGAGAAGGTAACCAGTATGATACTCCATGCGAAAGGATGAAGTCTTGAACATTGTCAAGGACATGTCCTCCACTGTGGGAGAATCCACAACACAGAAAACACGCAAAGAGTTGGAGGAGTTTCTCATGTCCCTGTCTTAGAAGGGGAAGTGGATTCTCATATTCAGAAAAAAGACCTGAATGTTAGAGCTTGGCAAGCATTAACAATCTGAGTGTTCATATAGGACACACAAAGTTAGTACTACACAATAAATGTCCATATGCTACAGCATACTGCATATGTGATGGGGCTGATTTACCAAGAACCTTGTGCATGTTTGTTCATTCAGCCAACTCTAAGCTGTAGCCGCAATGATCCACTTATCAAACTATGTATACCTCCTTGTGCTATATACATGAAGCAAGTAACAGTGTGTGTTCATGTGGGGGGCTTTTATATATGTTTTGTCAAAGATATATTTCTGAATGATTTCAGAGGTTATATTAGTGACAGCACCAGCACATGGAGACAGCACATGCCTGATTGTCAACAGACAGTGATGGCAATGAGCACACAGCACAGTCCAATGACACAGAGGCACTGTCTACAACACCACCGAGGAAGGGCTCACTCACATAACTAACATTGCAGGCCATTGAGTAGGTATAGGCTGAAACCACATTAGCACCAGTGGCGTGGGGAGGAGGAACTGCAGTGTTACCATGACTCCAGATCAGTCCCTGACTGGACCCAACATTCAGCATAAATCAACATAAATCAACAGATATACATTTTTTTTCATCATTATTATTTATGATTTTTATATATATATGTTGTATACATTATATTTATATAACATTATATTGATATATATCTATATATGAGATACTTCTTTGAATTTGTTTACAGACATGATACTTATATATATATTATTATATAATATATTATTAATATTATATATATATGATATATTATCTTTATCTTTATTCTTAGATTTTTTATTTTTAATTGTTTTAGTTTTGATATATATTCTATTTTTCATTAGTTATAGCCTCTTCTTCTTTAAGAACAAGTTTTGCAATGCTCATTATAAGCTGTCTACAAAGAGTTTGTCTCTTAATATGATAATTGATTGATTATGTTACTAATTGGTTTCATTCTGTATGTATAAAAAGTGAGATGAGAATTCAGTTTAGTAGATCTGAAGAAGCGTACTTAGTACGTGAAAGCGCTCATAAATCAACAGATGTGCAGTTCACTGACTGAAGCATAGACTACTGCTTCCAACAGCATTGTGGGGATTGTGAGTTTGAGCAGTAGTTTATGCAATGATATACAACACATTAACAGTGACAGGAAGTGTAGAGACAGGGGGATGCTGAAGCTTATGATGTCTGTGATGCTAAATGTGGCCTCCGTATGTGCTTCAGTGAAAGCCATTTAAGTCACTCTCCAGTATGCTTCAGCAAACCATACATATTTAGTGTCCATTGGGGAGTCTGGATGCAAAGTGGCTAGACACATGCCACACCTACACAGATTATTTAGACCACTGCAGAGACAGCTTCATTGTCAACCCTATCCACACAGCCTGCCACACATAGCCATCATTTGTTACATGGCTATGGAAGGAAAGACTCCTCAGAGTCAACATATGGGATCCCTCATCAATCATCTCATTAATGTTCTTATAATTCTTCTCCTGCATTATCTATGGGCACATGGAGCACAATACATGTTCATGGCTGTTGCCCAGGGTATTTTTGATGCAGCTCTGCTGTCTACCACAAGGCACCATAATGCATATTATCAGTAGTCATGGAGCAGCAACCTAGCACCACCAACAAAATACATGATACCTGATTCCCCACCAACTGTTTTGAGAGAAAATGACTGCCATCATATCATTCATGACCTTATCTGATGTGACAATGTGGCTGTCAGCAGTCACTGTGGTTCCCATCACTCAAGCAAGAGATGATTTCTGTGTCTTACTCACTTCCTTACCTGTGTGGGTAGGGTTATGTCTGATGTACAGCTTAGGAATTTCACATACCATAGTGCATAGCCTGAATGTGACAATGCATGCATCAGTTTATTCTTTTGTCCTTGTCATGGCCTGTAGCTGCAAACTCAGCACAACCTCCATCTTGCAAAGGGTTCCATCAATACCTTTACATCCCAGGACACTACAGATTGCTCTTCCACTGCTGTTCTTATCACTATGTTGGCTTTGCTGATATGTTTCCCTCTTGCTGAAGATGTTTACACAGGGCCATATTATGTTACATGGTATGCAAAGCAGGGATTCTGCTGTATGTATGCATATTATAATGCCCTTCCTGGTGTAGCCAAGCAGTTGAAATGTCCCTTCAGTTGTTAAAATACATGCTCAGGAGCATATGCTGGGTTATATGACATCTTGACTGTAGTATGGGCACTGTAGAATGGATCATCATTCATGGTTCCATTGTATATCCAGCACTGCCTGCAATACACAACATACACACAATAAATGTATTACAGCTTGAATAGCATGTATCATACCTCTCAACTGTCCAGATTTTCGCCTCGTATTTTTAGTCTCTTCCTCTTAAAATTTGTGGTTTTCTTGCAAATCGCTGTCAAATCATTGAAGACTGAAGTCAGAAAATATTGACAGACATTTGAGTTTCAGACTTCACATCCTTCAGAAAATTCCTGTTAATGCAAAATGTTAGTTTATCAACTTTCTAAATTTGTAAGAACAATATCTAAAAAAGTGTCCCTATCTTTGGGTCTATGTCCCCCCATTATTTGTGGCTTTGTCCAGATTTCTTGTACTAAGAGGTTGAGAGGTATGTTGTGTGTGTGTGTCTGTGTGTCTGTTTGTCTAGTATGCCCTGTGTAACACATCTATATGAGCACTAACAAGTTAGGTTAGTGGGAATCTCCCTCTGTTTTGAACCAGTGGTTAGATATGTCTCATATGTGTGAATCATGGGAATTTCCAGGGTGGTTCATGGGCGCATTATATATATAATCTCTTGGCCATTACTCACCACCTGACAGCTGAAGAAGTCAAAGCCCTTCTTACTGATGTAACAGAGTCCATGTGGACTAGATTGGGTCTTGAGGCCAATATGTGTGCAATATTTGACTTCCATGAGCTCATAAAGTAGGTTATGGTGTAAAATGCCCACATAGAGGTGGTTCTATTTCTACATTCAAGGAGAATATGATATGCTCCTCCACATGTTGTAGCATGAAGTTGATTAACTGGTTTAGTATGTGCAAGGCTAATGTCTGAGGTATGCCTACTGCAGGTCAGTAAAAGGTCACTGTAGCTATGGTAATTGATGCTATATATAGCTTTGTTTCAACTGAGATATACATTCCATGCATCGATCTTGGGTCTTTTTCAGGACCACATGGCTTGATTATCTTTTGTATTGTCTCTCTGTCCACCTGGTATTGTTCCACTGTCTGCTAGCCTATTAAGGCCTGATAGGTAAAACTGTGATGGTACCTTGGCCATAAGCATAATGCATGTTATTCAGTGGTGCAGCAGCAGTGTTGTTGACTTGCAACAAGAGGTTCTCTGGTCTGTTTCTCAGCTGTGGTGCCCTCTGTATGGAGTCTGCATGGCCTCCCTGTGTTTGTGTGTTTTCTCTGGGTGCTTCAGTTTCCTCCCATATTACAAAGACATACATCTGGAGCATTTCTCTGTGGGCCTCTGCTGAAAATTGGCATTGTTCCAAGTCAGACTTTCCTGGTTAACAAATGTTAAATAAAAATAAATAACCACTGCAACTTCTAACATATTCATAGTATGTAGCAAAACATCCAATGTTCAGAATAGGTTTGCAATACAGTGCACTGCAGCTCTGTTTTACATTTCTCTGTGAGTGCGTCACCCACAAGCTATACACTGCAACTCACTGTGCTGATTTGCATTGCATTTTGTGTTAAATGTCAGTGATCCCTAAGCCAAATCATAAAATCTATACAAGAAGGGAAAAGATGCAATTAGTGAAATACATAGATTCACAAAATCTGTAAATGTAGGTTGCACCATTGGTGTAGAAGGATAAAACCCTGATTATAGTCCAGGTGACCCAATATCAGTTAGTGGCTTGGGTAATTGACGACACAGATGCTAGATGTTAGAAACTGGCACACCTTGTGGTCTCGGTAGGAGATCACAAAGTGTGAACAGAGTGCCCACATGCAAGAGGATAGACACACCCATCTCTGGGGAGTGGGTGCACTTGGACACACCTTGTAATTGATCACCAGAGGACACTAGGAACATATGTGAGGTTGTCTTCAGGGAAGCAGGGCTGCATCTATGTCACCATAGAGGCAAGATGATGCATCAGCAATGTCTGTTGCACATTCACACATCCTTCCCTGGAATAGGATGGATGCATGCAGTGGGTGGGAACATAGGCTCATATACAACCAAAAATTAGTCAAGCTTAGTAGAACTTGTGAACGGGGAGATGCTTCTGGGAGCAGCTGATAATCAGCTGAAGATGACGAAAAGAAAAATAAAATCTGTAAATGTAATAAGGAATGAAAAATAATATCACAATGAGAAATAAACTGTTTTACAGAAAAAGATAATCATAATTAACAGCCATGTTGCATTTATAATAGAGATAAGGTCATGGCTTAACTGAAATGAGTCGGTGCATATTGCATTTTTGAATAATAGCTTATAATTCACCCAGAGCACCACATGTATGTGCAGAGTAGTGTCTCCTTAACATAGAAAAGCAGAGGCCCCTTAGGCCATCATCAGGAGTGAAATATATCTTTTCCCAGGTATGGGTTAAAGGCAACAACAATTTGCACATCAGTCTGGTTTTAACAAAAGATACAGAAGGAGTCAAAGCGGCATGTTTGTGCACTGTGCATTTTCTTTTTTACATTTCTTTGCATAGTGCCTGTAAATAGATTAGCACTAGGCTAACTGCCCTTGCGAGCCACTTTTAAGCCAAGCCAATTGCTCCTTGTGAGACTCAAATCCTGCAACTTGTGTTTGTAAAGTAAACACCTTAACCATTAGGCCACCCTCCCAATCCCTACAAGTAGAGTGGAATGTGAAACAGAGTAACTGTGCGAATGGCCAGACAGTGCAGTGACGTTTTTAAGAAAGATCTGGAAAACCAGTGAGAGAAGTAGAGGGTACTGGGTAAGAAGACCATTGCTAATGTAGTATTGTATGTGATCATTCCAGATGAAGCAGTCTGAAGGAGGGACTGGTACTTATGAGTGACTTAAGCAGGAAGCTGCATAAAAATAAGAACCTGGAAGAAATAGAAGAGAGACAGGCCAGGATGACAGATGAAACAGATGGTGAGAAAAAAGTGTAAAAAAAGAGTCAAAATACAAAAAAGGATACTGGTAGCAGCATAAAAATACGGCAGGGAAAATTCAGGGACTAAGGAACGGGGGAGGAGTTGAGGGCATAGAGAAATGTCAAGAGAAACAAGAAAGCTGTAGAAACTACAATGTGCATTGGGTTGAAGCACTGCTGTGGAAGTGAAAAAGAAGGGACATCAGCAAATATAGTTTACATGGCCAGGGGGAGACCTAGAAGAACTGAGGGAAGTGGGAGAAGTTTGATGTTCATCACTTATTACAGACTGAATTAACAAGTCATCAGGTAAGAGACTGTTAATGAGGAAGAGTCTTGTGTTTGTAAGCACATCATTATGGCTAATATTGAGAAGGACATGAACAGAAGTGTCCAGAAGAGGGTGCCCTTATGTCATAACATATGTGGGTACAAATGATATATAAAGTTTATTAGTGGAAGGCAATACTGAGATGTAGAAAAATATGCAGGGGTTCAGGAATCTTATAGGCATTCTCAGACATAAACAGTATCCGCAGTCAGCAGTGGGATATATGCTGATTGATTAACTGCATTTTCATCAAGTGCTGAGCGATCAAGCATAAACAAATGAAATAACTTTCACTGAACCATGACGGTAACTTTTTTTTTGCAGGGGATAACCCCCTCTGCACCCCCATATGGGGACACACCTCACCACCACAAATTAAATATATCAACTCTGAAGTCACACGCTACTGGAGAAAAGAGAAAACTGCATTTATTCAAAGACAGTTGTTTCAATAGTTTATGTTTGATTGCTCAGCATTCAATAAAACTGTTGTTGATTGAATTGCAGGCATCCAGAAACAGCATGGTAAGGAACGATTGGAACAAGGAATATAACTGCTGGTGTGCAAGGAAAGCAGGTGGTTGAATGATTGCTGAGATGGGCAATGGATGGCATGTAAAAACTCCATGAGAATAATGAACTTCATCTCAGTTTTTAAGTGACTGTCTTGATGCTGTCGATATGCAAATATACATCTTTAGGATCATGGCTTTAGAATGAGATGAGAGAGAGGAATAACAAACTTTAGCTGTGGTTGGAAATATTAGAGAAAGGAAGAAAATGAAGGAAAGAAAGAAAAGTTTTTGCAAAGGTTTTAGATAAAAAGAGGAAAATAAACAGGAAGCTGGTGAAGAATAGAGTTTTGTCAGAAGCCAATGAATCTAATATAGCAGACAATATAGAGACTTGGATGAGTGAAAAAGAGCTCAGACTTGATCATTTCTGTGCACAACATTTAAAGAAAGGATAAAGTGGTAAAGTACAAATGGGAATGATAAACTACATAAAGGAAAATATCAAAACTGAGTTTAGTGAGCAAAGTAACAGTATTTATTCATTTTATCTTCTCAGATTTCATGTAGACCCAATATCCTAGATGACATTAGAGAACAGATTCAAAAAAGAGCAATTATAGTCTAGCCCAAGGCCACATGACCCCAAAGCTGATTATATTAAGCAAAAGGTGCAGGTAGAAGTTGTCTGCAATGGTCTATGATGGCTTTCTTCTCACCTAGCACATCTTTCTTTTTAATAGCCCATCCATTGACATTGCATTTTTTTTCTATCTCATTTCTTGAAGTTAACTTAGATTACTAGGTCTTGCATAAACGGGACTCAATGAAACATAGTATAACTGATAAATAGGCACATTAATATTGAATAGAACTTGGGGATTTAGCTAAAGTGAGTGCATTGCTAGTCAGAACTGAGAAGACAGCAGGCAACACCTTAATGCTCGACTGCATTTCCTACGACCTTAGATGTGGAACAGGGACGATGGAAGACAAGCGGAAAGAACACTTTCATGCAAATGGAAGAGAATAGGATTGAATATGGGAGAACCCGAACCTATCTGAGGCAGACTTGAGCTCAAGTCTGAGTGGAAAGTGAAAATAAACTGATAGGCAATCTGAAATTAGAGAATTCCATCCATCTGTACACGGCTACGGATGGAATCACAAGATTTTAGAAGTGATCATGAGCAAAACAAAATGTCTGCAGCCGAAGGTGAGGAACTTGTATAGAAAGGCACACACTTTGTGGCACTGTTCACTTTAAGAGGCAGAAGACTCTACTCGTGCTCAGAGACACACGTATGGGATTACATACATGAATAGAAATGAATGGTAGCACAGATGAATGTAAAATGGGGGGAATGTCATCAAACAGAAAATAAACAGACTGTAAGAAAGAACTAGGGAGTGGCATCAAGTGATAATGGACTAAGGAAAATAAAAAGAAAGGGAGAAGAAAGAAGAGACACTAATTCCTAGTTTTAGAAGCAATAAAACAGAGGGAAAAAGTATACAAGAGGTACAAAAGGGGTTGAAATGCAGGGTCCAAGAGAAGGTTAATAAGGTAATTAAGGCATCTAAGTCCAGGCTAGAAAAGGAAATAGCAAATCAGATAGCTCAAGAGACTAGATGATTGTCCAAGGCTGTAACAGTGAGAAAATACATGCTGGGTGTTAACACCTCACACTTGCCCAAAATATGAATGCAGTCATGGGCAGCAGCACAGATTCTAAGTGCAGCATAACAGGGAAATAGCTGAATATACTAAGTGCCCAGTTGTCCTTGCCTAGATTAAATTGTTAGCTCTGTCTATCTGGTTTGGATGATTCAGACCCTGTTGTTATACTATCACTACTGCATGTAAACTATCATTGTATAATCTGCTACATTTATATTTATGTTACATGTTATATCCATTGTACGTGGAGCTTTTCTCCCCATGCCTCCACTAAAAGTGGGTTCCTGCTCAGTCAGACCTCCCCAGTAAACAAATGTAAAATAAAAAAATAAGGAAAAATAAATAACTACTTTAGGCTTTAGGCAACAACTCTGATTCACAGTAACCTAGATAGGAGAAAATGGATCACAGACTGAATGCTGTGCCATGGCTAACCCTCTGCCAGTATAAAAACTGGCTCTAAGTAATTTGGTCACATTGACTAATGTCACCAAAACTGGGCATGGATATTTACTGGTGTTAAGTGGGTTGTGGACCTGGCTTACTCTGACCTGCACTAGGTACCCATGCTAATGGTGGGGAGGGTCTATGTGCCTCTATTGGCCAGTGTATGCCTGCCATAAAGCTCAGCAGTCCTGGGTAAATAAGTTTCTAGCTGGTAAGTGTCCAGTTTTCGGGCTTGCATTACCTGGAATAGCTCTACTGAATAAAAATTAGATGTAAAATAATTCAACCTGTCAACTGTAGGATTGCTACCCTCGGTATAGGTTCACTGACAGGATGCAGCTTGGAAGTGGATGACATAATGGTAAGGAGGAGGCCGGACATCCTGTGTATCCAGGAGACATGATGGAAGGGGCAGTGCAGCAAAGTCACTTGGCTTGGGATCCAGACTCTACTACTCAGTAGAAGGACAGACTAGATATGGTGCAGGAATTGTGGTGGGACAGAGTCTTCAGAAGACATTCCGGGATGCCATCAGAATTAGGGATAGACTCATAGAAATCATATTCCAATGTAAAGATATGACTGTATTCATAATCTAAGCCTATATGCCATAGCAGGGTTGTGATAGAGAAGAAAAGAGTACATTGAGGCAGCAGATGCAGGACCTGCTAGATAAAACAGGACAACATGAACTGGTGTTGATAATGGGGGCACCTGAATACTAATATCAGGCCATAGAGAACAGGAAATGTGGACTGCCTGAGTCCACAAGGGTGAGGCAACAGGAATAAAAAAGGAGAGGCCATTCTGAATTTCTATTTGGCCAGAAGCTTGATGGTGGGCTAACACATGTTTCAGCAAGAGGGATATCTCAAGATGTCACACAACAATGGCTAACATAAAACTCATAAAGTAGTAAGGAAAGGGTACTGGGGTAGAGTCAGGGATTGCAAATTCATCCCCCGTGAAACAGTTGGTCCAAAGCATAAACCACCAGTTGCAACAATCATCTCCAAGCAATGGTTAGAATAGGCTTCAAGGTCAACTGAAAATAGGCTGAAGACCTGGGAGCTGATTGGAGAGAAAGCAGGAGAGCTCAAGGAAATGCTTAGGGCTGTAACACCTCAGGAAAAAGAGAAAACAGGTGAAGTTAAATTGGACTGGTAGAATCTCAAAACCGCATGTGTGAGGATTATAAAACAGATATGTGGCTGAGCCAACTATGGAAATAAATACAATAAGTAAAGCCTATGATGTAATGCAGAAGGCCTGGGGTTATATATTTATTTACCTAATACAGCAGCATTCTTACAGTTAAGTAAACATTTTCTTAAGCTGCTCTTTATCTCTGCCATGATCACTAACGGAAAACATTTTCTCTAAATGAAAACATTTACGTGAAGGATTTCTTCATGAAAATAAGTTGAATGCATTTCATTACAATAAATGTCATTTTTAGTTTATGAATTTGATTCTAAGGTCTCATGGTCACACACATATGTATGCACTGCTGAATGCCTTAGGTGCAGCAGGTTTTATGCAAAAGGAGAGCCATTGTGCTGTTCAAAACATGCCATGATGAATGTAATGCTGTCACTTGCTCTCACTGCAAGTGCTTTAACTGAACCTCTGGAAAAGCAAGAGAAGGTAACATTCCCCAATTTCCTGACAGTTCACTGCATCACTGACAGGAAGCAAGGTACAAGAGATCAACATATGTACCTTCTGCTATATTCATTGTACAGAAGAGAGCAGAGCACTTTATACAAACACAGAGAAACAGGCGAGTACACCTCATCAAAGAAGGATTAAGAACTGGAGTAGCAAAGAGGAATGCAGGTGAAATATTAATGCCAGTATACAGAAAGTAGTTACCTGTTCAACAGTATTTGTTCTGCATTTTGGAGCTAATAATTTTCAAGATGGCAACTTACATAACTTACTGAAGTAAGTAAACTGGGTCATCAAAATTATTGCTGTTAGTAGGCATATGCAAACAATATGTGGCACTGAATCAATGCTGGTAAAGCTTGTACTTGGTACTGTTCAAGAAAAACTGATGCAGATTTGTTAGAACAGCTGATGGGTCTATATTACTTCATTGAACCATCGCTACAATGAATGGCATGTATTTATGCTGTAAGGACAACTATTAGCAATGCAGCTATAAAAGAGTGTCAGCTATTTTGTATTGTGACTTATAAGACCAGTTATACTTCGAACTAGGTACTTACAATACAAAAAATTCCATAGTCCATTAATGTTGATAGATATTAGCTGTAATAGCATAGCCCATTAATATGGAACTAACTGGTACCTTACACTATTGTACATTCACCTCTTCAGACTTTTCAATCTTAAGATGCTAATAATACAGCAGGTTTTATTCAAGGCCGGTGGATAACAGGCATTGAGTCTGATTACTAGCATCTTAAGACTGAAAAGTCTGAAGAGGTGAATGTACAATAGTGTAAGGTACCAGTAATAATCAGATTTTACAATTTATAGTTCTTGTAGACAACTTAGTATTTACAAGGCTGCTGCAGTATTTAGTTGAGTTTTGTATTTCTTATGTGTGTTTAGCACTTTTTTAACTTTGATATGTATGTTTTTTACTGTGCCTTTAAGGGTATCAGGTTGAATAATTAATGATCAGCAGTGCCTATAAAAGGAGGTTTTAATGTTTAAGTTTAAGTTTCTGATGAAGTCTTGCGGATTAAAGCAGACAAAAAGTGCTTAAAATAAATATTTTAAACAAATCACGGTTTCTTTTGCTGCTTATGTGGAGATTCCTACTACCTGTTATTACAGTTTGAGTGAATCTAATCAGTTGTTCTTTCATTTGGGAAGATACTAGCATGCTGGACTTGGCTTTTTACTTCTTAATTTGTTTGCTGTTTTTGTTTTAACAAGACAGATTATGTTTCAGTAGAGGCTATGGCCATAAATGATGATAAATAGATCAACTCTAAGTGCGCACTTTCTGGGGAGATAGGAATGTCATGAATACCTTAGAAAAGGAGTACCACATGAAAGTTGGACCTTAAGACCTTATCATGCCATCTGTGTTTCTGTCACATACTCGTTATGATTGTCGTGGACCTAATAAACAAGGATATAGGAAATCTCCAAACTCTGGATCCCACACAGTTTGGTTTTGTGACGGGTAGATCATGCCTGCTCAACTTCGTTGACTTCTTTGAGTCAGTCACCAGAGCTGTGGATGAAGGCAAGGTGGGTCATACAGCCTACCTTGATCTGGCCAAGGCCTTTGATACCATTCCCCACTCAGGAATCATAGAAAAACTCACTAAGCTTGGCATCAACCCCTATATCACTAGGTGGGTAGCAAACTGGCTCACAGAACCCACAGTGTGAAACTAGCTGACCCCAAGTCAGACTGCTGACCAGCCATGAGTAGAGTCCCACAGGATTTGGTCCTGGGTCCTCTCCTGTTTGGTATCTACTTCTCTGAAGTCCAGGCCAACATGCAGGGACTCTGGCTGACAAAGTTTGCAAATGATTGCAAGTTGGGAGCTATCATTAACTCCCCAAGTGATGTTGACATCCTACAGAAAGGCCTCACTGAGACCAACAACTAGTGTCAGAACCATAGCCTTAAGCTCAATGCCAAAAAATGTGTTGTCATCCCCTTTGGAAAAAACCCGGTTCCCATGAATTACCACATCGATGGTAGTCCACTGAACACAGAAGGCATTATAAGAGATTTGGGAATACAGGTTAACAGCAACCTCTTTTGACCACTACATTGCCACTGTGGTCAGAAATTCCTTCTATGCGTCCTATCTCATTACTAAAGGTTTTGCATCCAGGAAGAAAGAGGCCATTGTCTCCCTGTACTCTTCCCCCATTAGGCCAATCATTGAGTACAATGCCCCATTTGGCATGTACCTCACTAGACACCTGCAACAACTGGAGTGGCCACAAAAGTACCTCACAAAGCGGATCCTAGGCCAACACTTGCCCAGTATGAACAGACTCAAAAAACTCCAACTATTCTCTGTCTCATATTGCCTACTTAGAGGCGATCTCTACTTGACTTACAAACCCATGTCTGACCCAGCTCTGTTGGAAGTGCTACATCTAAAGAAATCCCAATCCGTCTGCACCACATGCTCCAGAGACCTCAACCTCATGACCACAATCAACAGAATGTGCTGGAGGGACAGTTTCCTAACCCAGAGACTGGAACAGACTTCCCATACATATCAAACAGAGCACCTCACTGGCCCTCTTCAAGAGAAATCTTGATGAGTGAATGGGAAATAGAAAATTCACCCCAGGGATCACTGCAGTGGCTCTACTCAACAGAGGCCCTGGGAACTAAGGTCAGGTGGCAAGATGCCAGGGTAATGCTATGGGCTAGACTTGTAAAGGCTCTAGGGCCATTAGCCTAGTACACACCTATGAACCTATGAATCTATGATGTAATTCCTCAGTAGACTGGCAAGAAATAAGACTGGAAAGACCAGAATCAAATTCAACAGCATTACATTTACTTCACATTTCCATTTCAATGTGGAACCATTGAAAATTCTGAATATTCATCAGAAGGCACACTATATATGTAAAGAAGCATGGGGCTTACTCCACAAGTGACCTAGCTTACAAACTCGGCAGTTAAACAAATATAACTGCTATTATTAATCACTACAAGGAGCTATGTAGTATCAATAAGAATACATCACTAAATATTCCAGCTATATTTTCTGTTAAAATAATAATGTCAGGTGAGAATAATTGTTTCATGAAGAACAAGCCAAGAAAAAAAGCATGGTTTTGGTGTTTTGAAATAGACAGGATGCATTATTCTAAATATAACATGTGCAGTTTATAATTATTCAGTTACTAAGCATAGCAAACTGCTGTATATTTTTGGACAGTGAAACATATTCCAGTACTTGCCTTTTACCATTTCTTATCTAACAGGAGATTTTCAGTTTTCTCTACTGTGGTACATTTTGAATTTTTTTTAACATCCCATAAACTATGAATCTCTTAATGTATCAAACAGAGCCAAAGATTTCTTATATCTTTGCCCAACACAGAAGTAAATAAAGCTGTTCCAAACACAGACTACAAAAGGCTGTTCTTGTTAAGGTACCTAATCAGATTAGCTACCTATTTTATTTCAGTAATGGAAAACTACTAAACTTTTGATTTGAAAACCGATTATCACCAACTACCAGTCA
This sequence comes from Protopterus annectens, assembly GCF_019279795.1. NCBI lineage: Eukaryota > Metazoa > Chordata > Ceratodontiformes > Protopteridae > Protopterus > Protopterus annectens. The sequence goes on from NC_056726.1 coordinate 1,187,324,090, forward strand.
GGTAACGATCTCTTGTTTTACACAAATGGCATGATGAGATCATAAGGTCCAGCTTTCATGTTTCAGTGTGACAGTCTTCAGGAAATAAATGCTCTGCAAATGCGTTTATCAGTATGAACAGCATGTGCTCCAGGGTGATGCTTGAGCAAATGTGGAAATGGATTGATTACAGAGCTTTAATTAAGTTTGCTAATTCTGCAGATGGCTGCCTTCCTGCAAACAAGACCTATAAGCCTTTTACTGATCAGAAAAAAAGTTAAAAGGCAAAGCTAGAAATAGAGGAGAGGTACAATAATGATGGAATCTATAAGAAATAAGTATTATGAAGGCATTAACGAAGAGAGTCTATATAAACAGAAATCCATTTTTTACATGCAATAAAAAAGGTACTGCTGGACATTTGAGTATGTACATATATACCTATACACATATTTAATCTATCTAACTTTGCACACACACACACACACACACACACACACACACACACACACACACACACACACACACACACACACACACACACACACACACATATATATATGCAGTAACTACAGAGGGATAAAATTGATCAGTCACAGCTTGAAGTTATGGGAAAGAGTAGTGGAAGCTAGGTTAAGAAGGGAGGTGATGATTAGTGATCAGCAGTATGGTTTCATGCCAGGAAAGAGTACTACAGATGCAATATTTGCTCTGAGAGTGTTGTTGGAGAAATACAGAGAAGGTCAGAAGGAGTTGCATTGTGTCTTTGTGGACTTAGAGAAAGCATATGACAGGGTGCCTAGAGAGGAGTTGTGGTATTGTATGAGGAAGTTGGGAGTGGCAGAGAAGTATGTAAGAGTGGTACAGGATATGTACAAGGGTAGTGTGACATTGGTGATGACTGCGGTGGGAGTGACAGATACGTTTAAGGTGGAGGTGGGATTACATCAAGGATCAGCTCTGAGCCCTTTCTTATTTGCAGTGGTGATGGACAGGTTGACAGATGAGATCAGACAGGAGGCTCCGTGGACTATGATGTTTGCAGATGACATTGTGATATGTAGTGAGAGTAGGGACCAGGTTGAGGAGACCCTGGAGAGGTGGAGATATGCTTTAGAGAGAAGAGGAATGAAGGTCAGCAGGGTTAAAACAGAATATATGTGTGTAAATGAGAGGGAAGATAGAGGAATGGTGAGGATGCAGGGAGTAGATTTGGTAAAGGTGGATGAGTTTAAGTACTTGGGATCAACAGTTCAGAGTAATGGTGAGTGTGGCAGAGAGGTGAAGAAGAGAGTACAGGCAGGGTGGAATGGGTGGAGAAGAGTGTCAGGAGTGATTTGTGACAGACGGGTACCAATAAGAGTGAAAGGGAAGGTTTACAAGAGAGTAGCGAGACCAGCTATGTTATATGGGTTGGAGATGGTAGCATTGTTGAAAAGGCAGGAGTCAGAGCTGGATGTGGCAGAGTTAAAGATGGTAAGATTTGCACTGGGCGTGACTAGGATGGACAGGATTAGGAATCAGTATATTAGAGGGTCAGGTCAGGTTGGACAGTTTGGAGACAAAGCAAGAGAGGTGAGATTGCATTGTTTTGGACATGTGCTGAGGAGGGATGCTGGGTATATTGGGAAAAGGATGCTAAGGATGGAGCTGCCAGGTAAGAGGAAAATAGGAAGGCCTAAGATAAGGTTTATGGATGTGGTGAGAGAGGCCATGCAGGTGGTTGGTGTGAAAGAGCATGATGCAGAGGACAGGAAGAAATGTAAACAGATGAGCCGCTGTGGCGACTCCTAACAGGAAGAGCCGAAAGAAGATGATGATAGATAGATATACCTATATATATATATATATATATATATATATATATATATATATATATATATATATATATATATATATATAGCGATCCAAAAACAATTACCAGTGAGAAGCAACCCGTAGACTCACAATAATCCGGTCTTATTTATAAAATATATACGAGTCTTTATTTCGTGCACAGGTAAGCGCTTTCACTAACCGCTTCTTCAGACCTTAAAAGTTTTTCACTCTACAAACATTTGCTTATATAGTTGTCATGTGATAAGCATTAATTAAACAATTAACTTTTTTAAAAACACACATCCAAGCTATTAACCTTTAAAAAATGTGTTTATAAAATGTTAAGCTGGATTTACCACTTGGATGCGAGCTTCCGACCATCATATTTGCCTACCTTACAAAATACCAGCTTTTTATTATAAAAAATAAAAACACCAAATATTTTGTTTCTTTGAATTGCACAACACATCAGAAACCTCCAATATCTATCTCCCTATGTTCATGTATCTATCTACCTATCGATCGCTAACTCGATCTGAACTTAGCACTAATATAAGAATGATGCATCTATTATATATTGTCTAACAGAGGTACGCATTATTTTGCACTTATCTGCGCTATTTTCCTGATAAAATCCTTTCCAAACCTACTATGCTTAAACTGCTATTCCAACTATTGACCTATATTTGCGATGTTAACAACGCTTTGAAAAATAATTTTATGGCTGTTTATTTGCGTAGTTTACTTGCAAATGTCAAAGTTGGCTATTCCTAGTGCATGTAAGATGTTCTTAATAATTCAAAATTTCCAAAACCTACATTATATTGTAGGCCTGAGTTTATTCCTTGTCAATCTTTCTAATAATTATTATTCTTCCCTATTGCAACTATAACTGTAGGGATTCTCCATGATAAACTAGATGTAGGTGTATATCGTAAACTATATGATAGTAAATACATAACCCACTTATGCTAAAATAGCAGTTTTAAAGTGGTACCTTATAGTGAAACTGGGCGTAGATGAAGGACTAAGACTTGTTTTAAAATTCTAATGTAGTCTGAAGATGGAAATCATATTATAAAGGAAAAATGCCTTCATAAGTATATTTATATACCAACATGAGTCTTGGTAAGGGTTACAACTATCACCTAACAGTGACCCTTCTATTCCTAAGTATGGTTTTAATGGATGCTCTTTCATTAAGGCCTCTGCATTTATCTGCTCTTAACGTAATGATCCAGTTTATTTCTTTACTTTCTGTAGCATTTCTAATATTCCCTTCCCGGATCCTGGGTATGTATATATATATATATATATATCTATATATATATATATATATATATATATATATATATATATATATATATATATATATATATATATATATATATATATATATAAACCATGAATTTGAATGTATGTTCATTACCATGCATTTGTACGTGTTTGGCTAATGCGTTGTTCTCACATTTTATCCTTATTGCATATAGGTGTTCCCTTATTCTATTTTGAAACTTCCTATCGGTTTTACCGACATAGAAAGAAAGACATTTTTGGCATATAGCCAAGTATAACATGTGCATAGTGTTACAATCTGCTGTAACCTTAAAATGGAACATCATGCCTGTATCTGGATGTAAGAATTCTTTACTTACATCTATATATATATATATATATATATGCACAGTAATTACATCCACCACATGGTAAAGTCCCTTTGTGATCATTATTTCTTGGTTCATCTGTGGGGTGGCATAACAATCTCTTAATGTTGGATTTATTCTTAAATAGATATCTTGGTTTATCTCCTACTATATCTCTTATGTCCTCATCTGTAGTTAGTATGCACCAGTGTTGTTGTATCACTTTCATAATTTGTTGATTACCTGTTGTGTAATACGTGGGTATTCGTAACCCCGATATTTCTTTACAACTTGTAGTGTTTTCTCCTAATTTATCGGAGTAATAGGGTGCTGCTCTATCTAGCCTCACTGTACTAATGTCCTGTAGCCCTATTTCTATTTCTTTGCCTCCATATCCACGTTTAGCCAACCTACTCTTAAATAACTCTATTTCTTCATTATATCCTTCTTCTGTGGCATTGAGACATGAAATTTTCATTGCTTGCCCTTTATGTTTTTAAATACATATTGTGGATGCATGCTGTGCCTGTGCAATATTGCATTTTTATAACATTTCTTCCTATATAAACCTGTATTTATATATGTGCTCATTACTCTCTCCACATAGACATGCAAATATTCTATCTTGGTATATGAAATATTTGAAGTAAATTTCAGGCATCTTGTCATGCCATTCATCATTAAAATGCTCTCATATAATTTTTTTCCTCTCCATCCCAAATGAGAAAAACATTGTCTACAAATCGACGATAGAAGGATACATATTTCTTAAACCATGCTTCCTGGAAAAGGTACTCTTCCTCCCATAAAGCTAAGAACATGTTGGCGTAGCTATTGGCACATGATGTCCCCATAGCTAAGCCATCACGTTGAATGTATATAGTTTAATTAATGCTTATCACATAACAACTATATAAGTAAAGCGGTTAGTGAAAGTGCTTACCTGTGCACGAAATAAAGACTCGTATATATTTTATAAATAAGACCAGATTATTGTGAGCCTACTGGTTGCCTCTCACTGGTCATCATTTTTGGATTTATTTTATTTTGTTCTCAAGACAGCAGAGAGGCATTTGCTCTTGTGGGTGTGTTCGCTGTAACTGTTTTGCTCGTCTGTACTTTTATTATTTACACACCCTACGGAGACATGGCGGAAGACAACTCCCAGATAGAACTGGATTATAGACCGATTGGGTCAGGGCGTATGGAGGTGAATGTAACCAATGCAACCAACAATTTTGGTACCTATAATGATTTGAATATGCAAGCTAAAAATGGTAAGCAAACCCAGAAAGTTTCCAACAGAGGCGAATGCCTATCTTCTAAGTTTGCTACTTGTATGAGAAGTGAGAACAACCTGTTACTGCTATATGGAGGCAGTGACTATGTAACACATGATTCTATACATGCCAATGTTTTGGAACGACTACGAATGGCAATAGAGAAGTTGGAAATGGATTCCTTTAAATTAAAAAGGCTGACTACACAACACCAACACTTTGAGGCATGCCTAAGTAAAGGCATAATTTCCAGAGGCCAGAGAGTGTTGAAAATGTCGACATACGGCGAACAATATCCAGAACTTCTTGCCAAGTGACAGAAACTGAATATAGAGGTGAGCAAAAGTTACATTCACCTACTATTAGAATTGTTTAAACCAGAAGAGGATACGTTAAGAGAATCTATATTAGAGCAACAACAAAACTGTATATAGACTTTGATATAGACTTGGTAGATAAAGCCCTGTCAATAACACTAGATACCATTATGGTTTATGAAAAACACCTCATACAACAAAAACGGACTAAACTTGATAGAGATATCCAGGATTTTCAACCTGGCAATGTCTTCACCTGGCCAAGACCACCTCCAGACATTAGGCAATTTATGGATAGTTCTAATAGAGAAGCTGTTACATCTATATCTGGTAATCAGAATAGAGTTCAACCCCCCCCCCCCCACATCAGGATACAGTAATAGAACAACAAACCAGAGCAAAACAGATACTAATGGACTACCTGGTACTATTACCAGAGATAATGAAAATATAGATACTGAGGAGGGGATCAGAGAAACTATGGACAGAACACAAGGTCTAGCAAAACAGGCCATGCAAGTTGATAAGGCAGGCAATACCAAAGAAAATGATGACAGTCAACAGGTAGTACGACCCAAAACTAATTACATGAACAATATTAGAACTAACACAAGTAACAATGGTGACAACCCTGTGGTTTTTCATCAATTCCCTTTTCCCATATCAGTGGAGAAGGAGGTAAGGAGGAATCGCTCGGAAAGTCAAGGACGCCAGAAAAGGAAGCTATCAATAGAGAGGGAAACCAATCATACCCTCAACAAAATGTGGAATCAGATGAGAACTGCTTAGTCTGGAACTTATCACATCGACAATTGGATAAATATGAACTGAATGTTTTAAATAAAGGCCTGAATTTTATTCCAACTAGTAAAACCAGACTTACAGATGTTCTGACTGACATGAAGTTGTTTACAAGGAACATTATGCATAAATATTTTTTTACGAATAATGAAAGTAAGAATGTTTGCCCTTTTGTAAGACCTAGTCAGTTTACCCCTAATAATCATCCTCTAGTGGAAGCTTTTTACAATTTAGTGGAGCAGGATTTGCACCAGATATATAATGAGAGTAATAATCACGGAAGTAAAAGATGCAGGAACAACCTTAATTATAATGAAAGGAAGGCTCTCCAAAGATTAGAGAGAGATAATTCCCTGGTATTTACACCAGCGGACAAAGGAGGCCCCCTAGTAATAATGGATAAATTGGATTATGAAAAGGTAATGCAAGAGATGCTTAAAGACACACAACATTATGGCATTATTAATAAAAATTAAGTTGACAAAATTAAAGCAAAAATAACACAAATTTTGCATGAGTTAGTCAGCAATTGTAAGATTACTAATGAACTAGCAAAATATTTAGAAGTAGAATATCCGGTAATACCTGCAATACAAGGCATACCCAAAATACATAAGAACCCGATGAACCCCCCATGAGACCAGTAGTCTCTGGCAGGGGGTGGTGTACAGAACCATTCTCCTTATATGTTGAGAAGCAACTGAGGCCAGTGTTAGATAAGAATCAGGTGGTGCTCAGAGATACAAAACAGTTCCTTATGGATTCATATAAACACACTAACACCTCATCTATGCAACCAACATGATATTTGTAACTTGGGACATGCAGTCATTAGTTACGATTATTCCAAATGACTTGGGTATAGAATATATAAAAAGGTGCCTTAATAAACACAGTGAATACAATGACTGTAAGACTGATCCTATTAGTCTATTTCTTGAACTAGTATTGAAGAATAATGTTTTTGTTTTTTACAACACTATATACATTCAACGTGATGGTGTAGCTATGGGCACATCATGTGCCAATAGCTACGCCAACATGTTCTTAGCTTCATGGGAGGAAGAGTACCTTTTCCAGGAAGCTTGGTTTAAGAAATACGTATCCTTCTATCATCGATTTGTAGACGATATTTTTCTCATTTGGAATGGAGAGGAACAAAAATTATATGAGAGCATTTCAATGATGAATGGCATGACAAGATGCCTGAAATTTACTTTGAATATTTTATATACCAGGAAAGAATATTTGGATGTCTATGTGGAGAGAGTAATGAGCACATATATCAATACAGGTGTATATAGGAAGAAATGTTATAAAAATGCAATATTGCACAGACACAGCATGCATCCACAATATGTATTTAATAACATAGTGAAAGGGCAAGCAATGAGAATTTCATGTCTCAATGCCACAGAAGAAGGATATAATGAAGAAATAGAGTTATTTAAGAGTAGGTTGGCTAAACGTGGATATGGAGGCAAAAAAATAGAAATAGGACTACAGGGCATTAGTACAGTGAGGCTAGATAGAGCAGCACCCTATTACTCCGATAAATTAGGAGAAAACACTACAAGTTGTAAAGAAATATCGGGGTTATGAATACTCATGTATTACACAACAGATAATCAACAAATTATGAAAGTGAAACAACAACACTGGCGCATACTAACTACAGATGAGGACATAAGATATATAGTAGGAGATAAACCAAGATATCTATTTAAGAATAAATCCAACATTAAGAGATTGTTATGCCACCCCACATATGAACCAAGAAATAATGATCACAAAGGGACTTTACCATGTGGTGGATGTAATTACTGTGCATATATAGATGCAAGTAAACAATTCTTACATCCAGATACAGGCATGATGTTCCATTTTAAAGTTACAGCAGATTGTAACACTATGCACGTAGTATACTTGCCAATATGCCAAAAATGTCTTTCTTTCTATGTCGGTAAAACTGATAGGAAGTTTCAAAATAGAATAAGGAAACACCTATATGCAATAAGGATAAAATATGAGAACAACGCATTAGCCAAACACGTACAAATGATTGGTAATGAACATACATTCAAATTCATGGTTATAGATATATATATATACCCAGGATCCGGGAAGGGAATATTAGAAATGCTACAGAAAGTAAAGAAATAAACTGGATCATTAGGTTAAGAGCAGATAAATGCAGAGGCCTTAATGAAACAGCATCCATTAAACCCATACTTAGAAATAGAAGGGTCACTGTTAGGTGATAGTTGTAACCCTTACCAAGACTCATGTTGGTATATATATACTTATGAAGGTATTTTTCCTTTATAATATAATTTCCATCTTCAGACTACATTAGAATTTTAAAACAAGTCTTAGTCCTTCATCTACGTCCAGTTTGACTATAAGGTACCACTTTAAATCTGCTATTTTAGCATAAGTGGGTTATGTATTTACTATCATATAGTTTACAATATACACCTACATCTAGTTGATCACGAACAATCCCTACAGTTATAGTTGCAATAGGGAAGAATAATAATTATTAGAAAGAATGACAAGGAATAAACTCAGGCCTACAATATAATGTACGTTTTGGAAATTTTGAATTGCTAAGAACATCTTACATGCACTAGGAATAGACAACCTTGACATTTGCAAGTAAACTACGCAAATAAACAGGCATAAAATTATTTTTCAAAGCGTTGTTAACATCGCAAATATAGGTCAGTAGTTGGAATAGCAGTTTAAGCATAGTAGGTTTGGAAAGGATTTTATCAGGAAAATAGCTTAGATAAGTACAAAATAATGCATACCTCAGTTAGACAATATATAATAAGATGCATCATTCTTATATTAGTGCTAAGTTCAGATCAAGTTAGCGATCCATAGGTAGATAGATACATGAACATAGGGCAGATAGATATTGGAGGTTTCTGATGTGTTGTACAATTCAAAGAAACAAAATATCTGGTATTTTTATTTTTTATAATAAAAAGCTGGTATTTTGTAAGGTAGGCAAATATGATGGTCGGAAGCTCGCATCCAAATTGTAAATCCAGCTTAACATTTTATAAACACATTTTTTAAAGGTTAATAGCTTGGATGTGTGTTTTTAAAAAAGTTAATTGTTTAATTAATGCTTATCACATGACAACTATATAAGCAAATGTTTGTAGAGTGAAAAACTTTTAAGGTCTGAAGAAGCGGTTAGTGAAAGCGCTTACCTGTGCACAAAATAAAGACTCGTATATATTTTACAAATAAGACCGGATTATTGTGAGCCTATGGGTTGTCTCTCACTGGTCATCATTTTTGGATTTATTTTATTTTGTTCTCAAGACAGTAGAGAGGCATTTGCTCTTGTTGGTGTGTTCGCTGTAACTGTTTTGCTTATATATATATATATATATATATATATATATATATATATATATATATATATATATATATATATATATATATATATATATATATATATATATATATATATATATATATATATATATATATATATATATATATATATATATATATATATATATATATATATATATATATATATATATATAGGTTTACCATCAAAATGCTGATTGCACATAGTGGAATGTGCACATTGTTGATAACTTTACGTTAAATCTGCACTGCCAACTTTTTAGAATGCTGAAAAATCATGAACATTGGTATATCTGGCTCCTCCCCACCTAAAAACAAGTGCTAAGATAGGTCAAAAAGGGGGCAAGATTTTCCAGTTCAGAATATCGGTTTTCGCCATTTCCAGAAGTCAGATTTCGGAGTTCATGTAAGTGGCGTCTGCGATGTGCAATAATTTTGATGGTAAACTCTCTCTCTCTCTCATATATATATATATATATATATATATATATATATATATATATATATATATATATATATATATATATATAGGTAATTATATTTATATACATGTATGTGCGTTTGTGTGTGCTCAGAACAATGTCTACTAAATAATTTAAATATTGCTGTACACAAAATGATGGTTCTGTTTTAGAAAGAATGATATTCTGTATTAGGTAGAGAGGCTCCTTTACACGGTGTTGGTAACAAGTAATTACAATTTTGTGCCATAACCAGTTGCACTGGAAATTGTCCTGGGCTACCTTAAGAAGCCTGAAGCAATCTGTAGAATTTCTGTGGAAGAATCAGTCAAGTAGAAGCTAATTTGTTTCAGGGCTCAGCAGGAATGCTGGTGGAAGAGACTGCAGCTGGTGTGCTATTTTGTGTGTGTGTGTGTGTGTGTGTGTGTGTGTGTGTGTGTGTGTGTGTGTGTGTGTGTGTGTGTGTGTGTGTGTATGTGTGTCCCAAAGAAGATTTTGCACAATGAAGTATTATTTTGTTTTCTGTTTAAAAAAAATATATATATATAGATTTCATGGATACAGTGCCTTGCTGCCATATTTTGTTGCCGCATTAGTGGTTGCAGAGGACATAACTGGCACAAAAATGTTCACATCAGCTAAGACCCTAAGTTTACCTTTTGATTCCTGAAATTTCAAAAACTTTTTTCCATAGTTAAAGAGACAGCCATGTCATGTTGTAGAATAGCAGTTTTATTTTTGTGCATGATGTACCTCTGATTTGTGCCAAGATAACAACAGTAGACTAACTACTGCATGCTATTTCTGCTGTAGTTGAGGGGAAGGTGTTTATTACTAGAACACATTCATGATGAAGTCTTCTATTTCACAAAGAAATAACCGGGAAGGAAAACCTCAGTGTGGACCTTGTGCCCTTCAAATGGTATACCAACCAGGAAGGATGAAACTGGAGTAAGTAGACCTGAATCTTCTCAGCCAAGTTAACAGGTGAATATTTAAAGTCCTCATTGACAGGGAAAGAACAGAACATCAGGATTATGATAATACTAAGAAAAATACAGCTCAGGCTGGTGTTACCTCTGAGATGCAAGTTCAAAAGTTTAGTATATGGAAATTTTCTGCAACACAATCGAAATTATGTGGTTTAAATCATATTTCTAAAGTGTTGGAAGATCTTGAAGGTCAAACTATTAAAAGTTAAATTATACAAGTACAAGCCATCAGTAGATTCAAGAAGGCATTGTCTGCTACTTTAAGAAAGTTGGAGTACCAAAATGACTATAAGAATGCTTAAAATATTGTACTGGTAGAGAGATTGTTTTGCAATGAAAGTATGTCTAAAACAGAGCAATCTAAACTTATGGTAAATTCTGTGTCAGTTTATGGTAATGAGAATTAGCAATGAACAATAGACAGACACTGTCTTAAATGTGGAAAATTGGTCACATAATGACATTTTTATTAGTAATAACAACACTAATCTACCTGCGTAAACTATAGCCAGTGAACAGTATGCTACTAGTGATGCTGAGCTAATAGAATGCAATAAATTGCCAAAATAGTCCAGTCAGCCTTCTGTTATTGTGCTATTGTAGAATTAAGCGCAATAAATTAACTGACAGCAGAGAACTGCATGGACCAATAGATTCAGTCAATATAGTTATACTTATAAATCAGCAGTATGTATATAAAAAGCAGATCCTAACAAAGCAATTGAAATAGTCTATAGTTATGAAAATTCAAAAGCAGAATTTCAAGCATGTATTGCAGGTAGTTCATCCTACTGATGTAGACCCAAACAGAATATGTAACATGACAATAAGGAAATAATCTTTTTTTAATTTCTCCAAATTTTTTGGGTTTCTAATACCATGATGGAAATGGACCCCATTCCTAAGTTAAAGTAATACTAAAGTTCATGAAATTAGTATTGTTTCAGTCTTTGATGTCTGCCAGAAGTGCTTTTCGCAGCACCCACAATGTGCCCAGTAATGACTTCTGCAAATCGTATAGAGTTATATGTATTGGTAACATTTCTAAATACGATTTTAGATTCTTTATTATAAGACCCATTGCTCTTACTACTATTGGGATTATCTGGGTATCTTTCTTCCACATTGTTATTGTTTCTACCTGCAAATCGTGATATTTTATGACTTTGTGTCTCTCTGTACACAAGACACTGTAGTCACTGGATATGGTAATTTCAATGATCAATGCTACTTTTGTCTTCTTTTCATAGACCACTACATCTGGTTTTCTAGCATCTATCTTTTGAACTGTTGGTAATGGATGATCTCATGTGATGTAACTGTCATCATTTTCTATGATGCCGGTAATGGATGATCCCATGTGATGTAAACTTCATCATTTTCTATGATGCTTTGTGGTTCATGTTTCCAGTGTTTTTCAGCCATAATGTTTGCCCAATCCCCAGTGCAACAATCCTGCTAAATTATTATGCCTTTCAGTATACAGTCCTTCGGCCATTAGTATGTCATAACCAGCAATGAGGTGTACATCTTTTTCCAATTCAGTTTTACATGACCTACATTTGTTTGTTTCTTCCACATGTTCATTGGACTTTGTAAACCACTATCTTGGGCTGCCAATATTAACCTTTCATCTCTTGGTCTGAATTCACCTCTCCTTAGACATTCCTGCATTCATTCCGGATCAATATGAGGTTCTGCCAGAAGTTTTCTATACTTGCAAGTACATTTATGCATTTTCCACATTTCTTACCTTCTCATCTGGTCCTTCACGTTATATTCTTTCTTTTGTTATTTGGCACATTCAGTTGCTGCCTGATTTTTATCTGCTTCTGGTTTGATTTTCATTCCTGTTTGATGTTGATATGCTTCTGCTAAATTAAGCAGAGACGTCTTCTCATTTTTTTTCTCATGTTTCAAAACTTTCACTATGTTTGGGTCTTGTGAGGTCAGCAGATTTGTGTGGAGTCCCACAATTGCAGATCTATACATGTAATCAATTTCAAGAAGGCCCGCCCCTCCATTGGAATGGGGAATATATAATTTTGGTGCACTGATATTTTAAATCATTTGATGAGCATGAAGCATCCTTCTTGTTTTTCTGTCTAATCTATCCAACATGTTTTGGGGCCAGTCATTCACTCCAAAACTGTAAGTTAGGACAGGAAGGACAAATTTGTTTATAGCTTGGATTTTGTTCCTAGATGTCAACGCTGTTTTCAGGATTAATTTAAGTCTTCTGAAGTATTCCTTACTACGTTTTATGCGCATTTGTTCATGTTTTATTGTTGATCCTTCATCACTTCGCAAATATTTATACACTCCCTCTTGCTCAAGTTATTTTATATCACATTCTTGTCCCAAACTGAAGTTTTCTTGGTGCTGTAGTTTTCCTGCTTTAAATGTTGCTTTTGTACATTTATCAAGACCAAATGACATTCTTATATCATCTTTTATTTATTTATTTATTTGATTTATTTGCAATTTGTTTACCAGCATGGTCCATTGGGCCAAGAAGAGCCCACTTTCAATAGAGTCCTGGGGAGAAAAGCTCCATAAAAATGAAAATTACATTCAAAGTGTTGCATTACAGTAAATACAGAAGTACAAGTAGATACAGTAGTACAAGTAAAATCATAGCATTTAAAGATGCAATTTCTGGAATGAACAAGTAAAAGTTATAAGTTATAAAATTATAAGTAATTATTCACAGATAAATTTGAATCTGCAAAAATACATCTTGCACTTGTGCTTTCAGTTCCTCATCTGATGAGGTATATCATTTTCAATCATCAACAAAGATAAGATGAGAAGTCTCTATACTTTGTAGGAGCCAAATTATAGCCATGGCCTAAGCTGTTAAGTAGATAGCTTAGTGGGATAAGGGCAAGGCAGAATAGCAGCGGTGACAAAGAGTCACCCTGGAATATCCCACTTTGAATTTTTATCCCTGGGATAATAATTTGTCCGTTTTCATGGCTTACTTGCAAAGTGGTTTGTCACTGTTTCATTGTCACTGTAATATAGTCCATCAGTGTAGGGTGCATCTTATACATTTTAAGCACTCTTTTTATCCATGAATGTGGGACACTATCAAATGCTTTTTTGTAGTCAATCCATGCCATACTTAGATTCTTCACCATTTTACAGTTCTCTACTCTGACTTTATTTAACAATAAACGATCCTTTGTTCCATATGACTTTCTTTTATTGTCCTTTTGTTCTACTGCCATAATTGAGTTTTCTTCTAAATGACTATAAACGCTGTTGCCATCAATTCCCATGAATAGTTTGTATGTTGTCGGAAGGCAAGTTATTAATCTATAATTTTTAGGGTAATTTGCAGATTCACTCTTAAGTAGGAACATTGTTATTCCTGTTGTTAGCCATGTTGGTGTCTGTTCAGGGTGCACATATAAATAGTTCTTACTCATGGCTAAATCTTCATGCAAAGATGTTAATACTTTTAAGCATTAGTTAAGTACTGCATCCGGGCCTGGGGTTTACCAGTTAGAGGCTTTTCTTAACTTTGTTTCAATCTCACTGGCTGTTACTTCATCCCATTTCATATCCTGTACTTTTGAACTTCTTATTCTTTCTTTTACTTCATCTGTCTTTTTAGCATCTTTAGTATGTTCTACGGGATCTTCAAAAATAATTCTCCAAAAAGTATCTATTTCTTCTTTTTTTGACAGTCTTTCAATTCCTTTTATTTTGTTTCCCAATTCTCTTTAAAACTTTTTGGGCCATCAATAAATTGCTTATTTTGTACTTTTCTTTTATATTTATCTGCGTATCTTTTAAGTTTTTCTGCCTGTGCTGAAATTTTTAGTTTGTTATTTGCAATACTGCATGATAGAGCCTGGTCTGTTCTAATACTATGCATTGCTTTTATCACGTCTATATTTCTCATCTTTTTTATAGGTTTGTTGCAGCAATGGGAAGAAGGTGTCTTTTTTGACTTTTCAGCTTATCATTGAAGAGAAGAGAAGCAATGAGTGAAAAAGCTTATAGAAGTACCTCTTCCTAACCTGGAAAAAGCAGACTCAACACTCACACACAATCCTTAGAGTATATGAATCCAACAAAGATCAAAGTATAGTGTTGGAAAACCCTACAAGTGCAACATGCTGGCTAAGGATACCAAAAGAGAGAGAGATAGAGAAAGAACCTATACCATTTATGGTATATCAGCATACAACTATGGCAGAAATAATATTGCAACCTGTAAGTGTCACAAAACAAAAAGTACTGCAGAGCAGGACGTAGAAATGACTAGCAGAATTAAAATGAAGTAAGCATTCTTTGGCAAGGTATAGCCAGGAGAATGCAGTAAGCTAGTACAAAATATGTTCAACCTGAGCAGAATTTTAACCATTTTGTCAAGCAAAAAACACCCTAGAAATAAAGAATTCTAAACAGCAGTTGAGAGTTGAGAGGGAGAAATATAACAAAAAGAAAGACATCACAAGGGTCGAAAATGAGAAACAAACAGTTCCTGCCCAGAGGTCTAAAAGTGCTTCTGTCAGATTAAGGCAAAAATATCAAATAAGGGAAGAGTCTAAACAACAGATATCTGTAAGTAAGGAAACAATTGAAGCAGAAGATAAATCATTTGCTGATGCAAAATAACCTAGAAAAGAAAAAAGAAGCAGAGGGGATAGTATTCATTCACATTCAAACAGACAGAGGGGAACATAAAGAAGCAATGAAAAAGTAGAAGGTATTTTCAATTAACAGACAACATAACTTTGAACAGAGCCCTAATGATTTTCCTGTTGGGGTCAAATATATGAACTTCAAGTAAAAGATACTGAGGTCTATGCATCTAGTCCTTAAATGAAATGAGCTATAACATTGATAAGGTACAAATAGGAGTCAACACTGAAGAATATTGCTATGAGCTGTCTTTCTTAAGAGAAAATTTAGAGTTTGACTCTAACTGCCTGCAGAGGTAGGAGATGAGGCAATGTCTTCTACATCCTGACAGACAGATTCTGGTGAAACTCTAGAAATAGTTAACTTCCAGATAAACCATAAAAGATTTAAAAAAGGACAATGAGAAAATGATCAAGTGTTTCTCCTAAACCTATAAATCAAACTGGCTACCACAGTGAAATAATAAACTGAAACTACACATAAGTGTTGTGGAAATATCAAACACTTTGCTTAACACTTTCATTTACTTTTTAAAAATAAATTTAATCAGAAATGATTCACTACCTTGGTTAAACACCATTTATAAAAATTTAAAAAGTCATGCCACCACTAAACAAATCAGTCGCATATACTGTAATCTCCCTTGAGCTAACACATATTTAAAATAAATAACATCAATTAAACATTGAGAAAATATTCCCTGGAGATAGACATTGTAGCAGGTTCTAATTTTAGACAAACCGACATTAAGTGTCGCAGATGATTTACATAATTATAATGTGGATTATACAGATATCATTAAGTTGGCTGATTTTTCCACTGTCAAGTTTATACAGAAATATACTGTCTTATGTTTTAAATTGTGTTCTTTCAACATGAGCTTCATTTGGACAAATTTGTATTGAACTAAGACTACACACGTTAAATTAAAATACTTTATTTAAAGAAATGGGCAAAGTAATGGTTAGGAATTTAGACTTCATAGAAGAAAGCTGACCTCTTAATAATGTGAGTGTTTTTTTCAGAAATAATGTGAAAAAGATATGTTTAACTGTTTGCAAGCAAAATACAGATATCAATTTTATAATCTCACCATTTTAGAAGGGTGGGCATTACATAATTTAAGGGAACATGGGATTTATGTTTTATGAAAGCAGATAATTAGAACAACATTGTTATAATGTAGGAATCTGACTATAAGTATAAAATTAAGAGGTTAAATGACATTTATAGTTATGGTATTGTAAGTATAAATTAAGTTAATGACTCTTAGAGGCAGTTAGATTCTGCATTTTTAATTACTTTCGGGGAATG
This sequence comes from Protopterus annectens, assembly GCF_019279795.1. NCBI lineage: Eukaryota > Metazoa > Chordata > Ceratodontiformes > Protopteridae > Protopterus > Protopterus annectens. The sequence goes on from NC_056726.1 coordinate 1,187,340,747, forward strand.
GTCTAATTTCAGTAAATATATACATCTTACACATAAAGTACCCAAGAATGGGTACTTTTTAGGGAAACCAAAAACACTTAAAATTGTCTTGGGACTCCATTTCATCCCATAGTTATAGTGAGAGGAAGCAAAATAGAGCCTGTAGGGTTTTTTTAAACTCAGAAAATATATGAATTTCAAGTCCCAGCTTGCATTAATGATTCTTGGTAATTTTTGGAAATGTTTGCCATAATTGATACCAATGATCATGATATATATATATATATATATATATATATATATATATATATATATATATATATATGTATATATATATATATATATATATATCTGCAGAAAATGTAGTTTCTCTAAATACTAATAGTCCAAATGATAAAGGAGTTGAGATGAATTTTCTCGGGGAACATTCTTCTTTATCCAATTCATTAATAGTTTATGTACATTATTAGAATTAGTGTTGGGGATTTTTTTTCTATTTGATAAGAAAATTTATAGACAAATAAGATTAGCAATGGATATTCCTATGACACAGTACACTCAAACTTTGTATATGAAATGTTCCTAATGGATATTTTCTTTCTTTTTATTTATTTTTTTAACATGTAATCTTTTACACCTATTTTATAGATGATTTATGTTTTTTTAGTTAAAGAGAATGGAAATGATGACACACTTATACAAAACTTTTAAGCCACTACTGGCTTCTAGATTATTTAGAAAGGATACTTTTACAAATCAGTATTTACATTTTTCTAGTGCCCATCCATTTTTTATGAAAAAGAATATAGGAAAGGATCAGTCTGGGGGAATTGTGAAATTAATTTCTGATGATAAAATTTTGAAAAAAGAACATAACTTACTGAAAACATATTTTTAAACAGAGGTACCCACTTGCATTATTGGATTTAGTTATAAAAAATAATCAGGCAGATTCAATAAACCCTACATGGTAGCACACAGTTCTGTATTCATTAAGCAGCTCTACATGGTGTATAGAGGCTCACAACCATGGTAAATGCAGTGGCTTGCTAATTACAGCATAAGCAGCTGAATTGTATACTAATCAAGCAACCATGTAGAATCAGTGCTGTTTTTTTTCTGTGAATTCCAAAACCTACTGAAAAACAACAACAGAAAGGAGTCTACACAGAAAGAATGTTAGGGGCTGCTTTTGCTTTAATTCATGTGTATGTGCAACAGGCTGAAGACTATGCTGCTGTTGCTGCTAATAGATCTTGGACAATAAGGAGAAGACTTTTCAGTCCCTGATTAATTTATCACCATCTGCATGAGATGGAAATTATACAGTACTGCAGAATGGCTAGAGACACACTACAGCAGCTCTGAAACCTCTGCTGTTCTCAACTCAGACCCAGGGCAAACCAAGGGGAGCCCATACCAATGTAGACAAAAGTATGTGTAGCACTTAGAATTTTAGGTACAGGAACCTTTTTAAAACCAACAGGGGACATGCTGGGGGTGTCACAGTCATCAGCATCCAGGATCCTCCATCACATCCTGAATGCTATGCTCCATGTCAGTGACCACATATACTTTCCCTGTACTGCTGAGGACAGGGTCACAAATATGCAATAGTTCTACCCTGTAACACACTACCCAGAAGTACTGGGTGCCATAGATTGTACACTTATAGAAGTCAAAGTACCACACAGCCTCTATGGGACTAGATATCATGCCAGGCTGCATACTAAATGGTCTAAAACAGGAGCTAGTAAAACCACTTGGTACTTTCTTTAACCATAATCTAAGTACCTGATTTGTCCCAGCAGAGTGGAAAACAAGAACAGACCCTACAAATTATAGACCCTTAAGCCTAACCAGCCATATCTGTAAGGCCATGGAGAGAATCATCAGGGAAGTTATCAACAAAGACACAGGTGACCTTAAACTCGACCTGATCCAATTTGGCTTCATTAAGGGTAGATCATGCTTATTAAACCTAATGGACTTCTTCAAGAATGTCACCAAAGCCCTGGATGAAGGCAAAACAGTACATGCAGTCTATCTTGACTTAGCCAAGGCTTTTGATACAATTCTCCACTCAGGCATAATTGAAAAACTCACCCAGCTGGGAATTTAGCCATACGTCACTAGATGGGTAGCCAACTGGCTCACCAAAAGAATGTATACACCCAAAGTTTGGGGTTCCACCTCTACCAGCAGACCTGTTACCAGTGGTGTACCACAAGGATCTGTTCTATGCCCCCTACTGTTTGGAATATATTTCTCAGACATCCAGGTAAAAATAGATGGCCTGTAGCTTACCACTTTTGCCAATAACTGCAAACTGGGTGCAATCATTGAGTCTCCTAATGATGTTGACATATTACAGAAATGGCTTATACAGACAAATGATTAGTACCAAAGCCATGGACTTAAACTAAACACAAAAAAATGCATTATCATCCCTTTCAGTAAAGGGAAAGTCCCTGCAAATTATAGTAATAACAGTACCCCCTTAGCTCAAATCCTGTAGTGAGAGATTTGGGAACACAGGTTGATAGCAACCTTAACTTCAATCACCATGTGTCCACATTGTTAAGGAAGGCCTTCTATGTTGCATATCTCATAAGTAAGTGTATCACATCCAGAGCTAAAGATGCTATCACTCCCCTGTACTTATCCCTCATCAGACCACTAATAGAGTACAACACTCCCTTCTGCATGTACCTCAATAGACACCTGCAGCAGCTGGAGAGACCTCAGAGAGTTCTCACCAAGAAAATTCAGGGCCTTCAACATATGACCTACATGGACAGTCTGAAGGCCCTGTCACTGTACTCTGTATCTTATAGCCTGCTGAGAAGTGACTTGTGCCTGACCTACAGAGCAGTCTTGAGTTTGCCCTAATGGAAATGCTGCACATCTGCAAGGCAAATGGGAGAAGATTCACTCACTCTATGGATCTTAGCCTAGCCTGCAACATTAGTAGGACATGCTGGAGATGCAGATATGTCTCCCAGAAATTGCCACTCCTCTGGAACAAACTGCCAGTACACATAAAACAGAGTCCCTCAATGACTATATTTAAGCATTACTTAGACAACTGGATGGGTGACCATAAATTTACCCCAGGGGTGTCAACTATGTCCTTCTTGGATAAGGGAAGTCAGTGCTGATCATAGACTTGCACTGCAAATATAGACCATACAACTTGGACAATAAGGGAACAAGGGTATAACATTGCTAGGCTTATAAAGGCTGTAGAGCCAATAGCCTAGTAACTGCCTATGAACCTATGAACCTGTGAACCTGGGGAAGAGGGAAAACTCTACATAGATAGAAAGGGATTCCACTTCATTAACTGCCAAGTCATGTTTAATGCTAATGGAATTATCTTGAATGTGTGTGCTGGCAACTCAAGGAGTTACCATGACTCACATATCTGGCAAACCTCTCAACTGTATCTAATATTCACTAGGGGTTTTATCCCATGGGGTCATTTATGGGAGGATGTAGGTTATGCACTGGAGCCGTGGCTGATGATGCCTATCAGAAATGCACACACACCTGCTGAAGTATGCCATAATGAGGCACACGCTCAAACCAGAAATCTCATAGAGTGTGTGTTTGGGCTGCTGAAGTTGTGGCTCCACTGTCTAGATAAATCTGTGGGAATCCTAAGTACAATCCATGTACACATACTGAAATCTTCACCCTCTGTGCTATGCTTCACAACATCATCCTGAAAAAACAGCTTCAGCAGGATCAACAAGGGGAAGGGGCACACATCCCACCACCAGTGGCAAAGTCACCACAACAACACACAGGTGAGAAGTTAGAGGAGGAACCAGGAGCTGATGTGGGTATAGGCAGACATAAACATGCTCAAGATGCCCTTGCATTGGATAGGAGGCAATTCATAGCATACTTACTCACCATCTAAGGGCTAAAACCTTCATTGTATACACATACATATAGTAACACTGATAACAGGCAACACTCACAACCTTTACCTAGCTATGTAATGGCTGTATAGTCCTAGCATCAGACAGACTCAGACCTGAACTAAAACCATAAAAACTGCTGGATTTACAAGGTAAGTGTTGAACCTGGAGTGTTAAAATAGAATTGTGTAATAATACAAATGAATGGCATATCCTTGCATGTTGTTACTTGGTAAAGTAAGGATGTAAAAGGTGGGTGATTTGCACAGCAATGACTTTAACATGTGACAGCTTATGTGAATACACATGTCCTCTGTCAAGTAATAGGCCTCAGGCATCAAAGATTCATGCATTCATATCTCTCAAACGTACTGATGGTCACTGAATGTCCACAGTTTGGCCACATACTTTTGTACCAGAAAATTGCTAAAGAGAGACGTTATAAAGTCATGAGACACATTTCAGTCTCAAACTTCATAACCCTCAGTCGATTGTTAAAAATACTGATGCAAAAAACTGTTTTGTATCTATAAATTGTCAAACTTTGTAAGACCAAAATATGTCAAAAGTACAATTAGGAAAACAACATCACAAACACAGATATATTAAGCCATACATCAACTATGCAACCTGAGCATCAGACACAAAGCTTATCCCTGAATCCAAAAAACAGAAAACAAGGATATAGCACAGTTTTTATCACTTGCACAGTGTGTTGTGTGTGTGTGTGTGTGTGTGTGTGTGTGTGTGTGTGTGTGTGTGTGTGTGTGTGTGTGTGTGTGTGTGTGTGTGTGTGTGTTGTGGGGTGGGGGGAGCCTAGGCTGACACAAATGCTAAGTGAGTACATGTGAGTAAGAAAGAGAAACAGACAGACATTTGGATAAAGGAACAAATGGCCACTGAGACAAAATTACCTTTAGGCCTCATGGCTGAACCATATAACTGTTGTGTGTGTCTGAAATTGGCATGTGTCTGCAAGAACACAGAAAAGCTCTGGGCTAGCTATACATCTTGGTATGTTGGAAATGTGTGGACTGTGCATGATAAAGGTGGCAGTTCATCATAGTCATACCTGACCATGAGAACTGGATCTGCCAGGAGTTACACTGGGATGGCTAAGCCCATGGTCAGATGCACTGCTGCTACCTGAATGTGACTGATGTCTGCTGGATGTGCTCTCCTCATGAGGGTGCCCAGGACCAAAACCCCATGGCCTGCCACATATAATGTGGCCACCTCAACCACTGATGGAGCAGTGGAAGTAGTGCAACTATGGGAGCATGATCAGGCATGGCCACATCAGCTAACATCAGATGATGTCGCTGACCTACACCCATGTGGATGCCATCCTCCTCAAAGCAGACACCACCAGTTCCAAAGTGTCATTCATCTGATCCATTAAATCACCCATAATGTGGAGGCAGTCATGCATTTCAGCATCTCCACATCTACAACCCTAAGCGTTTGTCTGGAGGACCTGTGGGAATGTGCCTGCACCTCCCTGATGGCCCTAAACATAAGTTGAGTGGCACGAGAAGACACACCGGGATCAGGCCACCTCCAAGCACCCCTAATAACTCTCCTGCATGGCACCTCACCCACACTTTGGCTACCGCCTGAGTCAACAGACATTGAAGCCACAGTAACCACACTACCCTGATTAAGTGTCATGCCCTCCACCTGTCCAATATTTGAGGGCTTACTGGAATGGTTTGGAGTAGGCTTACTGGCTATGTCCAACAGAATTACAGGAGATGGCTGAATATCAATCTCAATGTCAGATTCAACCTCTGCACCCCCTGACTGTGCCTCTGTTTGCCCACTATCATGATCAGAGTCTGCTGATACCCTGACATCATGTGTTAGGATTCCCACAGTTCCCCTCTCAGCATCACCAGTTCCCCTCTCAGCATCACCTGTGATAATAAGCAACAAACATAGGAAAAAAAATACCTACACTACTACTATAGTCCAATATATGCTAACAAAATAGTGGTGCAACTATTATTTATCATTTTGTTGACCGGGAAAGTCCATCTAGGACAGAGCCTATTTCCAGCAGAGGCCTGGGGACAAACACTCCAGATGCATGTCGTGGGATTGTGGGAGGAAACCCACGCAAACATAGGGAGAACATGCAAACTCCACACAGAAGGCACACCAGCCAAGAATCAAACCAGAGAATCTCTTGTTGTGAGGTGACAACTTTAATCACTGCACCACTGCCCCATCCATGTTTACTGCTGTACAAACAGTACAGCAATACACACAACAGTCCTGACACCCACATCACAAAATAAATACTTCTTTGAACTGCTTATCAGTACTGACATAATACGGTTTGGCTTACTATGTGTAGATGATTGCAGGCTCTCTATGGAGTAAGGCTCTGGAAGAAGTGTAGCAAAAGGTAAGGACACCATCATTACAATTAACAGTAACACAGGGGGTTAAAACGTCTTGTCCTTTATTTGTCCATTAACAATACTTTTAACAAGAACTTGGATGATATGTCCACCCAAGGCTATGTATAATCAACCAGAATGTGTTGTCAGCTTTGTCAATCTGCAACAATTCTCCTCCCAAAACATAATTTATGTTAAACAGAACTTCAAGTATTGCTGTCAATATTTTACTATACAAGAAGTATTCAACAACTGGGATAGGTAAGCCCACCTGGAAGCTCCTCCTGGGACATAGGTGTCCTCCCTGAAACAGCATCATCATCAGTGACATTCTGTTGTGCACTTGCCATTGAGCTGGCTGGATCCCTGACAGTGGACAGGAACTCTTCGTTTGGTGTCAGTGGTGACTCTGTAGTACGCCCCACTGGTAGCCATCCATTCATGGGTCACTGCAGCTGCTGTCCTCCAGGCCGATGAAATCATCTCAGTGGCCCTATGGTGCACCTGATCATATGTCTTGCTCTGGCCATCTTCTATGTTCATATCAGCCACTATCTGCTACCAAATTTGCATTCTGCCAGACATAACCCCATGTCCCCACTCAAGCTGAAAGGCACCATGTGACGTAAATGGTTCCACAATGACTTCATTCTCAGGGTCACTGAAGGGGGGGTTTATGGGGATTGGAATGCCTGGGTGCCATTGCCCTAGGTGACATAAAACAAAAAAGAAGGATAATACACATAAGTATCACATAAATAAAAGTCCTGCATAGATAATAACATAAAAGGTAGTATTTCACTATTACCCACTGGAGAAGCAGAAAGCAGTCAAGATATTCAAATATAAAAAAAAAGGAATTATGCGATTGTAACATATTACAATCACAGACAAAACAAGGTTGGTTCCAAAACAAGGAGACTACCAATAGCAAATTTTGCTTGTGCCAACACAGAAATGGAACTTGGCTCACCCACCCCCAAAATAACAAGCAAATGACAAATTTTGCTAACAGAGCATCAGTGAACTGCTAAAAGTACTATCAAATAAACTGACCCTGAAACATGGTTACATATTTACCATACAACATTAAATTTTATGCAGTTGCCAGTCATGTCTACCTGGGGCCTACACTTCCCTAGAGGTGTGTATGTGGCATCTCAGAAGGATAACACCCCTGTGTCAATGACAATATAGAATATTTATATTTCACTGAAATAACAATAGAAGAGTGTAAAGAGAAAAATAATTGACTTGTGATGACAGTTAGTAGGCTTGTGCATCTGAGAAAGTAAAATGCCCTAACAGACATGCTTATGCCATTAGTACAAGTCCAAGAAATGCATACAGATAAAAGCAGCATTTGCTTTTATATATATATATATATATATATATATATATATATATATATATATATATATATACACACACAACGTCAGGAACACACAAACACTTTATTAAAGTAAGTGCTTTCATCAGAGAAAATACTCCAATCACTCCAAGCAACCAATAGAGAACCGTAATGGATTGTGATGTCACAAATTGTATCAAATAATTAAATAAAAAAATAAAAAATAAAAAAAGGGCAATGCTAAAAACAATTAAGTTTTTGGTGTCTCCAGATATAATAACATTGCCCCTTTTTAAGGTTTAATTGTCTTTGACTTATTTTATATTTTAATTTAATATTTAATGTTTGATGTTATCGAGTAGTTTAAGTAACATGTACTTCCGTCTTATTTACATTACTAATATGCAAGCATGTGTAGTTGTGTTTTTAAGAATCCAAATTTTAGCAGTGAGGTTTTGTTTAAATAAGTTCACATGGTTTTATAGACGTTTATCATTTACCTTATCATTTTCATTTTTTATTTAATTATTTGAGACAATTTGTGACATCACAATCAATTAAGGTTCTGTATTGCTTGCTTGGAGTCTTCTTTTTCTTTCAGCTGCTCCTGTTAGGAGTCGCCACAGCAGATCAACTGTTTCCATTTCTTCCTGTCCTCTGCATCTTGCTCCATCACACCAACTACCTGCATGTCCTCTCTCACCATATTCATAAACCTTATCTTAGGCTTTCCTCTTTTCCTGTTACCTGGCAGCTTCATCCTTAGCATCTTTTTCCCAATAGCTCTGCATTCCTCCTCAGCACATGTCCAAACCAATGTAATCTTGCCTCTCTGGCTTTGTCTCCAAGCCTTCCAACCTGGGCTGACCCTCTAATATACTTATTCCTAATCCTGTCTATCCTCGTCACACCCAGTGCAAATCTTAACATTTTCAACTCTGCCACGTCAAGCTCTCACTCCGGCCTTTTTGTCAATGCCACTATCTCTAACGCATATAACGTAGCTGGTCTCACTACCCTCTTGTAGACCTTCCCTTTCACTCTTACTGGTACTTGCCTGTCACAAATCACTCCTGACACTCTTCTCCACCCACTCCATCCTGCCTGTACTCTCTTCTTCACATCTCTTCCACAGTCACCATTACTCTGAACTGTTGATCTCAAGTACTTAAACTCATCCACCTTCACCACCTCTACTCCCTGCATCCTCACCATTCCTCTATCCTCCCTCTCATTCACACACATATATTCTTAGTCCTGCTGACCTTCATTCCTCTTCTCTCTAGAGCATATCTCCACCTCTCCAGGGTCTCCTCCACCTGTTCCCTATTCTCACTACAGATCACAATGTCATCTGCAAACATCATAGTCCACGGGGACTCCTGTCTGATCTCGTCTGTCAACCTGTCCATCACCATTGCAAATAAGAAAGGGTTCAGAGCAGACTATTTTTTGCTTTAGTGATTTTTTTTGTATTTAAGCATGATGCAGTCTTTTATACACTTTTAGACTGAAGAAGTTGGAGTATTTTCTCCAATGAAAGCACTTACTTTAATAAAGTGTTTGTGTGTTCCTGAAGCTTGCTCGCATTATTTTTACTTATATATCTATAGGGTCTATGTTAAATCATCGAATGCTTAAAAAAGTGAACAATGATTTATCGAACCTATGTAAGCAAAAGTTTACAATCTTAAAGTCTTAGAACAGCAATTTTTTTTCTAAGGGAAAAAAATTGCTGTTCCACAAAACAAAAAACAATTTTGAACATTGCCCCCCACAACCCTCCGACTTAAATATACCAACTCTGAGATCTCACTATAGTCACAAAAATGGCAAAGTAATGAAGAGGCCAAGTGATTTCTTTCCCAGGGAAAGAATTCACTTATATGCCGTTTCATTATCGTGCCTTTTCCTGCTTTCAAGTTCGATCAAGACACATTCGAAAGAATGCGTCTTCGATCATTTAATAGGAACTGTATATATATATATATATATATATATATATATATATATATATATATATATATATATATATCTATAAAATTAACTAGATTTTCTTAGTAACATTTCAGCATATCCAATATATAGCTGAAAAATACAAGCATACCTTATCAAGATCAGTAGTCTTCTGTGCAAATAAATCCCAAAGTAATATGTTCTTCTGTTTTATACACATAAGCATGTCTTCTCACCTTCAGGTTCCCTACTTAAATGTTTCCTTTTTTATGGTGTAGATTAAGGCCTTTTTGCATGGTGAATATGCAAATGAGGTGTGAACTCATTACAATCGCTGGATCCCAAATACTTGGCTCCGTGCATCAGATGTAAGTATAGTGCAGGCACTCCCTCAGTGTTTGTTGCTAATGGATTGCAACTGTGAATGATTAGTGGTAGGGAGAAGTAAAACACAACAGTTCAGAATCCCTTACCTCCAGTGGGTGTGTCAGCCAGGTTAGACTTACAAATGTAGAATTAATTGTATCAAGATTTTAAATGTAAGTAAGAAGCACACGTTTTATAGTTTCTTTTCAGAAACCCCCCCCCCCCCTTATTTCTTTGACAACTGCATGTTATTGCCATTTAACATACTCATACATTTTAAGGACAATGATACAGTATGCTATACAGACTGCATGTCTCAGATTAATGATCAGATAAGACAAGAATGAGCAACAGACTCAGAGAGATGCATGTATGCAAGCAATAGTCATAAATGGTTGTGTGATCACTTAGTATACTACATCTGAAATCAATACATGTATAAACAACTGTCATATATTTTGTTAATACTGTGGATGATGTTGCATTTGCTTCTATGCACAATGATTTTCATTTCTCTGCTGCAAACTGTTTCTGTGGCAAAGAGGAATAAGGTTTTGAATGTTCATCGCAATGAGAGTTCAAATCCAGACCTGAGTAAAAATATTTCATGTGTACCAGCGTAAATGTTGTAGTGTTGTCTATTTAATAACTTTCTTTTCTTCCTTTTCTATAATTTTCATTTTTATGGCAGTATTTGCATGGTGTGCAGCTCAGAGCAAACATGTAAATGGAGAAACACAATGGATGTCATCTTTAGCTGTGCTTATGTCATTTGTGCAATGCTTAGCAGTGCACAAACCTGGACTAGTCACCCAAACAGGAAGCAGACCGTACACCAGCAGACAGAAAGTAGATAGTCAACAATTTCAAAATGGATACATTCGATTAATTCTGTTGGGCACTGCACAAACACACTAAGTGACATTGCATGGTGGCTAACACACTGAACTTAAGAATGAGTAGGGAATTATGCAACTGTTATTTGACTATTTCTGTGGCACCAGGTCTAAGTTTAGGGCTATAATACAGATGATCCTGGGTTCTAACACAGGAAGGGCAACATATTTTTACTATTGTGACAGCTCATTTTATAGTAATGAGCAAGAAAATATCCAGGTGTTACAATAATATTCCTGTGGCAACAGGTGTAAGAGTAGGACTGCCATACACATAGTCCTGGGTTCTAATACAAGAAATTGTAGACATTTTTGCTGTTGCTCCATTTCATATTATATTAAATAGCACTGATAACACTTTATAAATAATTATAAACAGTGGAGTTGATATGAATAATATGAAAGAGGGATAAGACACACTTACTGTGTTTGAAATTTTCAGATGCATGACTGAGGGTATACTATGTACTATGTTTCTATAAGTATTATTCTGCAGTCTGGACTTGGATGGCCATCAGAATTAAATAAGACAAATACACAAATTAATGCATATACAAGGACCTTGTCAGGTCACACACATACATGGTTAACATCTCAATCTGTCATCTGAATTTATAAATGATTCATAACTATATCCGAGAAGCACTTCTTCTGTGGCAAATAAGAAATCACTAATGTGGAAAACAATCTTTTGTTTCTTGTACAAAGGTTTGAATCCCACACTGTAAAAATCAATTTTAGCAGTGTATAAAACCAAACAAACATTTGTCAGGTCATGAAATGTGTGCCCTCAATGCATGTCAGCAAAGTTGTGTGACCCAACACTTACAGCAGCAGACATCCCTGAAACTACTGTCAAGTGTCAAGTTAACCTTCCAATTTCCAAAACTGCTTTTTTCTCTCTTTGGCACTGTTGCTCTCCACTTAACAATGTGGTTGGCATCATTTCTCAGGTTTGCGCACTTCCAGTAAACGTGAGAGCAGGAATTGGTGGGGAATCATTATTTGGTATTGCACTGACTTGGGATTAGACATGTCTGGTGTTAGAGGGGAAGGTGCCCAATTTAGGACACAGACAGCTGTTGAGGAGACCCAAATATTTATTGGACTCCTGGTAAAACTCCACAGCCAAAGACTTCTGCAGGGGGACTATTCTGGCTCCCAGTTCAAGTCTGAGGCTTGGAATACTCTGGCCAATGCTGTATCCAGTGTGACTAGCATCCCACACACCAGAGAACAGTGTAAGCACCACTTTAGTGACCTAAAAAGGCACAAGAGGGATACACTCAACCTGTGGCTGGATGAGTTTCAAACTAGTGACATTCCACAGTTGTGTAAGGATGCTAATAAAGAGAATTTATAACACATAGAAAGTTAAATATATGCAAGACTTATATGTATAATGCTCTTATGTTCTTGTCTTTTCACAGCTAATTCTGAAATAGTAGTGAATAGGCATATGCCCATGCTGATCATCTGAAGAGACTGAGGGAAGCAATTGGTATGTATATAGCAGAAGAGAAGTATTATTGTAGTTTTAAAAGTTAAAGAAAAATGTTTTTCTTTTCTATACAGTAGTAGTAAATGAAGCATGCATTTCCTAACTGTAAAAGCAAGTATGCGTGCATAACTCTCTAGCACAAACCAGCTTTAAGAGTCAAGTCTAAGACTATAGTCAGAAGTTTTAGGTTCAAGTACAAGTAACAACTATGCAATACTGCAATCCTTTAATAATATTACATAAATTAAATTGTACACAAGTGGCACAAATGCCCTGCTGTTAACTGCAATCTGTATATTTGCACCACGCATACAATATGTGCAATATCTGCACTTTGCAAGGATTAGTATGAGCAATCCATAATTAGAGTTTATAGTTGTTAGGCCGTATACTTAAATATAACACTTCATATACAATAGTTGTAATCCACTGTATGTTACATATGATGGTATTAATTTTAACTCTCTTTTTCTCTCTCCCCATCCCTTATCTCTTTTTTTTTATTTTTTGTTATGTGTAGTCAAAATGTCTGAGGCAGAAAATTATAGCCAGTATACAAGTATATTGAGTGAGTACAGAAATAAAAACAAACAAGTAAAATAGAAATCACTGGAACCATGAGCAGCTGGTAATGAAATGGTTTATTAGACTCAAACATCTTTTAAAATTGCTAGTAAAAACTTTTACCTTAAACAAGGCTTCTTCAGGCATATCAAACAAAAATGCCATCTACCATTTATATAATATCAAAGTGGGTCACACGATGACAATCAGGCTTGTTTGTTTTTCTCTTTCAATAAAGGCTTTAAAGATACATAGCCATTTAAACCAGGTAAAATATGTACCCCTAAGTGGAAAATCCAATTCAATTCTTCCTTTTCAGTAAAATTGTTAATATTACCCCCACGTATATTATTGTCAATTACTCTTGGAATTGAAAATTTAAAACTATATCCGGTGCCATTGTCGCTAATGTGTTTATATAGTACATTTGTAACTATTTCTCTTTTAATCTCAGACAGGTGGTTACAGATATGATCTTTTAACCTCTGGTTCATTTTACCCACATAATATGCTTGACATGCAACACATCTTGCCAGATAGACAACATTTCTAGTTTCACAATTACCATATGTATTAAGTCTAAAGGTCTTCTTAGAAACTAGATGAGTAAAATATTTATCACAAGAAAATGAAACTACAGAAAGTACATCTGCCACATTCAGAGGTACCATTCTTAACTGGTCGTGTCTTCTTAGATATATATGTTTGATCTTTATAACATAACAACTGCTTCAAACTTCAACAATTCTTATAATTGAGGCATGTCCCTGGATTCAGCAAGCAGCCATGCAGGAATAAGTTATTCCTGCACGGCAGGGACTGTTCCTGTTCAGCACGGCAGCGCGCCATGCATATTTATGAAGGTGCACTGCCATGCTCTAAAATGGACATGTTTCCGTGTATGAGCACAGTGGGTATGTCTGAGAGCAGAGCACTCACAATACCCACACCCCCTGCACTCCACAATTGCCTTTCAGCAATTTAAAATGAGGAAGAATGCTCGAAACTCCCCCAATCCATCAGGATAACAAATCTGGTCAAAGCCATAAGGGACAGTCATCCCTACCAAGACAAATCTTTTTAGACAAACACAGGTAGCATAAGCACATAGTGCATGTGGACAAAGTCAAAATGGACAATCGTCCCACAAACCAGAAAGTTGCTAGAATAACAGGTTCAGCATTACCAGGGATATTCTGAAGGGTACAAATAAAAAACACAACAAATAATTTTTTTAAACATGCAATAAGGTTTAAGCATAGCTGCCCGGGTTTGCCTGTTCCTCAGCTGCACTTATTCCAGCTTAAACAGCACAAGAAATTAAATAGCAAGAGACATCTGAAATAATCAATTCTGCAATAGTGTAGTGATTAGAGCAAATGCTTTGTAAACAGCCATTCCTGGTTCGATCCCCACTCTAACCAATTTGCATTTTACATGTGAAACCAGTACATAAACATTTTTTTTATTATTAGCTACTAAATAACATATATTTGTTAACCAGAGTATTGTAGTAGGTCCAGATGTGAGGTGTCAGCTTAATAAAGATGTGAAACCCCCATATAAACACAGGTGCCCCATACAGTATAGTCACACATGAATAAATGTAATGAAAGCACATTGGGGGGTGTCAGGGACAGTAAGCAAGTTTATAATATGTAATGAATGATGAATCAATGCTATACAGCAGATAGTCTATAAAATAAAAATAAGCAATGATAAGCATTGCAAAGCTCTGCTTACCATGTGTAAGCATTGCGTAAATATGACTACTAAGCAATGAGTAGCCCAGCTAAGTGGATTTGCCCATTGGTAAGCAGTGCTGAACCTGCCCCTTTAAGCACTGCCAACCTTAGCTAAGCAGGTTTGCCCATAGCTTAGCTTAGCTCAGCATATTCAAAACCATCCAATCACTGCAAAGGGTGGGAAATTAGCTGTATTTAAACCCTAATATAGCTTATAAATGGTTGCAGCTCCTCAGTATAGGCAGTATGGCAGGAGATTGTGAGGTCATGCGCTTCCGTGTGCAGGGCTGGGGCATACAGGAGTCCAAGGTCATGGCAGGACTACTGGTACATAACCTTGATGAGAGACTGCTGCAGGGCCAGTACAAAGGCTTCCAATATAAGAAGCCTGGGACCATCTCGCTCGTGATCTCACCAGTGTCACTGGTATGTCTCAGACTGATGAGCAGGTCCAGCAGCACTATGCCGACTTGAAGCGGAGAAAGAGGGAGCTCTTAGACGAGTGGATCCAAGAAGCAAGGTAGAAGGTTGATGTCCCAGCTGTGTAAGTACTCATACTAATAACTGTTTACTAATGTCCAGCCTGTGTATATGATAGATCGGTATGCCTAAATATTTCTGTATTTCCCTAACAGCTGCAGCTGAGTAGGCTGTGAATCAGAAAGCCCATGCTAGTAGGTTGCAAAGGCTGTGTCGCAAGGCTGGTGAGTAACAATCCTGCTTGTAGTAGTCATACCAAATAAATATAAAGTAGTAGAAAGTCACCTGGCAGTATAAAAACTGTGTATGGGTTGTACTGAATAAACCAGACAATATGACAGTAATAGACTCATATAGGTCATATTTAAATAAAATTGTATCTGCCTGGCAATAAAGCTCTAAATCCTGGACTGGTTGTGTTTACTCTGGTATTGCATGCCATTTATTGTTGCATTCTCTGAATAGCAATGCTGTGTTAACCACTGTTACCCACACTGTGCTACATAAAAATGTCTAGGAATGTCGGTATAAGACTGTTGTAAGTACAAGATCAGATTGTACAACCAAGAGAGACTTAGACAGAAAACACTAAAGAGACAGGTAGCAATATTCAAATAGCACACTTTGATGAAACTTACATTGTTTATTTTTGCAGACACAGCCATGTTTCGAATCTTGGGAGTGGTAGTAAGCTGTATATGCATAATCGTACATCTCAACTGTACAGATATTTTCAGTATGTCCAGATAATTGGCTCATATTTTCTGCCTGTTCCTCTGTCCCCATGGCATATCAGTGGGATGATCTCAGAAATGTAGACACTAAATAATGACATTCATTTGATTTTCAGACCACAAAACCTTCAGAAAATGTATATTAAAACAAATCCTGTCACACTAGCAACTCTCCAAGTTTATGAGAGCGATATTCAAAATATGTTCCTATTTGTACCCCCATGTTGTCAAGCTTTGTCCAGAGTGTGTGCATTAAGAGATTGAAATATATGTGCATAATATTAACTCGGAATCTGGGAATATGTATAGAAACAGTCAAATAGCATTTGCAAACATTCACTCCACAGTTCTGTCAGATAAGAAAACTGTGCCTGCCAATAAAGATTTATATACTGGAGTGGTAGTGTTTACTCTGGTATTGTATGGCCTGATATGTAGCATTCAGTAACATCTGATATCAGAATAGTACTGTTGTGTCAACCACTGTTTCTCACACTGTGCTACATAAAAATATGCCTAGGAATGTCTGTATAAGACTGTTGTAATTAAAAGGTCAGATTGTACAACCAAGAGAGACTTAGATAGGAAACACTGAAAAAATAGACAGCAATATCTAAATAGCACACACTGCTGAAACTTAAATTGTTGTATTTTTAGCAGACACAACCATGGTTCGAATCCTGGGAGTGGTAGTAAGCTATATGCTCCAAAAGGATTTTCGACTGGAAACAGACTGCCTGCCTTTCTTGGATTACGTTCAAATACTTAGTAATGCTGTACAATTATATATTTTATATTATTATTTTTTGTTTTGTTTTGACTTAAGATGAGTTTAAGTTTGTTACTTCTACTACTATTGTCTGATCTGATTAATATACAGTGATTAACTAGAAATATATGGACTGAAAATCTTCCACACAGAGAAGTTTCTTACACTGTTTTGTTTTTGGACCCACTACACTTTAGTGAGTTGTTTTGAGACTTCTGGGATACCACGGAGATTACTTGTTTTTTAACTTATATTTTCCCTACCTTTTCCCTCAACACCAGTATTAAATATATAGAATCATTTAATCCAGAGGGCAGGTTAGCAGCTAGCCTTAGTTGCCACAATAATTTTTTTTTACATAAAATGTTTCTCCAGTCCCCACCTCTCAAGTCTATATGCACCGTATCCAAAATAGCAAATTTAAAACCCGAAAAATTCTCACATGCCATACTGTGCCTATACAAAGCATTTGTCGTCTTCTTGTTCTTTATATCATATGAGTGCTCATAAATCTTAGATTTAAGTGCTCTCTCCGTTTTTCCAACATAATATCTCATGCAGGTGTTGCACACTGCAAGGTATACAGTTCTGTTAGTAAAACAGTTTCCCTTTTTAAAATGTTCTGTAGTTTCAGTTCTGTTGGATAAGGTGACAAATGGCACCTGTGAAATAAAACTGCACTGAGGACACCGCCCGCATGGTTTAGTACCATCCATATTATTTTTAACACCCCCACCAACCTTATTTTCAAGGCCTAATTTCAGATGAGCACCCACCTTGGTAGAAAAAATCAGCTTCTCACCCACCACTTTGGATATCTCATGGTTAGTTTTAAAAATACTCCAATTTCTATAAAAAATGTTTTTCACCCCACTAGATAAGGGACTATACTGCAGCACACATGCTTGCACAAAATTAGTAGGTGCATCCACCATTGATGCACCAGCCACTTATCGTGGTTTTAAAGGTCCTTTACCTAAAAGTGGCTCATATTTCTTACTCCATTCATAAAAAATTCCTTGTAAAATAGTCTCAACTATATTGTAAGGGTAACCTCTGTCTACAAACTATTACTCAATTTAATAAATTCATTCTCAACATCCTCTTTTTGAGAGGTCATTCATGCAATCCTTATTGCCTGACCCTTAATAATACTCTTTTTCTGAGATAGGGGGTGATTACTATTAAAATGAAGGTATGCGTTACAAAAGGTCCTCTTACGGTACACTCTGAATTTAAATTTTAAAAAGGAGGTAGTACTATTTAAATATTTTATAAAACCAGGTATTTTCTTTTTGTCACCTTTCCACATAATAAAAACATCGTCCAAAAATCTATTATATAACAAAATATCAGAGCTGAAACTATTTTTAAAAACGTATTTCAATTCCCATCCTAACAAGACAATACTGGCATACATGGGGGTGCAAGCTGCCCCCATAGCCATCCCCTTGGTCTGTTGATAATACTGCTCTTCAAAATAAATAAAAGTGTTGTCCAAAATGAGGGCCATAATTTCACATAACAAGTTGACCTGTTCATGATGCAATTTAGAACATGCAAAAAGCATTTCTTCAAAATATTCCAACCCCTCCTTCCTAGGGATACAGGAAAACAAATCTTGAACATCAATGGTCAAAATGTCACTTCACAGACCAAAAATCTTCCTCATCCGCTGGTCCTGCACCACCTTCTGGTGGAACCACCTCAGAGGATGGGGCTTGATCCCCCCCTCCAGGAGCGGGTGCAGACAGGATCCTGTCACCTGAAGTCAGGTCTGGGGGGGGGGGTTGGTGAGTTGCGAGCTCCAAAGGGAGTTTAGAGATCTGCTATGCCAGCTTGAGGGCCAGGTGGCATATTTAGAGGGTCAGCCCTTTTTTTGTTAAGGTGAGAGTGAGATGTTGGGGAAGGATAGTAGGTATATTTGGAGAGGTAGGTTGGGTTGGACGAAAGACAAGACAGCATACAGGGGCGGTATATGACATATGTGGGGGTAAACACCTTGGACGGGGGGGGTGCTTGGAACTTGGAAACCAATGTACCCCCAAATGGAAACAGTAGGACTGAGGTCCCCACCCATGGGCAGTCACCACTGCACCTTCACAGCCCTGAAGGTGGCTGTGCTGGGGTCTGAGCAGGAGGGGCAGGCTGATCCTCTAATTGTGCCAAGAGGCCCTCAAGCTGGTGTAGCAGATCTCCCAATTCTCTGTGGAGCTCCCTATGCACCAGACCCTGGATCTGACTTCAGGTGACAGGATCCTGTCTGTGCCCCCTCCCAGGGGGGGCAAGCCCCATACCCTGATGTGGTTCCACCTGAAGGTAGTGCAGGACCAGCAGATGAGGAGGTCCTGGTGTGGGACCCAGACGTGCTGTGGCCCGGTGCCATGGCCAGATGAGGTGGGAGAGGTGGGTCCACTGGGAACGGCCATACCAAACATGGTATTGTGTTGCAGATTTAGAACATTTGTGGGTTAGTAATAGTCAACACAATCCAGGATTAGTTATAACGGCAAGAAAAGATATTCCCATTAACCCAAAACACCAGATTTGGAACAGTTGCATATCAAACAGAACATATGCATATATGAAACCACAGTGGCCATTACAATGGCATGCAGGTTACATTGATAGCAACAGGCCACCAATGATAGTGTTTCAACATGGAACATGAATAGAAACACATTTCAATATTTGTTGAACAATAGGATATATGTCCCAACAGCAGATTTGGTGTAAACATACCCATTGATTTGTGTGCTCAGATTATTGTTGCAAATATGGTGGGGGGGGGGAATGTCAATTAACAAGTATTATATCCTTGCAGTATGAGGTCCTCTGACATTTTTTCCTGTTTATGTCTTCCAGATATTGGACCTGTGGTAGTGGTGCTGCGGTAGCGCTGTCACCTCAAAGCAAGACGTTGTTGCATTCGATTCTCAACTAGAGCATCTTCTGTGTGGAGGCATGCGTGAATGGGCATGCCTTTGTTGAAGGTTGCACATCAGGGCTGGTAACTCAGCATGTAAAAATCCACTACCAAACATTAGCGGACTGGAGTTCCGCTGTGGCGACCCCTAACCTGGATAAACCGAAAGATACAACATGTCTTCCAGATATCATGTCCCGTGAATTTCTCCCTGTGTATACTACCCAGGAGAATTATATTATCATAAACTTCCTTGTACTACATCACAGAACCCTCTTTGAATGCAGGGCCCATGATCTGCAGGAGAGGGCCACCCTGTGGAATGAGCTTGTCCACAGGGTAAATGATGTTGGCTTGCATAACCAGGGTTATGAGCAGGTGCAACATTGTTGCACTGATCTCATCCACCACACCCGTCAGCATGCTGCTGCATTTAGGAGGGACCAGCTAGCCACAGGTGGGGGTTATGCCATCCAGCTCCCACTGACACATGCTGAGGAGCTCCTCACCAGCCTTGAGGCACCCACCTGCCAGCCAAGTCAGGAACCTAAAGATAGTATTGTGGAGGTGGGTGCTACCCACACATTGGATGAGGACAGTGCAGGTAAGGTCCCAGGGCACATTAGTAGACCACTGTTGCTTATCCATCTTCATCTGTAAAGTATCTTCATGCATATGTCAGATAACATAGTCTGTTGCTGCAGTGTAGTAATGAACAGATGTGCATAATCTCTAGTATTGTGGGTTTGTACTGTTAATGTACTGAAATGCTGCTCCCACCCTGTACCAATGCCACAGGTGTGGCTACTGACATTACATCTCTCACACAGGTATGTAGGTCCCTCAGGTATACCTCTGGGGCAGCAGCCTGTAGCTGGTGAGTATAGTGTTGTTTTGTTCAGGTTTGCCAGTACACCGGCCATGTTATGGCCATTATATTTGCCATGCGCAACTTTAACATACCTGCCCATAATGCATGTTGCACATGTTCACTTATTGTTGCTGTTAACTGCACTGCATCACAGTGGTCACCATGGTGGCATATCTGAAGGGTATGTAAGAGTCCTGCAGTATACCTAACAACCTGTCAGTGCAAGATGTG
Organism: Protopterus annectens; assembly: GCF_019279795.1. NCBI lineage: Eukaryota > Metazoa > Chordata > Ceratodontiformes > Protopteridae > Protopterus > Protopterus annectens. The sequence goes on from NC_056726.1 coordinate 1,187,361,450, forward strand.
TGGACAGAGACGAACATAATGGTGGGACAAATGGCCTACAGTAGGGGCAAGTCTGAAGCATTACCCTTATACAGTGGCTATAACAGAGTATACACCACTATTACAATGGCAACTGTTACAGATCTACACAACAGCATATCACAATACCACATTCCACACCTTTTACAACCTGTAATATGATCCTAACATGAGCAGTGAATGTGTAATATGGAATCCTATGTTAGGACAACAAATATGGGGAATACATACCTTAACAAACACTGGAAGCATATGTGTGACAACACTCCAAATAACATATTGTGGAAGCAGCTTTTGAGATACTGACAGCATTCACTCTTCTTGAGTATGCACCTTCCATCAAGTGCAGGGCCTCAATGTCACACCAAGTAATGGTCTGCTGTCCAAGAAGTATGTCCATGACATTTGCCCACTCAGCTACAACAGAGGCAGCCATGGCTTGCACACATCTTACAAACCATGTAATGGATCCCATATTCAAAAGGAAGCACTCAGGAGTGGGAGAGGTAGCCTTACCTTACCATTGCATATACCATGCCAAACAGTGCAGACAGTCATGTATGTGACTATGAAGTATGGGACAACATTCATGTAGAAAATAAACAAATGCACATCCAAGACAGATGACAAGACATATTGCAAACTGGCCACAGAGGCTGCCCAGAAGCATGCAGCAACACTGAGGGACTTGCAGGAATGTCTAGCAAATACTGCACGTCCAGTACCTATGTCAACAATTGCCTGGAATCTGCATAAGTGTGGCTTATGGGTTAAGGTAATCAGATGGAAGAGTTGTTGCACAGGAAACATCATCCTGGGCTCTCTACAGGTAGCATATGCATAACATCAAGTCTCCCAAAGGCATGTTTTGCAATGTGTAATGGTGTACTGAGACCAAGGCTGAAACCTACAGACAGTATTCATAAAGATACATGTGGTGCACAAGCAACAACTCACTCCACCTAAGGCCCACCATCCCCATCTGTACCTTGCTGGTACCAGTATACACCTTTAGGTTTGCTGTTCATTAGCAGGAACTAGGCCGGTAGACATGGTGTTCTGAATTTGGAACACTGCCAAATGACACTCATGCGTGCCCCATAGTTGTCAAGCATCTGCAATATGCATGATGATGGGGAAGGGTGACATCCTGAAACACAACAGTGAACTGAAGCATACATACAAAGCTCACTAAGAATGACTGTATCTGAACACAGTCAAGGTCATAAATTGTGCCAGACATAACCCTGACTCCACGACAATACTGAAAACACTGTATGATCTCCAACAACTGTGCACATGAGCTGACCTTGCAATCCAGCAGAGTTGGGGGACATTTATAGGGTGGAGTGACCAGATAATGGCAAGTGAAGATGGGCAATGCTAGTATACCCCTTTCAGGAATAGTGACTGCTGTAGTTCACTTAACAGGGGCTGCATCAAACCATCATGTTAAGGGTGTGCACACTTATGCCACCTACATATTGTATACATCTCAGTCAGCATCTACACAACTAACACATTTGTTTGATACTGCTTTTGATTGCACAGGTCATATGTCACATATCAGGTGTGTGTAATTTTAACATATGTAGTACTGTACAGCCCCATTGCGTATCATGGAAGAGGTTGGCATGTCAACAAGGTTGTGTACACTCCTCATAGCCACAGTAAGCTTTGAAGGCTGTCAGTCTAATAAGATTTTATTGCTCATACATGCACTGCTCATGATGAGATCTGCAAATCAGAGGTCAGGCATTCACTATTGACATCTATCCTCATATCATCCCAGGTATGTGTCAAACAAACACATAGGGGCTGTGAGCAACAGAGCAAACATAATTACCACACATATACACATTCAGCAAAGGTGTGTACACTCATGAGGTATGGTGCACAGTACATGCCAGGGTGTTGAACAGGTGCACAGCAATACTGTGGACATGGGTGCAGTGTGTTCCAGGGGAAGGGGCATCACCTACTAACACAACTCATGCATCACAGAAATGTATAATGTTGGTAACAAGGATTGAGTATAGCTGCAATGCATGCTGTTGAGTGCCATATGTCATGCATATTCACTGTTGGGTAATGAGAGGTCTGGGTAATATCTTTGTGCCACCTCACCTGTAAGTGTGTGTGTGTGTGTGTGTGTGTGTGTGTGTGTGTGTGTGTGTGTGTGTGTGTGTGTGTGTGTGTGTGTGTGTAGAGGTAAGCAATGACATATAGGTCTTAAATTGCATTTTCTGTTTTCCACTCACAGGTGGCGAGGTGGGTCAGGGTCACTCCTGCAGGCAAACTGATGTTAGTGTCCATACAGACTCTGACAATGATAATAGGCATGGTGAGGCACAGGCAGGGTTGTCAGGGGCAGAAGCTGTGCCATCGGTTGACATCTCACTTTTATCCACCCCATCCCCACACATAGTCACAATGCCTATACATACCCCATCACCAGTGGAGGGACAGTTGGCAGGTGGTGGATGGGACAGAACAGTGTGGTGACTATGGCAAGCATGTCTGTACACAGCAGCCATAGCCAGATGATTGGTGAGGTACCACATAGACAGATGTGCAGGGGTGCTCGTAGGAGGGCTGCTAGCCATCATGGCCCTGGCAGAAGTGCCACAGCACGTGTCACCAGACACATAGTTTGGGCTGTCATGGAGGCACAGGCATGTATGGAATGTTACACCAGACAGAGTCTGAGGCTCCAGAGGGCTACTCATTCTGCTGTACTTGACAACATCTGTGATCTTGCAGGTTCCCACCATTATTTTTTTTACAGAGGTCCTGGATAGACGGTTGGGTGAGATGGTGGGAATCCTCGACCGTGTGGTGTCTGTGTTAGAGCATATGGTGGGAGTAGGGTGACAGCCACCTGGACGTAGGTCAGCAACACCAACCGGTGTGGAGGTCTACGTGGATGTGCAACAAGTCACAGCCACTCCCATAGTGGGAGTACCAGTACTGCAGGGGGATGCTGTCCACAGCAAAACACAGCAGGCCACATGCATGTGGTCCTGGCCAGTCCCAAGAGGGACACGGATCCAGTGGACATTTGTCATCATCAGGGGATAGTACCATATCTGGGCTTCTACCTGGTAGTGCCCATGGAACCCCTGGCAGGCACACTTCTCATGTCTGTGGCCAGACATGGTGAACTGTATACCCTGCCATGTATGGTCTGCAGCTTTCCAACAAACCCCTGTATAGGGTAGCCACATGGCAGAACTGTATGCAAACATACAAACACACATCACCAACACAGCTAGGGCACCTCCATACCTACACAAACCACATCTGCACAGCCCAATTGATAAAAAAAACCTTAACACACATATGATGTCAACCAAATGGCTCAGTCTAGGTCTCTGACAAACCCACAACACACCCTGTGCATATAATGATACCTGTGCCACATCCCTGTCATCTATATCATCGATGCAGGGACATGCTAATATGGTTCTGATGCACAGGGTGAATGTACTAAGGTTTAGCAATGTAATACTGTTTAACATGTTTTCAGGTGGAAAGTTTAATGCTTATATTTCAGGGTGTGTAGCTGTCCAGCCATGATGCATTATAGCTGTTATTAACACTGACTGATTCTGGTCTCCATAATCTATTCCGTTTGTGTTGTAGGTGTCCATGTGTCAGCAGGATGTTGGTCTGCTGTTGTTTTCTACAAGGGGTATGGCACTGTGGTGGCACATTGACTGTGTCATATCCTGGGTACAGCTGAACACAAGTAACAGGTCTGTATAACAGTTACTGCATGTGCCACATGACTGATAGGCCTGAGGGGTATATACAGGTGAGTGCATGGTGACTGATATCAGCAGCTCTTCTATAGTGGACAATGGTAAGTATACTGGGTGGCACACACCAAATATTTGTGAATAACACACACACACACCTGGGCTTTGGTGTCGATGCAATGCACAGAGAATACTGCACACATGGATGTACTTAATTTTGCAGTGAACTCATTTTAGCCTATGTAATTCCACCACGACAAAATAGGCAAAACATCACATCAGTAAATAATCAGTCTGCCAGTTTAACGTCATTGACAATGGTACTGGCAGGGTATATGTCCTCTTCCCCAATGTAGCACAATCCTGGAGTTGGTAAACATAGGTGTGCTGGTGTTGGTGGCACAGCACTCCACTTTGCAGGGTGTGGGGTGGCGTAGAACCACACATAGTGTGATTAACAACTACTTAACCTGCTAACATAAACTGCACAGTATTACAGCAGACAAGAACCACAATGAGGGTGGCTGTTCCCACAACATCCACACCCAACTATATATACCAACTCCAGTATAGCTGTACAGCTGTACAGTGGGGAAGAGGGAATTTACACATCTACTACTAGTTTTGATGGAATGAATTTCCACAAGACGATTCCTTGGAAATGTTAGCTCTGCCATCAGTTCTTGGACAAATGATCTCCTGGGACATGTATTTTCTGCAAACTGAAGTAGATTCCTTCACATACACACACACTTACTTGGCAACACTGAGGGTAGAACCCCTACCTAGGTACTTATTGCTACTAATGTGTTTGGCCTTAATTGCACACACCACACAACTTTTAGGATGAGGTGAGTCTCAAGTTTCTTGTTAAGTGAAGAACATCTCCAGGCCTTGTACAGAATGGTAATGGGGGATGTACTGGGTGTTAATGAACAATACATAGTATGACATATTGACATATACATATTAACAAACACATAATAGTCATAGACACATCTGAGAGACCTGGGTTTATCAGTGCTAACTACCTTGTCAGTGAGTCCATTTTGTTACAGAGAATTTGCACACATCACATGCATCATTGGGCTGGATATTGTAATCAGTTACCTGTATAGTTGATGGTGACAGTGGTCCTCATACAGTGGACCTTGGGACATGTACTGGGGGTACCATGGTGTAAAGACATTATACCGAGCACCCACTCCCCACATTGGATATTTTACTCACTGAAACCTAGGATAATGCTCTGACATACCCACAAGCACACACTGACCAGGACTGCAATACAACCGCTTGTCTATCTAATCAGTGATTAGGTTCATAGGTTCATAGGTAGGTACTAGGCTATCTGCCCGAGGGCATTTATAAGCCTAGTCAGAGTGTGTCAGCTTTCGCCACACCATTGATTAATTAACTGAGCCTCTGTCAAGAAGAGCCAATGAAGTGATCCCAGGGGTGTATTTTCTGTTACCTATCCACTCGTCAAGGTTTCTCTTCAAGAGTGCTAGTGAGGGGCTCTGCCTAATGTAGTTAGGAATTTTGTTCCAAAGCATGGGGAGTCTCTGTGACAGGAATCTATCCCTCCAGCATGTTCTATTTATTATTGTGGTGAGGTTTAGCTCACTAGAGCGAGTGGCTCGCAGTGACTTGGATTTCTTTAGGTGGAGCATGTCCATTAATTCTGAGTTGGACATGGCTTTGTAAGTCGGGCAAAGATCACCTCTGAGTAAGCAATATGCCACTGAGTACAGCCGGAGTTTCTCCAGTTGGGCTGCATAGGACATATGTTTGAGACCAGTAATTCTCTTGGTGAGGTACTTTTGTGGTCTTTCCAGCTGATGGAAGTGTCTTGTGAGGTACATCCCAAATGGGGCATTGTACTCTATGATGGGTCTGATGAGTGACGAGTAGAGGGGCACTATAACCTCTTTATTTCTAGATGCGAACCCTTTAGTAATTAGATGGGCTACATAGAAGGATTTCCTAACTACTTTGGCAATATGATTGCCAAAGGAGAGATTACTATCTACCTGGGTCCCCAGATCTCTTATTACATCTTCTGTATTAAAGGGCCTGCCACCTATGTGGTAATTCATGGGTGTTTCTGTTTTTCCCAAACGGGATGACTATGCATTTTTTGGCATTTAGCTTGAGACCATGACTTTGACACCAGGTGTCCATCTCAGTAAGGCCATTTTGGAGAATGTACGTGTCAGCCAGAGAGTCAATTATGGCTCCCAGTTTGCAGTCATTGGTGAACTTGGTTAGCCATAGTGCTCTTGTGTTTGCCTATACTTCTGAGAAGTATATGATGAACAGTTGGGGTCCCAGGACCGAGCCTCTTGGGACACCACTTGTGACTGGTTTAGAGTCGGACCTGGAGCCTGCTATTCTTACCGTGTGAGTTCTGTCTGTAAGCCAGTTGGCAACCCATCTGGTGACGTAAGGGTTTATAGTCAGGCTGGTGAGTTTTTCTATAATTCCTGAGTGGGGAATGGTGTCAAAAGCCTTGCTGAGGTCAAGGTAGGTTATGTTAACCACCTTCCCCTCATCTATGGGCTTGGTGACTGTCTCGAAGAAGTCAACCAGATTTAGTAGGCATGATCTGCCCTTAACAAAGCTGAACTGGGTCCGGTCAATTGTTTGAAGGTTCCCAATGCCTTTGTTAATGAGTTCCATGATGATGCATTCCATAGCCTTGCAGACCCAGCTTGTCAGGCTTATGGGGCGATAGTTACCAGGGTCAGTTGTGGCCCCTCCTTTGTGGAGCGGAATACCCATTGCTGTACGCCATTCTATGGGCACATAGCTTGTGGAGAGGCTGAGGTTGAACAGTGTGTTTAGGTGGGGGTTAGTTTGTTCTGTAGTTCATGCAAGTCACAGCCTGGGACACCATCTGGCCCCATTGACACTGTGCTTTTGGCTTTTGAAAGGGCTGTTTTCACCTGTGCGTCTGTGATTTCTTTGACACTACACGTTTTCAGTATGGTTGTTGGCCCTTTTGGGGGGGTGAAAGGGGGGTGACGTTTGCACTGAATCTATTTGTCAGGATGTTGGAAATATCAGTAGGTTCAGTATATTTTGTGCTATTTTGCACTAGCTCAGAGTATATCTGCGAGTTGCCACTTAGATTCTTGACATAGCTAAAGAAGGCTTTGTGGTTATCTTTCGAATCCTCGGCTATTTTTCTTTAGAAGTTAGCTTTGGATGATTTTATGAGGGACCTTAGTTTCTTACTGATACTGATCAGGGATGTCTTTCCTTCTTGGGATTTGCTTTTTTTCTGGACTAGTTTCCTCTTTCTGTTGTATAGCCTGTTTATGGCAGGTGTCCACCAGACTGGTTTCCTTCTCTTAGGGGAGTGAGTCTTGGTTTTGCTAGGGATGGCACGATCCATGCATCCTTGTAGGTGCTCATAGAGTGCATTTGTAAAGGTTCCTGCATCTTGGACACTGTTACCCTTTAGTGTGGGGGCTGTGAAACTTACCACCTCTGTCTTAAATAAGGTGAAGTTTGCTATAGAAAAGTTTTTTAGTGTGGTTTCCTTGGTTGGGGGTGGTGGTGTGGTGTGGACATCCAGAGTGATTAGTTTATGGTCTGATCTCACCAGTGACAGGTTGACCTCTGGTGTGGAACACCTGTCGTCCATATTGGTGATGACCAGGTCCAATATGTTTTCACCTCTGGTAGTGGAGTTTACCAGCTGATCCAGGGCATTTGAGTTGATAAATTCCAGGAAGTGTTAGTCCTGGGAGTTTGTACATGAGTAGTTTTCTCAGTTAATGGTAGGGTAATTGAAATCGACCATTATCAGGGTGTTTGGTAGGACCTTCATGTTTTCCAGTGTCTCCAGAAAGGTGGAGTGGTGTACCAGGGTCATCGAGGGTGATCTGTAGCAGGCCACAATTTGCATTGCAGATTTGCTTGATGTTAGTTGCACATGGATGATCTCAGAGGTATCATGCTGCACCACTAGCCTGGAGGTGCAGGTATCTTTGATGAATATAGATCCACCCCCTCCTTTTGTGTTTTGGTCCATGTTCTGTGGCCGAAATGTGTGGTATGAGTTGTAGCCTGGTAGTGCTGGGGTGCTCTGTGGAGCCTTGAACCAGGTTTCAATTACTGCACAGATGTTGATGTTCTCCATACTGAGGAGTGCTTCGAGCATGTCCATTTTGATATTTAAACTCTTGGTGTTGAGTAGCATAACCCTCATTTTTTTATTTGTGCTGCTTACAGAGGTAGGTTTGACTTTTGAGCCTTGCCTAAAAAAGGAACTATGGGGGCAGCAAGAGCCTTGGCCAGTATTTGAAAGCCTAGGGGTGACAGGTGCAAGCAGTCTCTTGTGAAGCAACAAGGCTTGTCAAGCATGTCATCCCAGGCTGACAGACACTGGATCCCTTTTGAATGACACTAGAAGTTTAGCCAATTGTTAAAATTGATCATTTTTTCTTTATACTGCAGTATCATTCTTGGTGAGGGCAGGATGCTACTCAGGGTCAGGGTCATACCTGCCTGGGTTACATGATCAGAGAGCTCTTCCAAGTCTTTTTTCATGTAGTCCAGGGAGGTACATCTCAGGTCATTCACACCAACATGAATAGTGACAGAGTCATATTTGTACTTGTTCTGGAGTGACCTGAGTTCTTGTGTTATGTGGTACATTCTGGCTCTGACAGGCAGCTAACAGTAGCCTTCTCCTTGTCTAGCCTAGTGAGTGGGACATCAGTGTGTCTGACTATAGAGTCGCCTATTACTAGTGTGTGTGTAAGGTATGTTATTTCGCCTTAAGGGCTGTGATTGTGCGGCACACTGATTTTGTGTTTTATGTGTTGTCTGGTTTGTGATGGCAGGTGCAGGTTTTTTGGGTGTCTGCTTTGGAGGTCTCTGATGCTTTTGCAGGTTTTTATTTAGAGCCTCCGAGTATGATTTCATGTATTTGTGTATTTTTTGCCAGTGCTGGTTTAGTATGTCTATGTAGTGATACTACAGGGATATGAATTTATTCCACATGCCACTGGGATAGTAGGGTAAGGGTTTGTCATGGATCTCCTAATGTCAGCAGCATCACTATCCCTTATAATGTATGGCAAGGTGTATTGTATTTGGAGAATGTGGCCTCAGCATGCTGTACCCTACAGATATACATACTCGCACAGGTAAACACAATTGTCAGGACTAAGAGGGTAACCAATGCCTATCTACCCATTTGTATAACAGTGTTATGCTGGTATTGCAAGCTCCAGGTAGCTCATAGGGTGAAGAGTGTAACAAAGTGCATTTCATGTCAATTACAGCAGCAGCCATTTCTAACTATGGCAGTGGGGGTGTAGTGGGTGAGAAGGCCCTCAGGACATTATCAACTACAAGTTCACAAACACACAGACACTGTTATTCTCAGTAATGCACACTGACACATTTGTCATTACTGGGGTCCATAGGTGCAGGTGTTCCTAGGTGTGTACCAGGCTAATGTCCATGGAGAGAAGAGAAGAGTAGGGGATGTGGGTACATGGGTATCATGCCACGCCACCTGACATTTGTCAGCAGGCCATCTATCAACTGATGCCACTTGAGTGATCCATAGCATGTGGTGCATACAGGGTGGGGTTTCCTAGCTGTGGCATTCATAACATAGCTGGGCAGACGTGTCAGTGTCAGTCGAGCATAGATTGCCTGTAAGCAACCAAGATGGATACCTGACATCTGCACATCTGTACAAAGGACAGACATAAATCAGCTAGCCCACAAGTTATGCATTAGGATGAATGTTTTGACAGATAGATGTCTGACACTGATAGGTATGCACTTACTACATGACAGCAGCCCTCAATGACATCTCTTATACACTTAGTAGTCTACAGTTAATATCCACATATCAGATCACTATCCAGTAGTAAATACTTAATAGCATACTGCTCACACACCAAGAACACGATAGTCAATACTCAGAGTCCAGCTTTGATTGGAGGGGTGTATGGTTCCAGTACTACAATCTGCAATCTACTCTTACTTGGGAACGCACTGTTAACAGTGGTAACGTAATGATACAATACATGAACGTGTGACTGCATATAACCTGGGATACTACCCATGTATAAAACACATACAAAGAGAAAAGATTGTTGTACTAGCCATATATACTCAGGTGTCCCATACAGTATAGTCACACCCCTTGTTACTGTAATGACAGTACACAGAAGCATGTTATGTACATGGAATTAAATACACTTATTAAAGATGTCATTACCATGCTATTTCATCAGACTGGAGTGTGATCACTGGTTACCAGGGCTGAGCTATGCTTAGCAGGTGTAACCATTGCTTAAATATAAATGCTAAGCACATTTGCGCTCTGGTAAACCAATCCTACACGGTGTAAGCACCTTTTAATTTAACCATACATTAGCACCACATACTGTCATGCAACCCCATGCAAACCTGCTTACAGCTGCTCAAAACTGCCTTAGCCACTCTGTATCCAACAGTCCTTGTTCTGCCTTGCAACAAAATAAACAGTCTTTGCAGGGCTTGAACCCATGACCATCTACACTACAATTACAGCAGTTAACCACTAAGCCATTAGTGCTGTGAAAGGTTTGCTGTTTTTTCAAATATATCTTTCAGTACACATACTGAATAGTAGTGAACAAAAGCTTTGACTACTACAATTGTTTAGTAACTGTAAGTGAAAATAGTGCTGAATCAGTCATGTTGTTATATCTAAATATACACGCATCAGATAAATACGGTGGGATACATCTGGGGAGGTATATGCAACACTCATGTTTACACACATAAGGATTAGGATTTATATATATATATATATATATATATATATATATATATATATATACACACACATATATACATACACATATGTAGATATATGTATACATGTACATACACACACACACACACACACACACACACACACACATATGTATATATATATATATATATATATATATATATATATATACATGTAGATATATGTATACATGTACATACACATATATACATATATATATATATATATATAGATATATATATATATACATACACACATATACATACAGGTACATATATATATCTATATATATATATATATATATATATATATATATATATATATATATATATATGCATATATGTCCATGTATATATATGTATATATATATATATATATATATATATATATATATATATATATATATATATATATATATAAATGTATATGTGTGTGTGTGTGTGTATATATATATATATATATATATATATATATATATATATATATATATATATATATATATATATATATATATATGGTTCCCGTTTAAAAGACCGAAATGTAAAATACTCAAAATGTAATATCCCGAGACTATAAGCGCGAAACTCCGTAATCCCAAAGACGAGAAGCGAATGGAAGCAATCTCAGTAGGTAACGGCTGTATATGTGAATAACCAATGTCAGCACATCCCGCTAGCTAGCATGCAGGTTATTGAACAACAGTATACTGCTCCGGGCTCAATTGGTGCCATGTATGCCACTGTGTCATCGCAGAAAGGAGGCGCGGTGCTGCTACTGGATGGCTATGTGTTACACAGGGAGAAGACATACAAACAGAAGAGCTACTGGTGCTGCAAATGGAAACGGGTGAAAAGTGCAGAGGTAGGGCTGTGTCAGTAAGCGTGCCTAATGGGGAGCAGTTGTTGAAATCAGTTGCGCATTTTCATCCTGGGGATCCCGTCGATATTGCACAATATAGAATGTGTAGTAATCTAAAGCTAAAGGCAAGCAACTCTAGGGATAACCCCTGCTTGCTTGTTGATGATGTGTTAGCGTCAACCTCAAGTATTATTGCCCCTAGTTTGCCCCCTCGTAAAGCACTGGCACAGCAGGTACGCAGGGTCCGCCGTAAGGTGTCGGACTGTTGTAGCACCCGTATCCAACGTTTGCAAGACATAGATGTTAATGACTTCTCAACGAAATCTGGAGTGTTCCTCAGCAAGAGTATGGTAGATGTTGTGTCAGACACAGCAGTGGTGTTTTCAACTAAGCAGGACTTACTTGATCTAAGCACTGCAACGATCTGGCTTGTTGATGGCACATTCTTTTACAAAGGTATTATGTGCCGACAGTTATACAGCATACATGGCTTGATTCAGTATGGAGGGTACCATAAGAGTGTCCCATTACTATATTGTATCATGAATAAAAAGTCATTGAAGTCATATAACAGCATGTGGAGTTGTGTGTTACAGTTAATGGATGACAATGGTTTGGAGATAGCCGTGAAATACGTTCTTAGTGACTTTGAGATTGCTGCAAGGAGAAGTATACTTTTGAATTTGCAGGGTGTGACAGCTAAAGGGTGTCTCTTTCATTTTTCACAGAATATATGGTGGAAGGTCCAACAGTTGGGTCTAGCCCACTTGTACAATACGGATTTTAATTTCCAGTTGAATGTTAAATGTTTGATTTCCTTAGCATTCCTGCCTGTGAGTGATGTCAGTGCAGGTTTCAATGCGGTGAAGGAAGTATTCCCTCCTGAAGGTACGGAGCTCTTGCGTTACTTCTCAGAATGGTATGTTCATGGGAAACCTCGTAAATTCTGCACTAGAACTACTGGCTTTTCGAGATTCCCACCACTGTTCCCTATTACATTCTGGAATGTGGAGGAGTTAAATGCATTGTTCTTGCCTCGTACACAAAACAGTGTAGAGGCATGGCACCATAGACTGAAGAGTCTTCTGGGACATAGGCAGACAGACTTGTCCCTTCTCATGAAGGTATTGGCTAGGGAACAAGACAGGGTGGATGAGCTTAGGATACGTTTGAGCTGTGGTACTCCTCCCTCACCGAAAAAGCGGAAGGTTGTACGCCGTCATTCGCAATTCCAGCATGTGTTTAAGAATCGAGAGAGTTATTCTTCGTTGGATTTCCTTATGGCTATTGCAAGGTTACTGAAAGTGTGAATAGTAGAGGTTGTTTGTTTTTCTACTATGACTTTGATCGGCAGTACGAGTTGCGCCATACGAGTGACGGATGTAGTCAGTTCCAGACGTTTTGGTTTTGGATTTACATGCCCGACGGTTTGTCTGATGCAGATGTCTTGCTTATTTATTATTTAGGACATGGGGGATGCTTTTGATTTGTTTAATAAATTGTTGGCGTGTTTTCGAGATTTCGAGATTTTTCAGTATTTGTGTATGGCGTACGTGTTTTATTCGAGATATTGCGTACTCGGGATTGTTGCCTTTCGAGTTTTCGGTTCGGATTTTATGCTTCGGGAATGTTGCACTTCGAGTTTCTAAACGGGAACCATATATATATATATATATATATATATATATATATATATATATATATATATATATTAACCAGAGGAGCAGAGGTCCCAAGCCCACATACTTCCCACGTGTTAGTGACATACATCTTCACAGCATCCCGCTGCTTTTTCAGAAACACACAACACTTATTTTGGTCAGGCAACAGTACATCTGATAAATATCTGGACATAACATCACACTAGGTAAATACACTGAGCTGCTAGGCATGTCACAAAGCACTCTGCAAACTGCAAGCAGACTTCCACAACACTGGCACAAGTTTACTATGTGGGAATACACATGTACTTGCAAATATAGCAGGCACTACAGGCATGTAACAGCATGGAGTAACAGACACCGGTGTGAATGTGCAGACCCACAACCAATCTGAACACAGTCACATTATGGTAAACCTAATTAATAGTACAGTATATGGACTGAGTGAACAAAACCATCCTCTTATTTGGCAGTCACACACTAACCCTACATATACTGGCCCAATACACAGTGTAGTCTAATGCCTGAATGTGCTATGGGACATGTCTCAGTCTGGCCCTACAAACATATATGCTGATAGTGTACCGTAAACTGAACAGCATGCAGAGTCAGATAGAACAGGACCAAGAACAATGACATCTACCACAGTCTGTACACAGACCAAGAAACATATTCACAATATGCACTCTGTCAACAATCACCATATGTACACAGACCTCACTACTCTACAGACTACAACAGAATGTCCAGGTTTTGTCCTCAAATATAAGGCCTACTACACATAACATGTCTAGAAGTCTGATAACTCACTGGCTTGTTATCTGGTATGATGTCAGTAAATAATGATGTACTGTACATATGCACCTCTTACTGCATGACATATGGACAAAGGGTGACAGACTTGGGGGACAGAGGCACAAACACAGGGCCAATATTGACATATTGCTGTGATAAACTGATAAAATTCATGGTATAACAGGGTTTGTTGTGACATATCTCTTCTGAGGGATATGAAGTCAGTAACTCACATGGATGTCACCATGTACTGACTGCAGTCATCAGCGTATGTTACTGCATTTATAAAGATATGAAATGTGTGAATAACATCACCACATGTAAGACTCCAACCACTGACCAGTCTGCAGATAGCCCAACAGGTGAGAGTTTCCTCAGCCACATAACACTGTCATGCTGGACTTTAAATCATGTAGAACAGCCATATCCCCACAAACCCTGTTAAACTAACATTTCTTCAAATGTAGAACAGCAATACTTACATTCTGTCCCCATGTCTGGAACATCCCCCTCCTGTTTGTTGGCCTGTCTCCACAGTGAATGTTGTAAGAGGTATTTCCAACTACCTTCTGTGATGCTGTTTGTCAAACACCCACATGAAGTCCTGCTCACAGTAAAGGAAAAGGGCCAACACTCACATGACGTACTTAGTTATAGCAGTGTGTTTCCATGCAATTGGCTGTAGGAATGATACCACAGCTGTTCCACATGCAATTTGCAAGTGGGGGACTGCAATTTGTGCACAGGAGATCAGCTGATCATGAGCATTACTTACAAAACTCAAGCTGCTGCCTATGCAAACAGATGTACTTTTCCACATCCATCAGAGAGGGAGAGAGAGCGAGAGAGAGAGACAGAGACAAAGACAAAGTAAGAAAGGAAGGGAGTAAAAGCCAAGCATTTGTGTATGATCCGTGGGTGGAGAGTGGTATCTGGGTATTATAACGGTTGCCTATATTGTTTACTAATCCATACTGTCACATAGTAATTGCAAATGGCTGTACACATTTATGGCTGAGGATTGTCTACAACAACCTCTGCAGTGTTTGAAAACTGTTGGCCTTGTAATGTGGACATTGGGACATATAGGTCCTCAATATAATGATGTAGCAAATCCAACACTGCAATGGATCCTTTCATTACACAATCACCCCACCACCCACACAGGATACTGATGACACATACACAAACACACACTTACCAGTACTGAGTTTCAAACCCCTACCTGACTATGTATTGCTATTACAGTGTTATGCAGTTTTGTACACGCCACGGAGCTTACATGTTGGAGAGCTGTCCAGAGGTATCTTTGAAGGTGAGTAACATCAGCAACAGTGCTAAAGGAGGGGTAAGGGAAGTGTGGTAAGTGTGAATGTCCACAAAAGCAGGTGTCGACAAAGACACACACATTATCACAGGTGGCAGGTTCAGGATTAAAACTCCTACCTAACTAGTTTGCTATGCTACAGTATTATGCAGTTATCGCAAGTGCCACAGAGCTTATACAGCTGTAACATGGACAAAGAGTTATTCTACGGTAAATTACATCAATGGTTTTATGTTTGTCATCTGTCCTGAAACTATTTATTTTATTTATTTTTTATTTTACATTTGTTGACCGGGCTAGTCTAACTGGATATATGTCCATTTTCAATAGAGGCCTGGGGAGATAAGCTCCAAGACAAACTGTTAACATAAAAAATTACAAAGAAATATAAAAAATGAAATTATAGTAATATATACACTGAAAAATCAGGTTAATAAGAAATCATTTGAACAAGAGATAGCAAATACAATGAAAACTGGAGTTTCAAAAATGACATATAGGTACATTCCATAATGCAAAAAGGAGGCATACAGGCTCGCTCAATGTACAAGTAAAGTACATCACTTAATGGCAAAGAAAAAAAAAAGGTATACAGGCTGATGCCATATCCAGTACATTACACAATGAAAGAGGCTGCTTAATGATCAGTAGTAGTAACAATGAGTTACAAGGGAAAATTAATAATACATTTTTTTTACAAATAAGTGAGAGAGAGAAGGAAAATAAAGAGATACAGAGCATAGAAGTCATATATTGTTGAAAAGGAAATGACAGAAAAATTAATTAAAAGAAAAAGGGAAGACAGAGCATAATTTGGGTAGAGTAGATGTTTAGGCAGGTTTAGTACAGTGGCATGACCAGTGTGTTTTGAGGAAAAGTTTCAGTCTTTTTTTTGTAGAGTGATAAAGAGGAAATTAAGGAAAGGTCACAGGCTAGAAGATTCCAGAATTTTCCTACAGTATTGGAGAAGAGAGAATCCCCAGCCCTGTTGTTAGATTTAGATGTTTTAACTAGAAGTTTCTGAGATGAACGTAAGGACTTCAGGATTATTATAGGGGGTGATAATGCTAGAGAGACTAGGAGTATTGGAAGGTTGGTAGAGAGTTTTATGTGCAGTAATTAGTTGGTGGTACGTGATTAGATTCTGTAGTTCCAACCATTTAAGCTGCTTTAAATTAACACAGTGGTGAGTTTTAAATGGGTTACCTGTAGCAAATCTGACTATATTATTGTAGGAGCTTTCCAACTTACTGAGGTTGCTCTTAGATAGGTTAGTGAAAATGGAAGAGGCATAGAGGAGTGTAGAGATTACATGAGTATGTGCAATAGTAGTTCTAGCTGTAGGTGATAGGAAGGGTTTCTTTCTGTACAGAGAGCCAAGTTTTTTGTTGACAGATTTAATAGTGTTGTTGATGTGTATGTCAAAGGAAAGATTGTTGTCTATGGTGACACCAAGTAGCTCGGTAGTTAGGTCGGGTGATATAACGGTGCCATTAGTGGAAGAAACAGAACAATCTAAGGAGGAGAACTTCAGATTTGGATTGCAAAGGAGGAGTTTAGTTTTTTGGGGTTTAAGAATAGGTAATGATGAGTGAACCATTGTTCTACAGTGTTAAAGACATTTTGGGTAATGAAGTGAAGGTCAGCGGTGGTTTTAGCGGAGCATATAAGTGTGGAGTCATCAGCATATTGTATGGAAGTAGCTTGGGGAATTGCTTGATGAAGGTCGTTGATGAATATGGAGAAAAGGAGAGGTCCTAATATGGACCCATGAGGTACACCGAGGTTAACTGGTAGGTGGGTAGATAGAGTGTTATGCCAACGTACAGCCTGTTGTCTTTTATGTAAGTAGGATTGGAACCATTTGATAGAGAGTGCATGTAAGGACAGGGATTTGAGGATATCTATCAGAATTTGATGATTTACCATATTGAATGCTTTGGACAGATTGATAAATAGTTCTGCGGAGAGCAAATTGCAGTTACGTTTTTTGTTGATACAATCTGTAAAATAAAGGAGGGCAGTGATAGTGCTATGGGAAGGTCTAAAACCATGTTGACAGCTAGAGAGTAAGTTATTATGGATTAGGTGGTCAAGCAATTGTCTATGTATGCATTTCTCCATGATCTTTGCCAAAGGGGAAAGAAGAGCTATGGGATGATAATTGGAGAATTCGGTGGAGTTGCCACCTTTGTGGAGGGGGATAATATGGGAGACTTTCCAGATACTAGGGATGTAGCCTTCATTAATAGTTCTATTGATAAGAATGGAGATGGGGTAATCAATTGATTTGGCAGATTTCTGTAGGTATTCAGCAGGTATTTGGTCTGTTGTAGGGGAGCATGGTTTCAATTTTTGGATTAGGGCAAGAATATGGGTTGTTGGGATTGGTTGGAGAAGAAATGGTGGGGGTGGAGTTTTGTTGTAGGTAGGTAAAGTAAAATTACCAGATGATAACTGACTGGCTAATGTTTGGATAGTGTCAGTAAAAAAGGAATTGAAGGCATTGGCAGTATACATGGGATTTTCTTGGTCAGTATTTTGTGGGTTTGGTGTACTGGATTAACCTGGATGTATAATTGGTTGACGCTCACCCAGAACTTTTGTGGGTTATTATGATTAGTCTTCTGAAATTGAAGGTAATCATTTCTTTTATCTGATAGTATAGCTTTCTTGGTGTTATTTCTTAATTCTCTGAAAATTTGTTGGTCAACAGGATTTTTGGTCATTCTCCATTTAGCCCAGCATTCATTTCTGAGATGCATTTTCTGTTTGGTTTCTTTTGAAAGCCAAGGGGCAGATTTGGTCTTGAATCTGATTGCACGGGTTGGGGCATGGTGATCGAGGATGGCTAAGAAGTTTGAATTAAAGTATTGTACCGCTTCTTCTAGCGGGAGGTAATTTAAGGGAGACCAGTTGCATGCTCTAAGTTCCTTTCGGAAGAGATCAGGGTTGAAGTTCTTTTTGGATCTGATATTCCTGATAGTGGAAACTGATATTCCTGATACTGGAAACAGTTTTCTTCCCCCTCCCTCACACCCTATTCTTGTAGATTTGTTATAGTTGGTGGCTTTGCAGTTGCCAACCCCTACTGTAAATTTGATCTGGGACACCCCTCCCAGTCTGGTGCTCACTTTACTTAATACAGAGAGAACATTTGAGAAGGCCAGCCCACTTAGGTTCTTAACCTCTGCTGCTCCTTCCTCTGTCCTTGCACTTTACTAAAATAAATACATAAATAAATAAATAAATAAATAAATAAATAAATAAATAAAAATTCCACTTTATTTTGCTTTTGCTTCTTCTTAAAAGTACTCAGTTGTATTTATTCTGCTGCAGTTATAACTGCTTGGTAGTAGCCTGATTAAATTGTAACTCTTATTCTAAGCCTTTTGGTTGGGTCTGTATCGTAAGCGCGAATGCTTAGGTTATCGAATACAGCATGATCGACACCTAATAAGCGAACCGCTAGTACACCAAATGCTGGAAACTATGAAATTCAAAATCCCGATTCGGCATAGTCGGCCCTTCTGCGGTGTAGCTCCATAAGGTAAGTATGCAATAGTTACGGACCTTAGGGTTAGGGTGTGGGTTAAGGTAAGTGCATAGATAGTAATGTATGTAAGGGTTAGAAGTAGGGTTTGGTGAAGTGTATGTGTGTGAATTATTTATTTTGTTTGGGTATAGCTTATTAAGGTAAGTGTGCATTACTTACAGACCTTAGGGTTAGTGTGTGGGTTAAGGTAAGTGGATAGAAAGTAATGTATGTAAGGGTTAGTATAGGTTTAGAAGTAGGGTTTAGGTTAGTGTATGTATGTATGTGGTTTATTTATTTTGTTTGGGTGGGTAGTATGTAGCGAGTGGTATAGTGGGAAGTATGTTTTGTTTTCGTTAGTGGTTGGAATGGTGTTGGCCATTTAAAAGTATTCAGTGATGTGTTTTTCTGCGTTGTGAGGGTTTGCTGACTTGCGCTTTCGCTGAATAGGTATCAATCATGTTGTATTCGACAACCTAAGCATTCACGCATATAATATAGACCCTTTTGGTTTAAGCATTTGGGCTTCAGACCAGTTGTTTTACATTAAGAAGGTTTGTGGTCTGCACTGTTGTGGCAGGACAGGTAGCTTACATCCTTCTAAACTGGGAATTGCTGATTGAAGGCTCAGTGTCTGTTATTCTAAAAGTGGATTAGTTCTGGTTTAAGCACTTGGGTTTCAGGCCAGTTATTTTACATTAAGAAGGTTTGTGGTCTGCACTCTTGTGGGAGGAAAGTTAGATTCTGCCCTTCTGAGCTGGGGATTTCTGGTTAAAGGATTATTGTGCCTGCTTATTTGAGCTGTTTCTTTCTGAAATTGGTGCACCCTGTTTGCTGTAGCATATACTAGATTCAGGCATGTTGAATCTAGCTTTGTTTGTATAACTTGAGCACTAATCCAGGCCATCTTTTTTGGAGAAGGTTTCCCTGCGTCCTAGTGGCAGGAGTGGGCAGTTAGAACTAGTCTGATTGAAGACTGCTGGAACAGGTCTCAGTTTTGAGCTTTTTTACTGGTTAATTGGGTAATTTGTTTAAATCAGTTTGCTCGTTTTTATTGTTATATAAAACAATTGCACTTTATTCATCTGCTTTTACTGTATTTGTGTTCTTCCTACTTTATTGCATTTACTCTGCTGCATTTATTACTGCTTGTTAGTAGCCTGATTAAATTGTAACTGTTATTCTTAGCCTTTGGTTGAAGCACTTGGGCTTCAGACCAGTTGTTTTACAATAAGAAGGTTTGTGGTCTGCACTGTTGTGGCAGGACAGGTAGCTTAAATCCTTCTAAGTTGGGTGTTGCTGATTGAAGGCTTAGTGTCTGTTATTCTAAGAGTGTATTTGTTCTGGTTTAAGCACTTGGGCCTCGGGCCAGTTATTTTACATTAAGAAGGTGTGGTCTGCACTCTTGTGAGAGAAGAGGGTAGATTCTGCCCTTCTGAGCTGGGAGTTTCTGGTTAAAAGCTTACTGTGCCTGCTTATTTGAACTGTTTCTTTCTGAAATTGGTACGCCTTGTTTGCTGTAGGATAGACTAAATTCAGACTTGATGAATACAGCTTTGTTTGTATAACTTGAGCACTAATCCAGATCATCTTTTTTGGAGAAGGGTTCCCCAGGACCCTAGTGGCAGGAGTGTGCAGTTAGAACTTGTCTTATCGAAGGCTGCTGGAATGGGGCTCAGTTTTTAGATTTTTATTGGTTCATTTGTTTAAATCAGTTTGCTCTTTTTCTACTGTTACATTAAAAAAAAGGTACACTTTATGCATCGCCGCTTAGCTAGGGTTAAACTATTCCTGGCACTATAAAGTCTGCTCTTCAAATTTTCCCTTAGAACTAGCCAGGTTTCTAGTTTTAGCACTCAAATCTGTTTCTTTGAGCTCAGCACTTGTTCAGAATTCTTGTAAGCACTAAATAAGCTACAAATTACTACAGCACTCAACTTTCCTCACTTGTCTGGAGGAAAACAGGTTTTAGTACTTAATAAATATGCACCTATCAAGGAATGTCTAAGGGTCAGCTCCTGGTGTTTTTTTCCTGTCTACCTGATGAATCTGGGCATCTTGGGGCAATGCAGCAATTGCCTCACGTACACATACAACCCTCTCCTCCTACCACCCAAAATTACAACCTGTGAAAGATGAACTTATATAGCCAAACTGGAAGCAAAGCTCTCTTCACCCAAGTCTGGACTAGATAGTCAAGAGGAGAAGGTAAACACTTGCACCACACCACACTCATCACATAGTCCCTCAAAATCTGCACCACCAAAAAACACACACATAGCAACACAAAACACACACCTACATTTACAGAAGCTCTCAATAAAAATCTGCTCAAGCAACATTGACCTCCAAAGCAGAAACGCATGCAACCTCCACCCCGTAACACAACTCAAATGATACGTAGCCCACAAACTCAGTGTGCCACTCGACCACAGCCCATAAGGCATAACAACATACCCAACACTCTAGTCATAGGTGACTCTATAGTCAGGCACACTGATGTTCCATTCACCAGGCTAAACAAGGAGAAAGTTACTGTCAGCTGCCTGTTGGGTGACAGGATCCACCACATAATGCACACACTCAGGTCACTCCACAACAAGTACATATATGACTGTCATTGTCCATGTTGGTGTGAATGACCTGAGATGTACCTCCCTGGACTACATGAAAAGAGACATGGAGGAGCTCTCTGATCTTGTAACCAAGGCTGGAATGACCCTAGCCCTGAGTAGCGTCCTGCCATCACCCATAATGATACCACAGTACAAGGACAAAATGACTGACTTTGATATCCTCCAAAAAATGAAGCCTATCTGGAGGTCCCCTGCCATAAACAAACTCTACAATAGAAGAAAGAAACTGTTGCAAAAAAGTAAAATCCCATGACTGGAAGAACTCCCTGATCAGCTTCATTAAGAAGCTGAGATCCCTCATAGAATCCTTCAAAGCTAGTTATGAAAACAAAATCACCACTGATTCTAAAGACAACCACAAAGCTTTCTATGGCTCTGTCAAGAATCTCAATGGCAACACTCAAATCTGCTCTGAGTTCCAGCACAATGGCCCTAAATATACAGAACCAACTGCTATTGCCAACATTCTGGCAGACAGGTTCAGTGCAAATGTTACCCCCCCCCTCTAAATGGCCCATCTGTATACCGGAAGAATGCAAAGTTCCTGTAATCAAGGCTGCACAGGTAAAAACCACACTCTTCAAAGCTAAGAACATAAGCATCCATGGGACCTGACAACATCCCAGGCAGCGTTCTACATGAACTACAGAATGAACTGGCACACCATGTTCAATCATAGCCTCACCTCAGGCTTTGTGCCCACTGAATGGTGCACAGCAGTGGTTATCCCACTCCACAAAGGCGGAGCCATCACGGACCCCGGGAACTACCGCCCCATTAGCCTAATGAGCCTGGTCTGCAAGGCCATGGAATGTATCATCATGGAACTTATAAACAAAGACATTGGTAATCTCCAGTCTCTGGACCCCACCCAATTCAGGTTTGTAAAAGGTAGATCATGTCTCCTAAACCTGATTGACTTCTTTGAAGCAGTCACCAAAGCTGTAGATGAAGGTAAGGTGGTTCACAGAGCCTGTCTAGATCTTGCCAAGGCTTTTGACACCATCCCCCACTCTAGAATTATAGATAACCTCACTAAACTAGGTATAAATCCCTATGTCACAAGATGGGTTGCCAACTGGCTCACTGACAGAACTCACACTGTGAAAGTAGCGGACTCCAAATCCAACTTCAGACTAGCGACAAGTGGAGTACCACAGGGTACAATTCTGGGTCCTCTCCTGTTTGGTATCTACTTTTCTAAAGTACAGGCTAACAAAGAAGGTCTTTGGCTAACAAAGTTTGCAGATGACTGCAAACTAGGATCCATAATTGAAACCCGTATCAATGTGGACATCCTACAAAAGGGCCTCAATGAGACAGATGCCTGGTGTCAAAGCCATGGCCTCAAGCTCAATGCCAAAAAGTGCATTGTAATTTTCTTTGGTAAAAACTCTGTAGCCATGAGCTACCACATAGGTGGTAGTCTACTTAACACCAAAAGTGTGATAAGAGACCTTGGGACACAAGTGGACAGTAGTCTCTCCTTTGATAATCACATCACCACAGTAGTCAGGAAATCCTTCTACATGGCACACCTCATCACAAAAGGTTTCTTATCCAGGAAAAAAGAGATCATTGTTCCCTTCTACTCGTCACTCATTAGACCCATTATAGATTACAACGCCCCTTTTAGTATGCACCTCACAAGACATCTACAACAACTGGAAAGGCCACAGAAATACCTCACAGAGAGGATTACCGGCCTCAAACAGATGTCCTTCGCAGACCGTCTCAAAAAACTCCACCTTTACTCTGTTGCATATCGCCTACTCAAAGTTGATTTCTGCCTAACATGCAAAGCTATGTCAAACCTAGAGCTGTTGGACATGCTCCACTTAAAGAAATCCCTATCCCTCGGTGCTACACACTATAGGGACCTAAACCTTGTCACCACAATAAACAGAACATGCTGGAGGGATAGAATCCTGTCCCAGAGACTTCCCATACTCTGGAACAAACTACCAATCTATATCAAACAAAGCTGCTCATTAGCACTCTTCAAGAAAAATCTTGATGATTGGAAGGGAAATAGGAAATTCACCCCAGAGATCACCAATGTGGCTCTGCTCAACAGGGGCACAGAAAAATAATTTTCTTGGGTGGCAAAAGGCAGGGTACCTTTTTGCCTAGGCTTATATAGGGCCTATGGCCAATAGCCAAATACCTACCAATGAACCTATGAACCTATCAGCAGGCATGCTATAGTAGAGAGATGTAACACACACACACACACACAAACACACATACACACACACACACACACACACACACACACACACACACACACACACTTGCTAGTACTGATATTTATAGGTTAATTGCTTCACAGGTGTGTAGTAGGTGAATGAGCCTGAATGCTGTTGAAGGCTAGGCAAAGGGAATACCTTGGCATCAGTCCACATGACAAAAGTCTTCAGTGTGGCTCAGGGGTGTAGTTCCTGGAGTGGTCCCCAGGGGTGGGTATTGTATTCTCCATCCACTCATCTGGGTTACTATTGTGGGTTGCCAATGATGTGCACTGCTTTCCATGTATGTGATCTATATTTCATAACATGGACAGTGTCTGGGTTGTACATATGTACCACACACATGTTCTTTGATGTGTGGAAGTGTACCTGAGGTTTATGGGGCATGCTGTGTGGACAGATTGACGGATAGATCTGATGTAGCATTCCTGACCTCATTTGGTGGGACCTGGCTATGAAACTGAGGTTGTGCCTGCACTTACATTGACAGCATGATAGAGGCATTCAGTGGAGTTAGTGGCGTCTGTCCAAACAGGGCATGTGTATAAGGCATGGTTCATAGGTTCATAGGTAGGTACTAGGCTATCGGCCCAAGGGTCTATGTAAGCCTAGCCAGCAAGGTACCATAGCTTACACCACCCAAGAAAGTTATTTTCCTGTGCCACTGTCCAGCAGAGACACAGAAGTGATCCCCGGGGTGTATTTCCTATTTCCTATCTACACATCAAAATTTTTCTTGAAGAGTGCTAATGAAGAACTTTGCTTGACATAGATGGGTAGCTTGTTCCAGAGTATAGGAAGTCTCTTGGACAGGAATCTATCCCTCCAGTGTGTCCTGTTTATTATGGTGACAAGGTTTAGGTCCCTAGAGCATGTAGCTTGGAGGGATTGGGATTTCTTTAAGTGTAGCATGTCCAACAGCTCTGGGTTTGACATAGCTTTATATGTTAGGCAGAGATCACCTCGGAGTAGGTGATATGCTATGGAGTAAAGCTGGAGTTTTTTGAGGCAGTCTGTAGCGCATTTGCTTGAGGCCAGTAATCCTCTTTTGTGAGGTACTTCTGTGGCCTTTCCAGCTGCTGCAGATGTCTTGTGAGGTACCTTCCAAAAGGGGCGTTGTACTCTATAATGGGTCTAATGAGTGACGAGTACAGGGGAACAATGACCTCTTTTTTCCTGGATGAGAACCCTTTTATGATGAGGTGTGCCACGTAGAAGGACTTTCTGACTACTGTGGTGATGTGACTATCAAAGGAGAGACTACTGTCCACCTGGTTCCCAAGGTCTCTTATCATGCATTCAGTGTTAAGTAGATTGCTGCCTATGTGGTAGTTCATGGGTACAGAGTTTTTACCAAAGGGGATGACACTGCACTTTTTGGCATTGAGTGTGAGGCCATGGCTCTGACACTAGGCATCTGTTTCAGTTAGACCCTTCTGTAGGATGTCCACATCATTTGGGGACTTGACTATGGCTCCTAGTTTGCAGTCATCTACAAACTTCGTCACCCAGAGGTCTTCTCTGTTAGCCTGTACTTCAGGGAAGTAGATACCAAACAGGAGAGGTCCCAGGATAGAACCCTGTATTCCCTTTGTGGGTTAGATTTGCAGACTCTAAACTTGTTGCAGGTGTCCAGTGGGGAACATAGCAAAAAGGCCACTGTAAGCATTTATTTGCCTACTGCGGGGATGGAACAGGGTGCCATGTTCTTTTACTTGCTGGATAACACACACTCAGTCAGGAGATGTAACACGTCACAGTACTTTCTAATGTCAGTGGCACTGTTGTGGTCATCAGGCATGTAGTCCACTGCAATCACACCATGGTTACTATATGTGAGGCAATATGCAGGGCACTACCAGTATAGTGGTTGTTGCCTAGCCAAGTGTGTTTGTGCATGAAACATGGGTGGAGAGTGTTCTCTGATTAACAGAAGGGTTGCCTATATTGTTTACCAATCCATAATGTCACATGTAGGGCTATGGATTATCTACACCAGCCTCTCTGGTGTTTGACATCTGTTGTCCTTGTAAGGTGGACATTGTAACATATACTAAGTCCTCAGCATAATAATTTAGCAAAACCCACCCCACAATGGATCCTGTTATTACACAATCACACCAACCTCCCCACAGGATACTGATGACAGACACACACACCCACACTTGCCAATACTGGGATTCAACCCCCTACCTAGCTATGTATTGCTATTTTAGTGTACCACATTTATCACTTGCACCACACAGCTTACAGGATGGATGCTGTCCCGAGGTACTTGTAAGGTGAGGAACATCACCAGCCCTTGTAAATACTGGCATTGGATGATGTAGTGGGTGAGAGATCCCAAAAATAATTTTACCCTAAACACACATTTACATTTGCCGGGAGTGAGGTTCAAACCTATATTCAACAATCTTTACAGACCATTATGTTATGCATTTACCATATGCATCACTAACCTGACATGGTTTAGGGTTGGCAATAGTACTTCTAAGGTGGATGATGCCTGCAGGACTGCTAAAATCAGGCTCTGAGATGTTTACTGGGTGTAAATGGGGCCAAAATCTTTCAGGTACACATGCAAACACTTGCCACAGATAAGATTCAAACCCATAAATGTGTAGTTACTGCTGCTACATTGTTCCTCATTTATGGCACGTGCCATGCAGTTTACATGATGGAGAGCTCTCCACAGGTATCTTTGAAGGTGACTATCATCATCATCAGCAGTGCTAAAGGAGGGGTAAGGGGTAAGAGAAGAGTAGTAAGTGTGAATGTCCATAATATCAGGTATTATCAGAGACACACACACTCTCTCACACAAACACACAGAGTTTCACAGTTTCCATGTCTGGAATTAGAACTCTTACCTAACTAGCATGTTACACTATAGCATTACACAGTTATCGCAAGCACCAGGGAGCTTATGCCACTGGCCCTTGTCCAATGGGGTATTTCAAGGTGACTGACATCAGCAGGCTTGCTAAAGTAGGGCAATGGGAGGTGTAATGACTGTAAATGGCCTCAAAATCATTCATCACCACACACACACACACACACACACACACACACACACACACACACACACACACACACACACACACACACACGCACACACACGCACACACACACACACACACGCACACACAGTTTCACAGTTATATCTGGGATTAGAACTCCTACCTAACTAGCATCTTACACTATAGCATTACACAGTTATCGCAAGCGCCACCCAGCTTATGGGGTTGGTCTTTCTCCAAAGGGGTATTTCAAGGTGACTGACATCATCAGGCTTGCTAAAGTAGGGCAATGGGAGGTGTAGTGACTGTGAATAGCCTCAAAATCATACACCCCCCCCCACACACACACAGTTTTCATGTCTGGGATTAAAACTCCTATCAAACTAGTATGTTACACTACAGCATTATGCAGTTATCGCAAGTGCCACAGAGCTTATGGGGCAGCCCTTGTCCAAAGGGGTATTTCAAAGTGACTGACAGCAGCAGGCTTTCTAAAGTACGGCAATGGGAGGTGTAGTGACTGCAAATGGCCTCAAAATCATTCATCTCCACACACACACACACACACACACACACACACACACACACACACACACACACACACACACACACACACACACACCTCGTGGCTGGGATTAGAGCTCCTACATAATTAGTATGTTACACTATAGCATTATGCAGTTATTGCAAGAGCCACAGAGCTTATAGGGATGAGACTTGGCCAGAGGGTTATTTCAATGTGACTGTCATCAGCATGAGTGCTAACATGGACAATGGGAAGTGCATTGTGTGTGAATGGACCATAAACCATTCCTCTGGTAACACACACACAACACTCAGTCACACACAACTTTACATTTGGCAGAACTGGGTATACAAATGCTAGTTGAATACTGATTTATGCTATCATGCTACACAGTTATCACAAGCACCACAGATACTATAGGGCTGAGGGCTACCAAAAGCAATGTCTATAGTGATTGACATAGGCACATCATATGATATTGGCCAATTGGATGTGTGGTGGGACAGGCCCTATGATGGAAATCTCTCTGTCCCGGTCTGGGTCTCTCTTCCCCACATCTCTGTGTGTGTATGGTTGACCTATTATAGTGTGTTGGCCTTGAATATGTATGAGTATTCCTAGCCAATGTGTGTGCAAAGCATGAATGGTGCACAATGTGGTGTGTGTGCACAGACATCTGTGACTGACAGATATGTATAGTCCACTGTTGTTGTCAGACACGGGCTTCATTTCTTTAAGCGTAGGAACATGCCCAGTATGACCTTCTGTAGTTTGTTGTCAGACATGGGCTTCATTTCTCTTCTCCATTTCTATAAGTGCAGGATCATGCCCAGCATGACCTTCTATGTTGAGTGTGTGAATCCATTCCAGGTAGGTTGCACTCCAGTCTAGGGTTTGGTGTTCTACACCTACAGCTAGTGACCTGTTTCTGCAGGATATCTGTAGATAATATGGAGTCACAATGGGTGAAATATAGTGGGGTACTGTAACTATTGCTGTCTGTGCTGCTTGTGTTACACGGTTGATGTTAGCAGAGATATTCAGACATATGTACGGTTTTACTCTGTGATGTATTATGTCATCAACTACTGACAGATATACTTATTTGCTCACAGTTATTTCCTGGGAAATACAAGATGAATGAAGCTGTGTCCAGTACTGTGGTCTGCAGCCTACATATTCTTGCGCATTCATGTCATTCTGGAGGTGTACTGCAGACATTTGCTGATGGGTCTGTGTAAATGGTCCAGCGCCTTGGTACTGTGGTGGCTGAGGTTCCCCTGCTTGTACATCTATCGATGAAACAGAATGGCCATATCCTGCTATGGCCATACCTGTCAGCTGTGCAGATTCACCCAGGTTACCCAGAGGCAGGACTCATATATCTGGTCAGTCCCCCTTCACATTGTGATTTATGAGCAGGTTTATAGCCACCCATTACTGGGTTTGCAGGCAGGGGTAGTATGGGCACACATCAGAGTTTCAGACTTCACACGATCCATGGCATCCATGCTTCTACACCCCCCCCACTCTGTTATTCTATCTTCTTCCTAACAGTATGCAAGCACTATCTGAAAAGTTTCCCTATAGTTGTCCCTTCATCCCAGCCGTATTTAGGGGTTGGTCCACAGTTCATTCAGTAGGACATGGTGGGCATGCTACTGGGATTTGTCAACATGGCCTTGCTTTTGTGTTCTGTGGACTGTGTTATGTTGTTAGTTGGGACCCCATGCGATAACATACATTGGCAGTATGGGTGAGGCACAGGCCTTTGACAGAGGACTGTAGGGCATTTGGTAGTGATGCAGGCCATCTGTAGCAGGCCAGTGCATTCTGTTACTCTTAAATTCCCAGGCTGCGAGCCACTGTATTCTCCTGGGGTGATAGGGTAAGTGTGCGAGGTGTTAATGGCAATAGTTCCTGTCCATATTAATCCATTGGTCTGGATGCTGGCAGGGTGCTGCTTACAGCTAGGGACACACCTGCATGGGACACCTCTTCAGCATGCTGCATTCTGTGGGTATTCCCATACAGAAGTGGGGGTCATACTGTACTCATTCCCAACAGCAGGGATATGACCTGTGATAAACCTGTGGCTGATGGTGGGGTGACCTGAGTGCATGTGTGATATGGAAGCTTCTTGCAGCTGACTCACAGATATATGTGGGACATTCCCCTTATGCTGCCTTATGCGGGGACATAGGCAGTCTCTCAGTACTTCATAACTGTGCCTTTTGTGGTCTGCCAGTGATTGCCCAGACTACATCAGTATTCCATACTACACAGACAACTAATGTGCTGCTAACCTGTATGTACAATTCCAAAGGCATCTGCAGCTGACAGTTACATTTTATGTACTCTTTCTAGGGTACTTCCACCTGTGTACTGTGTGAAGGTCTGGACTCACATTCATAGCATGTTCATCTTTCGGATGGTGACAGATAGTGAAATCTGAACAGTGAGTATGGATGACTGCTGAATTGTGTATTGCTGGGATACATTGTGGTTGACACTGCAGTTGTCAGAACATGGCCTTGTCATCAACAGTACTGGCCATAGGCCACCAGGACACAATCCTCCATGCCTACATGCTGACCACTTCCACACAATATAGAAGATACAACAACCTAACACACAGACCCCTGCATATTGTACACATGCAACAATCTATCCTGTAACTTGGGCCAGCTCAGGTAATCTGTGCTCCACTGTTATTAAATCCACATGTACATGTTACTGCATTTCTACATAGGATTGTGGGGGGGGGGCACACCTGACAACTGTAAACATTTGCTATGACTGTACTGGTATTTCAGGTACTCTGTTGGCTTCCATTTCGCTTTGTATTCTGACCTGTCATGCAGACTAGAGGCATATCAGTAGGTTTTATTGACCTACATTTCAGTTTCAGACTTCTTACCCTTCAGAACTAATGTACAACTGCCAGACCTGTTGTAGTCTGTCTGTGTAGGTCTGGAGGGGGGCTATTCTCCATTGCCATCAATTGGAGGCCTTAGCACAGCCTTTCTTTATGGCCATCTACACCTGTCCTGCTGGTTGAGGCTGTTGTTGGGTATGTGAGCCTCACAGACATGCATGTGCATGTCCTATGGACACACATTTGGGCTACCACATGTACTGCAGTTGGATTTGTCACCTTGTCTAGTACTGCATACTTTGTTGACACCAATATTTGTTATGGATTTCATGCTGCCCATATAGATGTCCACTATCTGCTGCCATTCCATTCAGCCACCCGATTTCCTTGCATGCACACATCCATACCATAGATACAACTAGCAGAACATACTACTCCATTCAGCAACTGATAGGAAGAGTAACTTACCATGTGTCTGTGCCAGTATTGAGGATGGTGCTGAAGGGCTGACTATGTTGGATGCACATAGTACACTCCCTATAGATGGTAAAGCACAGGTAGTGTCATGTATGGCATCCTTTTTTCTGTATGTGCGAGTCAGAGAGAGGTGTCATTCCCTGGATCCCTACCGTGTCAGTGTATGTGCTATCTGTTGCCTCTTTGCCAATGCCTGGGCAAACTGGGCATGCCTCCTTCTGCCTACATGGGCAGGCTCAGGTTGTTCCTCCTCTGGGTCCCTCTGTGCCTGTGCTGGCTTTGGCAATGGTGGGGGGATGTGTGGCCCTGCCCAGTGCTGTTTTTGCTGCAGCTGTTTCTGCAGTATCATATTGTGTAGCATGGCACATACAATGAAAATTTATGTACACCTAGCTGGAGAGTACTGCAAGGCTCCAGCAGATATGTCCAGGCACCGGAACCATGACTTAAACATCCCAAACACACGCTCTATTATGATTCTGGTTTGTGTGTGTGCCTCAATTTGGAGTTCTTGTTCAGGTGTGTGTGCATTTCTGATGGGTGTCATCAGCTACAGCTCCAGTGCATAACCAGCAACACCCACTAGTTGGCCATATGGGATGTCCCCACTGGCAAATCTCTGGCACAGCTGTGTCATATGCCAGATGTGAGAATCGTGATAGCTTCCAGGGCTGCCAGCACACACACTCAAGATAATGCCCTGGGCATCATACATGACCTGGCAGTTGATGGAGGGGAAGCCCTTGCAGTTTATGTAGACCCTACCCCACTGACTGGTTGGTACTTTGATATGTATGTGCTTGCAGTCTATACCACCCACTACCTCAGGGTATTCTGCTATTTGGTGGAAGAGATGCATATTGCTGGTCAACGCCTCACGGGTATTGAGGAAATATGTGGGCTCACTGGCATCTGCTGACATGGCATCTAGGAACTGGTGGAGTACCCTGGATGCTGATGCCTGTGAGATCCCCATGATATCCTCAGATGGCCTTTGGAAGGTACCTGTGTCTAATATTCCTAAGCCTACACATACCTTGGTATCCACTGTGATGGGTTCCCGTCTGTTGGCTCTGTGTGTAAGGCATGGCTGGCATAGCTCAACAATTTGCTGTAGGATGTCTCTGTCCACCCTATAGCGCTCCACTATCTACAGCTCATGTAGCCCCTGATAGGTTACCCTGGGTCTGTACACTCTTCTCCCTCTCCTCACTGTGGGTTGGTCATCAGCATTCTCATCCTCACCACCCTCAGCCTCTTGCACATATTGATGTAAAAGAGCAACAGCAGCCCCTATCATTTTGTTAGTTTTGTCAGGTAAAATTTTCCCATCTGTGTACACTGGTGGTGTAGAGTTTGTAGGAAAAAAACAGAGTGAAAGATGTTTGCAGTGGTTCCCAAACATTTTGATTCTTGGCTCCCTTGCTGAATCCAGGTTTTCCCAAGGTGCCCCCCCCCCGCAGCATTCATAAAATGCATATTCAATTTATTTATTTATTTATTTGACTTTTGTTTAACGAGGCTGCCCGACTGGGCTAGGAGACCTGTGAAGAAAAGCTCAAAAGTACAATAAAAAGACAATTACCAAAAAAAGTGTACATTCTGCTTAACAGCATAACACTGATCTACTATGGTTGAGAGGTAAGAAAACCTAATGGCAACATTATTATCTTTAAGTTTATAAGTGCAATATTTAAAATCTGTCCCTCTTATTTGGCTGTGTCCAGCGTACCTCTCAACTGTATAGATTTTTGCAGAATGTCCAGATTTTTGCCTCATATTTTTGGTCTTTTTCTGATAAAATTGTTGTTTTCTGGCAAATCACTGGCAGATCATTGAGATTGAAGTCAGAAAATAATGACAGACAGTTGAGTTTCATACTTCTTACACTTCATAAAATTCATGCTAATGCAAAACCTGCATTTCTATCAACGTTCTAAGTTTGTGAGAGCAGTACTTAAAAGTGTCACTATTTTGTGCCTTTGTACCCTACTATTTTTGGCTTTGTCCAGATTTCTTGATCTAAGAGGGTGAGAGGTATGTGTCCAGTGGTATGGTCCAGACTTACACAGACCTCATTGCTGCTGCTGCCAGGGCTCACTCTCACACTTCAATCTCTCCCCCCATGGTGTACACACACACACACACACACACACACACACACACACACACACACACACACACACACACACACACACACACAGTCTCTTTTGCATTCATGCACACATTCACTCACACACACATCGCTCTCACTCATTTCCGATCTCTCACACAGTCATAGTCACTCCCTCATTCATACCTGCATTCACTCACACATCTCTCCTACTCTCCCAATCACATACACATACACAGTCACTTCCTCATTCATACCTCCATTCATTCACAGATTGCTTTCACTGTCTGTCACACTCACACATCACACACTCACTTACGCATTCATTCATACATCACTGTCACTCTCCCAATCTCACACCCATATGCCACACACCCACTTATGCATTTATTCATACATCCCTCTCACTCTTCCAATCTCACACATATACACACACAGTCACTTCCTCATTCATACCTGCATTCATTCACACATTGCTCTCACTCTCCTGATCTCACACATACACACACACAGCCACTTCCTCATTCATACCTGCATTCATTCACACACACACACACACACACACACACACACACACACACACACACACACACACACACACACACACACACACACACACACACACACACACACACTTCCTCATTCATACCTGCATTCACTCACACATCCCTCTCACTCTCCTGATCTCACACACACATACAAAGACACACAAAGAGACACACGCACGCATACACACACACACACACACACACACACACACACACACACACACACAGCCACTTCTTCATTCATTCCTGCATTCACTCACACATTGTTCTCACTCTCACGATTTCTCTCACACACACAGACTCTTTTCCTTTCATGCACGCATTCAATCACACATGCAGACAGACACACACACTCATGCAGGCATTCACTTACCTGACGGCCCTGTTCCAAGTGCTCCATGGCCCGGTACTGGTCTGCGGCCTGATAGTTGGGGACCACTGCTATACTTGATGCCAGTTCTGCTAAAAAGCTACAGTGTAGGTCTAGACTTAGTTCACCACAAACTAATAAGCTTAGCTGCAAAATAAACCGCGAGCTTGAAATTGAAAAATTATTTAAAAAGACATCTGAACCAAGTTAGTAAATTTATACTTTCCCTGCTCTAATTAATTTTAATTTTATTATTATTCTTTTGTTATTTTTATTTTTGGTCATCATTATTGAAAGTAATACATATACATAAATATATATATAATTAGTTTTTTTGCTATAAGCAATTTTATTAAGTTAAGTTAAGTTTATTAAGTTTGTAATTTTATTGTCTATGAATAAAATATTGTTAAAGTCTATATAGAGGATTTTTTATTGTATTAATATTGTCACTACACATTTTATTGTGAAAGATCAATTTACTAACTTGGTTCAGATGTCTTTTTAAATAATTTCCCAATTTCATTGTTTGATTAAGACAATTAAGGGTTCTATAAATTCTATAAATATAAGAGTGGTGCCATTACTTATTTGTCTGATGAAGTCTATATTGGTAGACGAAAGCGCTTACCATTTATTGTTGGAATAAAGAATTTTTGTATCATCCTTGGCGACTTGGAACCATCATTTTTTGATTTTACAGTTTATTCAGGATTTTTGGTGTGTTTTCTATCAACATGTGTCCACTTTTGTGGAAAATCTTTCTATATTGCATAGCTTATAAACAAATGGATTGTGAGTAGATCAAGAGATGTCATGTCCCCATTAACTCAGACCTCTTTAGGCTAGTCACTAAGTATAATGCCCCCTTTCATATGAATCTGTCCAGACCATGCAACAACTGGAGACTGCACTGTGATAACTAACTAAAAGTATACAAGGCTTAAATGATTCATGGACCATCTTAAAGCCATGTCATTACACTTTGTATCCTGTAGATTGCTAAGAAGTGACCTGTGTCTGGACTTACTAGAAAGCATCAAGTCAGATGGCATCAGAAGTACTCAGTCCAGGGATATAAACATATACTTCAATATCAACATAATGGTTTGGAGAGACAGGTGTATCTCACAGAGGATACCCCTGCACTAGAACAAACTCCCTATCCATGTAAAACAAAGCCCATTCCTGTCCATATTAAATTACAGGTTGGAACTATGAATGGTTAACAGCAACTACAGTCCATGCCTGGCCCTTGCACTACTAATGGACTGAGGTAGCTCCAAAATTCTTTACCTCGTGCATGGGACCCCTCGTATTAACTATGATATTAGTCTCACTAAGGATATTTTCAATCATGGAATGGGTAAGGCCAGTCTAACACCAAATGGGACAGGGTAATTCAAGCACCAAATAGGAAATTGGCTAAGCTTAAAATGGCTTGCAAGGGCAGGTAGCCTAGTGCGTACCTATGAACCTAGAATATGTAATAAGAATGGGAATTGTTTGACCACAGAAATAAAAATTAGAAATAGTGAGAAATTGGACTACTGTAGGCACTATAAAGGAAGTGAAAGTATTCTTGCTGTTAACTGGGCATTATTGAAACTTTGCATCCCACTTTGCATCTATAGTTTGTTCTTTTACAGACCTGACAAAGGGAAATAAGCCCTTTAAAGTAAAATGTACACTAACTGCAGGCAAGTTGTTAAAAAAGTTAAAGGAGTATTCTGTTTAGATCCTGCTTTTATCACAGATTTCAGGAAAGTCTTTACATTTTATACTGGTGCAGTAGAGGTAAGCTTAAACTCAGTGCTTTCAATGGACTTTGAGATAGAAGAACTCTGTTTACGTTTTTTAGGTCACAAGCTAAACATAGTACAGACCAGGTGTTACACCACCTGGAGGGACTGCATGGAGATCAAGTGGATGTTGTCATCACTCAGTGGCGGCTCATGGTACTGGACTGCTGGGCTGCAGCCTTTCCACTTTTTGAGAGTAATAAAAAAAAAAAAAGATTTTACTTATCTAGCACTAGCAGCAGATCAGTAGTGCAAAAATGCGTGTATAACCCATTTGCGAAACTGAGCTGTGTGCATGTGCACCTGAGTGCCAATTAAAAAAAAAAAAAGATGAAAACTTCTGTCTTCTGGCCCAGTTGGACTGTTTTGAAAACAGCTCGGATTAGAAAGTAGGCAGGCATGAAAGAAGATGCCCAAAACTCATTGTGGTTTTAACTGCAGTGCCTCAGTAGCTCAATCTGTTAAATGCCTTGTATGCAGTACATTTGGATGGTGCAGTGGTGCAGCAGTTGCATTGATGCCTCACAGCAAGATGTTCTCTGGTTTGATTCTCAGCTGGGGGAGGGGGCTTCTGTGTGGAGTCTGCATGTCCTTCCTGCATCCATGTGGATTTTCTCCCACTTTACAAAGACATATGTCTAGTGTGTTTCTTCCCAGTCATCTGTTGAAAATTGGCTTTGTTCCAAGTCAGACTTTCCTGGTGAACAAATGTTGAATAATAATAAATAAATATTGTGGGAAAATGGACTGTTAGGGTCAGCAGCCTGTCACATAATCTGCATACATGATACAGCTGCTGATGTAAGTGTAGAAAGAAGGGAAACCACTGAAGTTCCCTTCATATGCATTAAGTGCACTGTGCAGTCATTGGACCAAAAGGGAGATTTAGTTTTTGGATAAGGTGAGTGAAAAAATGCTTGCACTTAATTGTGAACTGACTGACTTGATAATTATTATCAGTCAGTCAGTTTAAACTTGACTTTTTTTCCTGGCAGGGTCAACCAGATACACTTGTCTTTATGCATTTTTTTTCCTGGCAAGTTCTACTAGATATGAACAAGCTGGGAATGTGTTTGGGGGGCTTTTGATTGATACTTTTTTAATATAATATCCTGGCAAGGTTAACCAGATACTAAGGAGGCAGTGTGTTTTGGGAATTGTTTATGATTTTTTTTAAATATAATATCCTGGCAGGGTAAACCAGACGATAAGGAAGCAGTGTGCTTTGGAGACAGTTTGTGGATACTTTTTGTGATATAATATCCTAGCAGGGTTAAGCAGATACTAAAGAGACAGTGTAATTTCGGGTTGTTGATGATTTTTTTTAAATATAATATCCTGGCAGGGTGAACCAAGCACTAAAGAGGAAATGTGTTTTAGGGGTTGTTGATGGATTTTTAATACAATATCCTGGCAAAATCAACCAGATACTAAGGAAGCAGTGTGTCTTGGAGGCTGTTGTTGATTTTTTTAATATAATATTCTAGTAGGGTGAACCAGATACTAAGGAAGCAATGTGTTTGGGGGCTGTTGTTGGATTATTTAACATAATATCCTGGCAGGGTCAACCAGAGACTGTCTGTAGATATTTTTTAATATAATATCCTGGCAGGGTTAACTAGATAATAGGGACTAGAAAGCAATCTGCTTTAGGGGCTGTTAATGTTTCTTATTTTTTTTTTGTTGTTAATATAATATCCTGGCAGAGTTAACCAGATGACCAGATACTAAGGAGGCAGTGTGCTTTGGAGGCTAATTGACTGTGGATCTCTTTTTTTCTAATAAAATATCCTGCCAGGGGTCAAACAGATACTAGGTACACAGTGTGATTTTGAGGATACTTGTGGATGGAATGTTTTTTTTTTAACTTAATCTTTTTTCAGGATCTATCAAGATAGATTAGGATGGTGTGTGGATGTTTTGTTGTTGAAGCTCTAGCCCTGCATGAAGTGTGTATGAGTGAACTGAAGTAAGATCACCTGCAAGCTCTTGACTGTGATGTGAAAGAAATACAGTAATGTAAGCATTATCTTCTCTTTTCATTATTTTAAACCTTGTAGGCTCAAAGCAGATATTATGGGGAGGCAATTGGGCTGGGGGCTATGCCTGGTATGTGTGAATGAAATGACTGGCCTTACTGTTGTACTTCTGACTTGCTTTACAAGAGTAATTTGGTCTTGGGTGAAGTAATATCAACCACAACCTCTGAACTCGTGCTATTGTTTATGTGAAAAAATACATGTATTAATAACAGTGTTGTCTTTTATCCTTTTTTGTCTTTTAACCTCACCAGATCAAATCTGATACTTTCGGTGGGGTGAGCAATAGGGAATAAGGCTATGTGTGAATAAAACAACTAGCCCTGCTGTTTACTATTATTATAATTTCAGCTTTGCAAGACTGTAATAGTTGTCTGTACTTTCAGATGAATGTAATCTAATTATCAAATGTATGAGTCATTCTTATTGTATGGTATTTCATATCTGTTCATGCATATACTGAATGTCTTTTTAAAAATATCTGTAACATGTTAGAGCTTTTCTCCCTGGATATATGCTGATAAGGGTTTTTTGACTAAAAACAGTTGGACAAATGTGAGTAAACAAAAGTAAAATAAATAAAATGAAATGTGTATTTGTGTAAGGCGAGCTGGCACACATTAAGTGTGACTAATGTTTCTGTCAGCTAAAGGAAATTAATGCAAGTATGTTAATTTAATCCTGGCAGGATCAGAGAAGCTACTTTTGTTTGGTAATGGCGGAGTGCTGTTTGTGAATGAAATGAGTTGACTGTCCTGGCCCTGCTGTTTACTGCTGTAATTCCGGGTTTGCAAGATTAATGTGCATTTTGGTAAGGTCAGCAGTCATACAAGCTTGTGTCAGTGTCTCTCAGAACCACTGGCACATTAAGAATTGGAGTGACCTTGAATTGTGAATAATAAATTAAGATAGCACAGTGGGATTTCCAAATCTCCCCACTTTTTACTTGGCCTTGTTCAAAATGTAGATTACCTGATACAGTACAATGTATTTTTATTACATCATGTGTACTCATAATAGTTTCATGCAGTCAAGACCAACCACTTTTTTACTGTTTAGAGATGTTTAGGTTTTGTGCTGTTATAGCATAACCTAAAAACCTCCTTAACTCTGCAATGTGATTTAGTCTAGTATTTAGAGTGTTGATCCCACTGTATCATATTTCCACCCTATGAGGTAAAATCCACCACTTTCTAGATGGCCTAACCCCATGCAAGTGTCTCCTGTAGCCCTTCCTTAATTCAATGTCATCATGTGCCACTTTCATCACTGAAATATTACCTCCTTGGAAAAGGCATTAAACTGGTCAGAAATCATGCTCCCCTTGTATGGCTACACAAGCAATGGCATGGGGAATACTAGATTTTGTCTGGGAGCCATTTTCACTTGAACTATTCAAATTCACTGTGAGAGATGCACTTATATATCCAAATTGGAAGCCATGCACTCTCAAGCCAAGACCAGAATAGCTGGTCAAGAGAACAAGGTCAACTCCTGCACCACACCACATGCAACACATAGCTCTACAGGACACCCACCATCACAGATCTTACATAAAAACACAAACCACACACCCACCTTCATGGAGGGTCTCAATAGAAATCTACCCAAACAGCAGAGACCTCCAAGGCAGAAATGCACTCAACCACCACAACACGGCACAAACCATAAGGCACATAGTTCACCTACACAGTGTGCCCCTCAACCTAAGCCCCTAAAGCAAAACAGCTTGCCCAATACACTAATCATAGGTGACTTGATAGTGAGGCACACTGATGTCCCACTCACTAGGTTGAATAAGGAGATGGCAACAGTCAGATGTCTATCAGGGGCCAGAATCCGACACATAACACACACACACTTGGGTCATTCCACTACAAGTACAAGTATGACTCTGTTACTGTTCATGTCGGTGTGAATGACCTGAGATGCACCTCCCTGGACTGCATGAAAAGAGACATGGAGGAGCTCTCGGATTATGTGGCCCAGGCAGGTATGACCCTAGCTCTGAACAGCATCCTAGCTAGATAAGTACTAGGCTAACTGCCCTTGTGAGCCATTTTTTAAGCCTAGCCAATTATCCCTTGTGAGACTCAAACCCTGCACCTTGTGTTTGTAAGGCAAACACCTTAACCATTAGGCCACCCTCCCAACCTTAACCCTGTGATACCACAGTACAAACAGAAAATGATTGATTTCAACAATTGGCTAAGTTTCTGGTGTCATTCTAAGGGGATCCAGTATCTGTTTGCTTGGGATGACATGACTGACAGACCTTGATGCTTTGCCAGAAATGGCCTGCATCTGTCACCCCTTTATTTATTTATTTTATTCATTTCAGTTTGATTACCAGGGAAGTCCACTGGGCCAGTGGTGTGCCCATTTTCAGTGGAGGCCCGGGGAGAAAAGCTCCAATAAGCAATATGGTTACAAAGGTTACATAATGCAATGGTAAGTACATACATATATGGATACACAGGTTACAT
This sequence comes from Protopterus annectens, assembly GCF_019279795.1. Taxonomy (NCBI): domain Eukaryota; kingdom Metazoa; phylum Chordata; order Ceratodontiformes; family Protopteridae; genus Protopterus; species Protopterus annectens. The sequence goes on from NC_056726.1 coordinate 1,187,401,363, forward strand.
AATGCAATGATAAATACATATATGCAATCAGGTATAGGTGGATAAATTGACATTGAAATACAATTTTGACATAGGTAGCACAGTTTGTAGGTATTTACATCCAGGGCAGTAAGTTTAGACTGACTGGACAATAAGCATCAGTGAATTACTTGATATTTACAATATATTTAATACTTGGGAGTCAAGAGAGAGAGAAGATGCTTAGTCTGTGTATGTTAGCTTAGGTTTAATTAGAGAATAGAAAAAGAGGTAATAGTGCAGAGAAGAGCAGGAGTATGGAGAGCTCAACTGGGAAATTCTTAAGATTGTTATGAAGGGTGAAAGCAGGAGCATTTACGTTTAGTGGATAGGTAAGAGAAAAGTAGGGTTTTGAAGGATTCAGAGTTAGGTGTAGTCCTGAGTGAAGGAGGGAGAGAGTTCCATTTTTTGCCTACAGTGAAAGAGAGAAGGAGTTGGCCTGCAGGGAGTTTGGGTTTGTGGACAGAGATTAAATTTTGGTGTTCAGATCTCAGAGATCTGATTGTGATGTAAGGGGGGAAGGATGTTTGTTAAGGCTGGGCATTTATCTGGATAGAATATTAATTTGTGCGCAGTGGTAAGTTGGAAATAGTCTAGGAGGTTTGAGAGTTCCAGCCAGTTCAGAGATTGTAGGGTTAGGCAGTGGTGAGTAGAGGTTTTGGACTTAGTTGCGGATTTGGATATTTTATTATATCAAGTTTCGAGTTTAGAGGTGTTGGAAGAAGATAGGTTAGTTAGTAGAGGGGCTCCATATAATAGAGAGGGTAGGAGGTAGGTATTAGCAATAGTTTGCCTTGCGGAGTTGGAGAGAAAGCGGTTATTTCTATAGAGCATGCCTAGTTTTTGATGGGTTTTCTTTATGTTTTGTTGGATGTGGATATCAAATTTAAGGTGTTCATCTATGGTAATGCCGAGGAATTTTGCAGAAGGGACCACTTCAATGGCAGAGTTGCTTTGGCTAAGGACTTTGAAAGCATTCTTGTCAAAGGAGAAATTTCTGGAGGGAGGAAAGAGAAGTATTTTGGATTTATTAGAGTTGAGAGAGATGGTTTTGGTGCATCCAGTTTTCAATAGTGGAAAAAGCTGTTTGAGTTTTAGTCAGGAGTTCAGGTAGGTTGGAAGCAGCACAGACTAAGGTAGAGTCGTCTGCATATTGGATAACTGTCATATCAGGGATGAGTGAGTGAAGGTTGTTAATGAAAATGTTGAAAAGCATGGGTCCGAGGATGGACCCCTGGGGAACACTGGTGGGTGTTGGCAAGAAGGAGGAGGTAGAGTTCTTCCATCTGACAGCTTGAGATCTGTCAGACAGGTAGTTGGAGAACCAGGAAAGGGTATCAGGGGAGAGATGAAGGTTGGAGAGATGAAAGAGAAGGTGCTTGTGGGAGATGGTATTAAAGGCTTTTGAAAGGTCTAGCAGTACTGTGGATACTAGTAATCCAGAATCACATGCTTGATTTACTGTGTCTAAGAAGGATAGTAAGGCGGTAGTGGTGCTGTGGCCAGGGCGGAAGCCATGCGGGGTAGGAGTTATGAGGAGATTCTGAGTTTAAAAAGGCATAAGTTGGTGATGGACACATTTTTCAAGTATTTTTGATAATGGTGAGAGTAGGGCAATTGGGCGGAAATAAGAGATATTGTAGTTTTTGCCTCCTTTGTGAAGAGGTAGAATGAAGGAAGATCGCCAAAGTTTGGGTACATAAGACTCTTTTAAAGATCTGCTAATTAGGATGCTAATAGGGAGAGCAATACCATCAGCAGCGGAATTGAGGAAGGAGGAGGGTAAGTTCTCTGGGGCATTTGAGCAAGGCTTTAGTTTTGATAGGAGTCTTTTTATGAAAGTAGTTGGTACAGGTTTGAGTTGGAAATTAAGCGTACAGTTATTAGGGGTGCTGGGAGTAGAGGAAAGAGAGTTGGATGGATTATTGTCGGGAAAAGATTTGGTTAGATTAGCTATGGATTCTGTAAAAAATGTGTTGAAGTGAGAGCTTAGTTCTGAGTCAGTTAAGCTAGGGTCAGGGCAGGTATTATTCCTGGATCCTGGGTGGAGTAGGGAATTCATAGATTTCCAGAATTGTTTTGGGTTCTTGTTATTGTTGGATTGAAGTTTATTGTAGTAGTTTTTTTTTTGTCTGAGGTGATTAGTCTCTTTACTTGGTTGCGGAGTTGGGTGTATTGAAGCAAGGTAGAAGGCATCTTATTTTTTTGGTAGAGCTTCCAGGATTTGTCCCTGCAGTGCATGATTTGTTTAGTTTCTTTGGATAGCCAAGGAGCAGAATAGTCTTGATTCTTTTGTTTCTTGGTGGGGCTTGGGAGTTGAGGGTTTTCAGGAAGACAGAGTTAAAATATTCTACTGCATTGTCAAGGGGAAGAGTATATAGGATTTGCCAGTTTATATATTTAAAAGTGTTTGAGAAATTTGAGGGGTTAAGTTGCTGACATTGCGAGTGTGGATATAGTGGTGTTGGTGTTTAGTATTGTTGGTTGAGCGATGTATGAAAGCAGGGAGATGGTCACTGAATGTGTCTGGGATAGTACCAGAGAGAGTTATTTTATTAGGATGGGAGACTAGGACCCAGTCGATGATGGATCCTGGGGGGGTGGTGTTTCTGGGTTTCTGGATACTGGCTAAGGCTCTTGCCACCCCTATAGTGCCTTTTTTCATGAGGTTTCAAAGACCAAATTACCACTGTAACAGCTATAAATAAATAAAATTTGAGGGTCATGCTGCTCAATGCTAGAAGTCTAAATCTCAAGATGCACTTGCTCGAAGCACTCCTCAAAATGGAGAACATTGACATTTGTGCTGTAACAGAGACCTGTTTTAAAGCAGCAGACAGCACCCCTGCAGTACCAGGCTATAACTCATTCCACACCTTTTGGCTGCAGAACATGGACCAAAGCTCCAAAGATGGTGGGGTCTCCATATTCATAAAGATATGCACACCTCCAGACTAGTAGCCCGGCATAATGCATCTGAGATACTTCAGGAACAACTAACATTGGGTAAGACAGTGATTCAGGTCATAGCCTGCTATAGGTCCACAATCATGTCCCAAGACTCTCACTCCACATTCCTAAGCATCCTGGAAACTATTAGGGTCCAACCCAACACTCTCATACTAGGTGACTTCAATTACCCCTTCATCATCTGGGAAAACTACTCATGCACCAATACACTGTCACAACACTTCCTGGAATTCATCAATTAGAAAGCCCAGGACCAGCTCATTCTTACCTCCACTAGAGGAAGAAACATCCTCGACCTGGTTATTAGTAACATGGGCAACCATTGCTCGTTAGATCCAACCACAAACTAATCACCATGGAAATCCACACCCCCCACAAAGGTAACCACCATGAAAAACTTCTCCAAAGCTGACTTTAGGCTCCTAAAAACAGAGGTGGCTAACATCACGGCACCCATGTCAATGGAAAATAGATGCATGACTGCCAAATCATACACAAATGCACTGTACGAACAAGTACATAAATGCATGGAACTAGGCATACCCAACAAAACCAAGACACTCTCCTCCAAAAAAGGAAGCCAATCTGGCGGCCCCCTGCCATTAATAAACTCTACAAGAGAAGGAAGAAACTGTTGCAGAAAAAGGTGAAGTCCTGAGACTGAAAAAACTCCCTTATTTGCCTCAACAAAAAGTTGAGATCCCTCATCAAAACCTATAAAGCCAGCTATGAAGGCATAATTGCAGCAGACACTAAAAACAACCACAAAGCCTTCTATAGTTATATCAAGAATCTCCACGGCAATACCCAGGTTTGCTCTGAGTTACCGTAGAATGGTACCTCCTATACTGAGACAACAGATATTGCCAACATACTGGCTGACAGATTCAGTGCCAACTTTACCCCCCAAAGGACCAATCAGATTACCGGAGGAATGCTAGGCATCCAGCATTACTGCAGCACAAGTTAAAGCTCCATTGTCCAAGGCCAAGAATATAACTTCCATGGAACCTGACAATATCCCTGGATGTGTTCTACATGAACTACAAAAGTGAACTGGCACCACATCTGTGTGCCCTGTTCAGTCACAGCCTCACCTCAGGCTTTGTCCCTACTGAATGGCGCACTACTACAGTCATCCCTCTCCATAAAGGGGGAGCGACTATTGCCCCATTAGCTTGACAAGTCTGATATGTAAAGCTATGGAGCACATCATCATGGACTTAATTAACAAGAATATAGGGAATCTCCAAACTCTAGATCCCATGCAATTTGGTTTTGTGAAAGGCAGGGCATGCCTGTTCAACCTGGTTGACTTCTTTCATTCAGTCACCAGAGCTGTGGATGAGGGAAAGGCAGTTCATACAGCCTATCTCGATCTGGCCAAGGCCTTTGATACCATTCCTCACTCAGGAATTATTGATAACCTCAATAAACTAGGCATCAACCCCTATATCACTAGATTGGCTGCAAATTGGCTCACAGATAGAATCCACAGTGTGAAAGTAGTGGACTCCAAGTCAGACTGCCGACCAGCCATGAGTGGAGTCCGACAGGGATCGGTCCAGGGTCCTCTCCTGTTTGGCATCTACTTCTCAGTACAGGCCAACAAGGAGGAACTCTGGCTGACCAAGTTCGCAGATGACTGCAAGCTTGGAGGCATTATTAGCTCCGCATGTGATGTAGACATGCTACAGAAAGGCCTCACTGAGACCAATGACTGGTGTCAAAACCATGGCCTTAAGCTTAATGCCAAAAAATGTGTCGTCATCCCCTATGGGAAAAACTCATTTCCCACTGATTACCACATCGATGGGAGCCCACTGAACACTGAAGGCATTATAAAAGATCTGGGGACACAGGTTGACAGCAACCTCTCCTTCAACTACCACATTGCCACTGTGGTCAGAACGTCCTATGTGCCACATCTCATTACCAAGGGTTTTGCATCTAGGAAGAAAAAGGTCATCATCTCTCTCTACTCTTCCCTCATTAGGCCAATCATCGAGTATAATGCTCCATTTGGCATGTACCTCACTAGACACATGTAACAGCTGGAAAGGCCACAAAAGTAACTCACAAAGAGGATTTTAGGCCTTAAACACATGTCCTACTTGGACAGACTCAAAAAACTCCAGCTATTCTCTGTCTCATATCGTCTACTAAGAGGTGATCTCTGCTTGACTTACAAAGCCATGTCTGACCCAGCTCTGTTAGAAATGTTACATCTAAAGAACTCCCAATCCCTCCACACCACACACTCCAGAGACCTCAACCTCATTACCACAATCAACAGAACATGTTGGAGGGACAGGTTCATAACTGAGAGACTGCCCATGCAATGGAATAGACTTCCCATACATGTCAAGCAGAGCACCTCACTGGCCCTCTTCAAGAGAAATCTTGTTGAGTGGATGGGAAATAGAAAGTTCACCCTGGGGAATCACTCCTGTAGCTCTACTTGATAGAGGCACTGGGAGCTAACGTCAGGTCGCACGATGCCAGGGCACTTCTATGGGCTAGGCTTGTAAAGGCTCCAGGCCCATTAGCCTAGTACACACCTATAAACCTATGAACCTATGAAAACACTTGCCAGGCTTGAAGCACTACAAGGCACATGGTCTGCCCATATCCCACAGCCCAACTAGTGAGCGAGAAACCAGGGGTTTCAAGCAGGGGGGGGGGTGCCATTGTAGCATAGTATGTCAGGTCTCACCCTAGGATGTGTCAAAACTGATGCCATGTAAATAATATTGAAAATAGTATAGGTTCATAGGCTCATAGCTGATCACCAGGCTAACGACCCCATGGGGCTTTTAAAGCCCAACCATAAATCTCAAACATATGTAACAGATTAAGATAACCTTGTGCTGTTTTAATTAGATATATGTAGACTTGGACATAGTTGATCAAGCATTTATAGGCTATGTCTATCTACCAGAGACACAGCTGCCAGATTAGGTGTAAATTTACAGTTTCTCCTCCACTGATCCAAGTTACACTTGAATTGGGTTAAGGTGGAACTGTTTCACATGGATGGGAAGCCTGTTCCAGCCAAGAGGCAGTCTTTGAGACATATGCCCATCCTTTCAATATGTCCTAATTATGTTGCAGACAAGGTTTAGGTTACTAGATTGGGTAATTTTTATGCTATTTGTTTGCAGATGTGCAACAGGTTTATCACAGTGGGATCAGAGGATGTTTTGTAGGCCAGGCATTGATTGCCTCTCAACAATCTGTAGGAGACAGAGAAGAGGGATAGGGCTTTGAGGCAGTCTGAGTAGGGCATGTTGTTTAGGCCATATATTCTTTTTGTGAGGAACCTCTGTGGATGGTCCATTTGTTGCATATGCCTGGTTAGGTACATAACAAAGGGATCCCTGTACTCAATGAATGGTCTGATATGAGACAAGTACAGAGGAACAATGACATCATTAGCCCTAGATGCCATAACCTTGCTTATAAGTTGCACAATATAGAAAAATTTCCTTACTACCATGGACTCATGATGGTCAAAGTTCAGGTTGCTATCTATGTGTCACAAATCCATAAGCACTAGGTCTACCCATAGGGGTGCATTATCAATGTGGTAGTTTCCAGGGATAGCCATCTTCCTGAAGGATACTTCTTTCTATTTTGTTCAATATTTCTTGCTATTGAGTTTTAGACCATACCACTGGCAATTATTAGTTTGTGCCAGACCTTCTAGATAGGTATTTGTTTCATCAGGGCCTTATAAGACTGTGCCTAGATTGCAGTCGTTTGCAGTCTCGGTCAACCAGAAGAACTTGATATTGGCCTTGACTTTGCAGAAGTAACTGTTATAAAGAAGCAGCCCCAACACTGAGGCTTGAGGCACTCTGCTAGTGATTAGCCTCTTTGAGAAGGATGACTTCCTTAACCAACTTCTTGGGTCCTATCTGTGATCCAGCTGGTTATCCAGTTGGAGATGCAGGTGTTTACATCTAATTTTAGGAATTTGCCTACAATGTTCAACTGGGATATTGTGCCAAATTCTTTGTTCAGGTCAAGGTAGGCATTATGCACTGTTTTGCCCTTATTAATTGTTTTGGTGACCTTCTCAAAGACATCCACCAAGTTGAGTAGGCATGACCTGCCCTTGACAACACCAAACTGGGTTGGAGCCAGGACTGAAGGTTTTTCTATGTCATTCTTTATAATTTCCATGCTAATTCTTTTCAGGGCCTTTGATATGATACTAGTCAGACTTTTGAGTCTGTTTGTGAGGACCTAGTCAATGACGTTAGTGCCCATAGTGGCTGTATTGACTAGGTCATCCAGGGTGCTGCTTTTCACAAAGTCCATGGACCTCTGTGCCTATATTTTGGGATTGTGTATGATTCCCAGTTTATAGTAGGGTTGTTAAAATTGTCTATGAACATGGTGTTGGGTTGAATGGGGAGTATTGCCTATATATGTAAGCATGTATTAAGGTGTTCTTGAGTCATAGAGGGGTAAGTATAGCTTGCAAGGATAGGACTGCCTATTGAAATCTGGAAATGGAGAAGCTTGTGTGAGTCATACTGTATAGCCAGCCCCAATATGTGTTTGTTTTTGTTATAAACTGAAACACCCCTACATTTTGTGCCTTCCTGTGCAGTAGGGGGACCCCTACAGAATTTCTAAGTTTAAAACTTTGAAATTCATATGATCGAAGATTGTATGATCAAAGTTTTAAAACTTCGAGATCCTGAACGGAGATCGGCATACAGTGCAGAAAGAGAGATTTCCCTTTTCCTCGCTGTAGTGCAATCTCAGAGTTGGTATATTTAAGTAGCAGAGGGGCACAGCCCCCCCAAGTGTGGGGTGCAGGGGAGCTTTTTCCCCTGCAAAAACATGTTTTGTGATGTGTTGACTGCTTTTTTTGGTGGGGTTCTTAATTTCGAGATTCCAAGATCACGAGTTTCTGAATTCAATATTCTTAACCTCGAGATTTTGGTATTTTGAAATTTAAAAGTGAATCTGCAGTAGGTAGTCTAAAATATGTGGAAGGCATTGTAACCATGCAGTATCATGGTGCTCTCCATGGCTTTAAACCATATTTCAGTAGCTGCACAGACATCTGCATCCTTCAGGATGAGGAGAGCTTGCAGGGACCAGAGTTTTATGTTTAGACTCTTGTCATTGAACAGTAATACCTTTAGATTTTCTTGAGATGGTTTTTCTATACTGAAAGGTTTATCAGTTTGGCAATGCCTAAAAAGGCACTATGAGAGTGGACACGGTTTTAGCCAATATCTGAAAACCTAGAGGGAAGGTACAGATGATCCATGGCAAAGCAGTGTGCTCTGTATACCACATCCTCCCATGGTGACAAATATTGTACCCCCTTCAAATGACACAAAAAGTAAGCCAATTATTAATCTCAATTATTTTCTGTTAATATTGTGGTACCATCCTTGGAGAAGTTAACATGCTAGGCTCATACCCTCTGTAGTGCAAGAGTTCCATTATGTCTCTCTTCATATAGTCCAGAGAGGGATGTTTCAGGTCATTTACACTCACATGGGCTATGACTGACTAATACTGGTACTTGCGGTTCTGTGGCCTGAGTGAATGCTTATTCTGGCAGAGCCTGCCCCCTGATAGACAACTTACTGTGACTCTCTCCTTAGTGAGTGGGGCATCATCTGTGTGTCTCACAATGGAGTCTATTGTAACCAAAATGTTGGGTTATGTGGTAGTTTTCCTTATTTGCTTATATTGACATGCCTTAAGATGTGGCTGTATGTGTCCTCATGGGTGTGGTTTTGGTAGAATATGTTTGAAGTTGCAAAGTATATTTATTATAAGTGCAATGTCTGGGAAGCCTTTGCAATTTAGGAAGACTAGATTTATGAGTGCCAGAATATATGCATCTA